>NW_028190862.1:33659-574470 GCF_048542155.1 Nylanderia fulva
AATTCTTGCCCCGTCAATGCGTATCGTCTTCCAAGTATACAACTCCACGAGGCTCCAGCGAAACGCTGTAAAAATTAAAATAAAATTAACTAATAGGAAAAAGAAATTAACTCATAGACAAAAATATAGAATATACAAAAAAATATAAAAAATAAAATTAACAATAAAAAAATACAAAAAGTTATACTTACTCGTCGGCATTTCTTCTCGCACGTTTCTTCATGTTCGCTCGGCCATGTAGTAATCATGCTTGCTGCTGCTTCTTTGAAACCGAGGGTATTAAAAAGTGAACTCGTCAAGAACGGTCGACGAAAGCTGATTGTATAAAGGTACTATAATCGATACGGGCCTTTTTAAATATTATGAGAAGGGGATTCTTAGAAACTTCTGAAGGGAAGAACAAAAAGAGAATATTTAGAAATATTAGGAGAGGGGATTCCTTATAAATTATATCTTGAGGGAAGACAAATTATTAAAAGTATGGGGTAAAAAGAAATTCTTAGAATACGATTTGCGTTAGAAATTTTTAAAATATTAGGAAAAGGAATTCTTAAAATAAATACGATGCGTGAGAAATTGTAAAGTAGGGGGGTAAAAGATTTCTTAGAATATCTGGTTAGGAAATAATAACGAGAATAGTATGTAAATATATGTTTATTCAAAAACGCTGATTGTCGCGATTAGCCGACCACCATTGAAACTTTAATACATTTGTAACGCGTAAAAGCAATTTTTTTTACGTGTTTTTACCTCGAGATAATATTGCGGATCATATTTATTTAATGCAGGCAACATCTTCATATATGCATCCAGGTCTCAAATCATGACACCGCTTGCAACACCATCGTCCACTATTTCGCGGCAAGCCAAATCTCGCTTTTCGATCTTTACATACACGATGAGAACCTCTTCTTCTTCCTTCCTCCGCCTCGTCTTGTTCATTTATATGCCATTGATCGCTTGCCGTGATCAAAGCGCTGAAACATGCATTCATGGAAACTTTCATCCTCCCATTGCAAGCTGTTGATGATGCTGAGTTCTCCTGAGGCCCTGGCGCTTTCCGACTTTATAGCCACGCTCCACTGCAAGACAGGGCATCGAAGAATATGCGACTGATTATATCCTCTTCTCAGGATTTCCGCTTCCTTCACGATAAATCGCTTTGTTTAGGATTAAATCCTTGCCAGTCCGACACGTTGGTGCGCGGACTGATCTCTTCGATGTGAGTCAGTCGAGAGGTCTTACTTTTTCCCTAACATCAGACATCTCCGCATCAATCATGATTTGTATCCGTCCTCCCCTCCCTCACACGCGTATATTGTGTCAACCTTTTTTTAGGTGCTTTTGCGCACAAGGACGTTTGTCAAGCTGGTTTGTACTAGATCACGCGATCGTTGCATGATGAGCAGTACGACATTGATATTAATTAGTATATTCTCCTTACACCTACACACTCAATTAACCAATCTCACAATCCACCGTTGCGCTCTTGACACGATTCGTTTTGTCGATAACAATCGATATCACAAACGGAACCGTTTGTAAAACCGTGTGATGGTGGAGGCTCGGTCGGCTCGAAGTATACTCTATCCTAATAATTTTTTGCAGACGCCGCATACGTGGGCATACAGAATCGACTATCTGTTTCTAATCGAACTCCAGAATTCAGATCGTGTACGGATAACATCCGAGTTCGATGAGTTTCACTTTGGGTTATTTACAGTTGTCTAAATCGACTCGTATCCGCCTCGGACATGACAGTTTTACGCCCTGTCTGCATGAGCAAAAATTACTATATCGCGGGCTTCTTATCTCCAGTTGAGGTCCGTCTTAATGGCCCACGAATGCTTGGGGTCGTTGACGCTCAATAGCGAAATTCGATAGATCCCACGAGCGGAAACCCAGGCTGAGGTACGTCCGACTTCCATAGCGCGCAGCAATCGACGCTCTTAATCTCGCTCAACAACACGTGTGGCATCGCCATTTTATATCTTGACTATGTGGAATCACAGTCCCAGTGCGAATTTCATACCGACCATATGTCGTTGCGCGTCGTATTATGGATCAACTCCATGCCGCGCATTAATCACCACGCGTTTTGTAATCCTCGCAAATCCCAGCAAACATTGCACGGTACGCAAAAATTAAAGTATCCTTTACAGTATGTCGGCTATCCCCAGCCTGCATTTCGCATAGATCAACGCTTCTATCGATGACTTGTCACATAGTTTTTAATGCAGAACTTGTTTATTTCCCACATACCTGTTTGCATCAATCTCCACACCATCGCGCTCGTAGCGAATTCGTCAACCATGATGCGACGCAATGCTGTCCAGCATCACATTGGATCCCTCAATTGGATGAGTTATCGCAGTTCCCCTCGAATGTAGAGGAAACTCTCATACGGCACCGATAATAAATCCTGTTGTTGTATGGTATTCTTATCTCTTCGCTGTAATCCAATGTTGTGTTGGCAAACGGGTTGTAAGTGTGAGTCTCAATTCTTGGACGATGCGCATCTTCAAAGACTGGCTCTCTCGATGTTGAGAAAGTCTCATTCATTGTTCAGATGCGCGCCACCCGCAAATCCCAGATTGTCAAAACGCAACGTTTGACCCGAGGTGGAGTCTTTCTCGCTGTCTGATTTTGACTATTAGCTAATATGTTGTTGTCTGGCCTGATTGTTTGTTCTCTTGGTCTTTATTCAACCGAGATCCGTTTGCACGAGGGTGGGCCCGCCGTCGGCTGCCACTCGAATTGGTTTATCTCTTCACCTCGAAAAATCGAGCAAAATCGTCCCTCCTGGTCCATTACGCTGTACACTAAATCAGTAATGCTGACGTACGAAGAGCCGGCAGTAAATGATCCTCGCCGCTTTTCCGAATTCTTAATCCCTGGTGTTACCCCTCGGTTAAAATTCATAGTATCGTGTGAACGAGTTTAATCGTTTGCAGTATGCAACCCGCGGTCACGTTACACTCTATGGCGGATAAGTTCACGTTGATAATATTAATCGCCATGTTCGATTTGTGTGCCATTTTCGGTCGGTTGCAGTAGAACGAATTCGAGAATCCCCAGCAGTCGATCCAATTTTTGTTGGGCATGCTACAGTTTATTCTGTAGGCACACTTGATTTCGCTTTTCATTCATCGTATTTGTTTAGCGCGGAGCACGATTGGGTAATCTTCATCGGTCGACACCTTTTATATCATAACAGCATTAATGTTTTCGGGAAATGCGCGGTTTCAAAAAATTCATTATGCTCGTTTGCACTCTACGATCCCTCGGGAATCGATTTTCCGCATCGGGGGGGGGTCTTTGCCGTAGTTAAATTTTATTATTCGAGGAATTCACACATTCGATATAGGGTGATAAGTTTCACAATCCGTCCACACCGAGCTCGTAGTCCCGCGTCGCTCAATCTATGGGCGGAAAGTAGGGTCGCCGCTGAGGACGCTACTCTTCCCGATCACTGTTAGTGCTTTAGCGACATGTTGACAAAACTGAGTTGAATAGCGTCATGTTCAGTCTTTAAATTCGCTGCAAGTTGAACTAAATTCATCTCTCGAGAAACTGCAAGCACCTTGTCCACAGAAAGTAACTCTGATCATCGTGTGAAAAGAGGTTAATTGTATCCAATTTCGGCACGTTTAAATATCGCAACCAAAGTGTGCCTCGGTTGTCGCAAGATGCAAAACTGTCGAAATAGATTGCGCGATTTCCCCTTTTTGCATACGCCACCCAATGGGACCGTCTTGCTGTCCAATTGACGATACCGTCTCATTTTCTCGCGCGCCATTTTAGGTCAAATTATTGCCATTAATACCCCTTTAAAATATGGAATGTGCTACGTTTTTGCAAGTTGGTAGCACTTGCAACATTGTAGTTAACACCTGGCGGCATTTTTAAACGTTTTTTTGAACGTTTTTTTTCCTCGCTCTCGTCCATATTTGTAAGGGCGAGATACAGTCCGCTGCGCTTCCATGGCCGCGATTGGGCGTAGTAATCTCTTTCTCTTGCCACTGACGTTGCGCGGCTTATTGTCGTTTACCGCTTTTGGGCTACGCAGCCGCTCCGCCGCCCAGTATCCTCGCGCCAGCATGGTAAACTCGGCAAAAATCCTCCTCGTGTCGCTGTCTGAAAGTACCCTCTCCTCCTCTTCTTCGTCCTCTTCTTCAAGCCATGCCGAGCTTCGTCTTGGCTTTCATCGCTGCCCAGACACTGCGGCGCGCGGGCTCTCTCAACGCGAGACTCGAGTTTTTTCGCGACGATCTAGTTTTTTGCCTTTCTCGGCGAGTACCTTATCCCGCCGCGTGGTCTCTCGCGAGTTCGCTGCTCCTACGTACGCTATATCGTGTCACGGCACGCGCGTCAATGGTTTGACAAACCAATTGCTCACCTCTACCATCGCTTTTCCAAGCGAGTTCCCGGGCCGCAAAATTGATAGCCTGGGATATGAAGCTCGACCGGAATGCGTTTACGCACTATTTAATACACCTGTGCCTATTTTTCGTTGACACCGCCGCAATCTCGAGACGAACTGAGCAAAGCGCGAGTCCGCCAGCTATAATAGGCGGACTTGGAGGTCAAATCGGAGTGAGAAAAATTTAATTCGTGCAACAACTCTGACGATACGATGATGAATTACGACGACAGAGTACGCTGCAGCGTGAACCGAAGGTGTGCGCAACACGTACGATGCAACCGGGACAACTATACTCGCGGATCGGTTTGCGGCCTCCTCAACTGCGGTAAAACCAACGTGTTGATAAGCCTGCTGGAAAGTCCGCACGGTGTGCGTTTCGAGAACGTGTACCGTGTACTCTAAATCGCTGCAACAGCCGAAATATCGCTATATGGAAGATTTATTGACGCCGATTGACGAAATCGCTACTTTACATTCTCAAATAACAGTGACGTCATTCCACGAGCGAGGCATGTCCAAATTCAATTTTTGTCTTTGATGACGTGGCATGCGACAAGCAAGATACGATAAGAGAGTACTTCTCAATGGGGCGTCAACTCGAACATCGACTGCTTCTATCTCGGTCAGACATACGCGAGAATACCGAAACATCTTATACGCGACCAACGCGAACCTGCTAATCGTGTTTTTAAAAACAGGACGCCACCAATTTGAAGCACGTGTACAACGATCACGTGAATACCGACATGTCGTATGAGGATTTCGGGGAGTTATGGATCGTACATGCTGGCAACAAAGTAATGGATTTCTAGTGATAGACAAGGACAGCTCGCTTACGAACGGGCGATACAGAAAAGGATTTAACGAGTTCGCGATACCGCAGAGCCATTAGTCGTCCGACAGCACTCTCTAGAGTTTAGGATGGCTGATAATATTCGCGAGCGTGAAAAGGTTGCCAAGGAGATTGCGAAGACGGCCGATTGATCGCAAGAAACAACCGCGCTCTGAAGACCGAAAAGATCGTGATGATATCGCCGTCAAGACTCACTTTAAACCTATTATCGAGCCGCTACAAAAGATTGTCGACAACGCGACGATTTCGGTGAAAAACGAGCCTAACACACCGACGACGACGACGATGACGGTGTGAAGATCGAGACACGGTATGAGGGGGGAGACACCGAAAAAGAGAAAACATAAAACTATCAAGCGATATAAAGAGGAGGAGGAGGAATTGAAAAAGAGAAAATATGATATTTCGAAGCCATTGGACGCTTCACTGCCGACAACATCTACACCGATAAGTGTACTACCTGTGATACCCAAAGCACTCGTAGACGAAAATGTTTTCGAAACCACGCATAACCCGCCCGAAATATCCCTTCGACACTGGTTAAGATTGTCGGAAGGTCGACAAATGATGCGAAAGGATTGGGGGCCATTAGGACAAAAGTACATGGACGTTCTCCTCGGTGCTGATGAGAAAGAAAGAAATTGATAATGTATACGGAGGTCTACTTCGGCGAGAATGAAATGCGGCTCGGCAGCAAGCGATTTGCGATTGACAAAGATGACAATATAATCATAGGCGACACGCGGTACATTGGAACGCCCGGATTGTACGAGTTGATCTTCAAGAAAAGACCTGATTACCGGGATGACGATTTGCAAAATACAAACACATATTATTGACGACAACGTGCATAAACGTAATTTTGATGCGCAAGGTCGTGTAAAGGGTAGCAAAGGGGACAAGTACAAATATATAATCGCACCGTTGACGCGGGTGGAGAGCCCAAAATCTGGCATGGGAATGCCTCGCGCTATGACGCTAACCGACAATAAGATTGATTACGTGCACTGGGACAACCCTAACGAGCTAGTGGATCGTCTACGATTGCTCGACGCTTCGCGCCAAGCTGGCCAACAACGCGCATGACAACGAGGATCCTGTCGATCATCGAGGAACTGCGGGAAGCGGGCAATTATTATAAAATTAAACAAGGGTTCCGACAATCTATTCAGTCCATCGCGTGACACTCTACAAAGCATTGCAAAAAAATGTCTATCAATAAATTTGGATTATTCGAAGGAGAATTG
The DNA here is from genome assembly GCF_048542155.1 of Nylanderia fulva. Lineage (NCBI taxonomy): Eukaryota > Metazoa > Arthropoda > Insecta > Hymenoptera > Formicidae > Nylanderia > Nylanderia fulva. Next base: position 40,186 of record NW_028190862.1, read on the forward strand.
ATACAACCGGCGATCATTGGACACATTGATGAGAAGATGTGTGCGTAAAAACGCTCTATGTCGCGTCGCTACAGATTATGACGCAGATCGCGCAAGATTCGCCGTGTAGCGCAACCTGAGGCGGATACGATGCCGTCAACAAATTGTACCTGGAAGAGTGCCTTTAAAACATTGATGGTCCAACAGAAAGAGTTTAGATGAGAAGCTGTACTGCGTTAGAGAAGGATGTACGAGCGTTGGAGACTGCGATAAAAGAACTTTTTGCGTGCACCCACCCACTACCCTCTACATTTAATGAGCGGTTGGCTCTGAACGTCCCATCAAAACAAACGCTAGAAGTGTTTACGATCGACGTGCTAACTACCAACAACATCGTGGTATCATTGACCGACCCGGCAGCAGCAGTGACCGACCCGGAGCAGCATAGTGAACGACCTGGAACGGTGGTGAACGCGGACTCTAACTATCGAGTTACGAATCATGTCAAACAGGTTGCAACGAGCTCCGAACAAGTCCTTAAAGGTTTACATACAAGGCTATCACCAACTCCGTAAGGGTTGGCGAACTTTTCAGGGACGGTTACGATCGTTCAAAAGCGGCTGCGAACGGATCATAAACCCCGACGGTGAAAAAGGTTGCAAACGAGTCAAATACGATTTTCGAATGGGTCAGGGACGGATGAACAACGATATAACGACTACCTAACCCGAAGAACCTCGAAACAACGTGCACGAACCCCCGAAACAACGTGAACGAACCCCGAAACCACCCGAAACAACGTGAACGAACCCCGAAAGAACCCCGAAACAACTGAAAGAACCTCGAAAAAACAACGTGAACGACGTGACGAACCCCGAACACCCCGAAACAACGTGAACGAACCCGCAACAACGTGAACAACCCCGAAACAACCGAAACAGTGAACGAACCCCCTAACACGTGACACAACGAACCCGAAACAACGTAACCGAACCCCGAAACAACGTAACAAACCCGAACACCTTGAAACAACTTGAACGAACGGAACGAACGAGAGAATAGTGAAATAACAACGAGCAACCTAGTTTGGAGAGAAGGCATTTGGTAAACGACGTTTCACAGCGTCAAGCGAGAAAAAATTTCCCCTTTCCCTCTAAGGCATGTCATAGTGCGAGGATACAATGATCTTGGCAAGCCGACATTGTCCGAGATTCGTCGTTTCTCCCGTTTCAACATAGGTACCAATACTCTCACCGTCCATCGATGTGTTTGAGCAAGGTATCTTGGGCCTGTACGCACTCAAGAGTAAAGGAGGAAGCTAGACAGCTGACGCAATCGCTGAGATAATTCGGACAGCAGAGAGATGTCCGAAAAACTGTCAAACCGATAACGGGAAATTATGTTTTACAACGCCCGTTGTGCACGACTTATGCGAACATGACATTAATCACTATTCGACTATCGATATTGACTGCGTCGGTCGTCGAGCGATTCAATCGCACGCTAAAGAACGACATGGTAAGATGTTTACGCCTGAATGCCAACTTACAAAGGGTTCTAAACATACTGCCACGGCCCGCCTCGTATCAGATACAACGGACGCAACATCGAACGATTGTATGCTACCCCCCGACGTTACTAACTACTCCCGCTGACTCCGCCGAAAGACTCTTGGCTACCTTGTACAATCGTGTACAATCGCAGGTGCCCGCAAAGTTCAAAGTATGTGATCAGTACGCGTGTCAAGCAAGTACCCACAGCGAACTTTTGCGAGAGGGTTAACACACCAATTTGGACACCGATGTTGGTTTAAGATTGTTAACGTGCGCATACTAATCCCGTAACATATCATCGAGATTATCGCAAGACATCTATCGCTGGGCGTTTTACGAGCACGAGCCTTGCAATCGCGCAAATTTGTCCGGAATTGTGTCCGTCGTGAGAAATACTTACTGCGCATGAGGGGTGACCGAGGGTTTACGTGCAATGGCTGGGATTCGAACAGTTCGCACAACTCTTGGATACATACAAACAATGTGATTTAAATGTTTTTATTCATCATTGTATAACATAATATATATGTATACATATATATAAAAATATATAAAAAATATATAACAAAAAAATCATACTTCTTATTATACATCCCCACAATAAGTCATAATATAATAAATATAATAAATATAATTTTACAACCGTATTCTATAATGTCCACGGAAAAGGTGTCGTCGACTCAGTGGCGACATACCGTTTGTCGTCGTAGGACTTAGATCAATTTTGTCTCGCTGATGGTATACACTTTATGCAATTTCGATCTTTATATGCATGACTGCTGACGGCGCATTTTCAATTTCGTCATTAAAGCAACGCGTATACTCGTCGAATGTTATCCTACCGCTCTACGACGTTACTTTGAAAAACCTTTGCCTTTTTAGTATCTTTTTTACCGTCCACCCGCAAAGCATACATTTTGCTCTAAGCCCGACGAATTCGGTCATTATCGCGCCGTTATTCTCATCTTTCATCAGACCCGGCACCTTTTTATTCGCGAGTGGTATACCCGTACGCATTATTCGCGACGTAGTCGCTGGTATCGAATCGAGCGATATCGCGTTTCAAATTTTCATAGACATCTTGACATTTAATTTGTATATTAAACTGTCCGTGTCGGTGTACATTACTCTACAATTGTCACGATAGAGCGGTGACATGTATTCGTGATGAAATTCATAAAGACATACTTTTGATATGTCGAGTATGCACATGCCGACGTAGATTGGTTTGTAGATTTTAACTTCGAGTTTGCGTAATTCCATTGCAACTAATTTTTCCGAAAATATGCTAGTACTATGAAAATTTGGTTTCGCGATCTTGCCTCCGCACCGTACCGGTCCGTCCCAATTTTGTTAATAATTTTACATCAACATGATTGCGCACATTTTCCATCGTCTTGCCAAATACCGCATTATTCATCAATTTATATAAATTTTTTTCAAAATCGTTTTTCGCATGTGTTCTAAACTGTGTATTGAGTTCGATGTATTTTTGCAACCACGCTGACTGCGTGAATTGTAGTATGCGGTATATTTTGTTATGCGTAGCCCGTGGCGCGTGCACTACTGTAGATTACGATAGTGTATCACGTAGCGCTTCTTATCGCAAAGCGTTGCGAGGAGTTTATACTCCCGCTTGCCGGGCGGCTTAGCGCGCGTCGGGCAAAACGGTTAGGTCAATGTGCGCGTTATGAAGATGCCGCGGATACTCTAAATCTACTTCGAGAACATAGCCTATAGGCGAATCGAACGCGATAGATGATACGTCAAAATTCGATATATCGTCGACCCATCGAAAATCGGCATACGGCAATGGTGACACATTGCCCATCCGTACAAATATTTACATCGAAATACATGAGGTACGATGAGGGTTTCGATGGGTCGTACGATTGCATGTACTTGTTATTAGCCTGTGCGTATCGGCCTGAACATTGACTAAGGCCGCCGCGTATACCCCGTTCGACAAACATAACCATGTCAATGTCTGTTAATAATTCAAATTTTATATTCGTATGTTTTAACATGGCGTCCCATGTATATCCGGGGAGAGTATAATAATACGCGGGATCGAGTCCGTAACTTTTTATACAACTATCGCGAAAATTCTCAAATATATCGGCCAATAACAAGACATCAATTTTTAAATATAAATCGCTATATTCGCCTAGCGTTCGAAGGGAGAATCGGCTCCAGACGGTCTCGGCGTGCGCGTAATCACTCTCGGATACTGTGTCGCCGGTTAAGGAACTGTAAATGAGTCGCGCGGCGGGTAAACGTGTGCTTGTAATCTGTCCACGCAGTCTATGTATTCGTACGGAAAGACGCCCTTCCGTGTCAATAAATTGAATTTTTTACTAGTTAAATTTTGATATTCCGAATATAAAATTTTTAGTTTTTCTTTGTCCAAAAAATGACGCTAATTTGTCGAGACTAGCGCTGAGAAACTTGTACGAATCGATAAACCGTAATTTGATATAATTTTTTGAATTATTATCTTGTGTCAATCTAACAGTCTTCGAGAATGAAATGTATTTTTCCTTTGTTATCGGCAGTAATTCGATTTCCCCTTCGAACGCTGTGGCTATGTCCTCGATAATAAAATGTGCGTCGTAGCCGGACAGATTGTGAAAGACTATAGGGATACAAAATGATTCTTTATAATTTAAGTTACAATTTGAATGCGCAGGACCCCTGTACCGCCCGGTGAGGTGGCAATGATCGCGGACGCGTGTATCGTCTTTGTCAAACGGTTTTTCACAAATGTGACAATGCGTCGCGGTGCGAAATTTTAACCACTCGTCAGGCGTTAAATTACCATGGGGACATTGGTCGTTAAAATATTTTTTACGCGGATTGCTAAATTTTTAAGCTGTTCGGCGAACCATGCGACGCAATCGACACTACGGCGGGAATTGTACGCGGACAACGAACTGTCGTACGAACACTGTACGTAATACGCGATGCTGAACACTTGATGGTGTTGATAATTTTTGGCATCTTCGGTCTTTGTTAAAACACACTCGAGGTCTGCGTACACTACAAACGGCAGCCGCTCCTTCCTCGTGTAGTTGTCGAAGCTGAGCCACTTGTCATTCTCGCTCGGCAACCGAATAGCGCAGTCGTTCAGTTTCCCGCAATCTTCCATATGCGCCTGCAATTTATCCACCGCTCCGAAATAATGTAGGCATCTGTAAAAAATAAAAAATTTAATGAAAATTTAATTAAAATATAATTTACGTGTAATAAATATATATATATATATACTTACCGATCGCATATAAATTTTTGACCATGTTTTTTGCTCAGTTGTGAGCTGACGAGGCGAGACAGATTTTTAATGCATGTGAAATGCCCCGCTCCGTGTTCGTCCTCCACGTACAGCAGATTGACGTGCCTGTCTTTCTTTTTTTCCGAAAGACGCAACGGGACGATGTTCTCGTTCTCGATTATGTACATGTTTACGGAGATGTCGTTTGCAAGTTCGAATTTTTTAATTTGATTCACAGTCACTGGAAACTCAATGTTTTGGAGATTCAGCACTGTGGTGTAATGCGGATAGGAGGATTCTCGATCCACATGTATATCAGCGGGGTACAGAGCGGCCACCACTGACCATGCGAAACACGCATTGTCCGCTGATCGCACATTAACAACCGCTCTCTTTGTTACAATTTTTTGCGGTCAAATCTATTATCCGCGACAATGCCCAGCCGCTATCGCGTTCCTGGAACTCTTCTAGCGATGCTAGCGTGGGCTCGATTACGCGGCGCTCGTACCACTCGCGTACATCGGACGTGCGAAAGAGTTCAAAGTTTCTCGTGTTAATACTTTTATTGGCGCGCTTGTCACCGGACACAAATTCACCGTTGAAAACAGTGTTCACTTTTACACTGATGTGTCTCTGCAGCACATTCTCCACGTTCTCGACTACAATGTCTGCGGCATTTTCCAAAAACTGACGCGGTTCGATGTGGTCTGCGTTAATTATCGCCCTGGTCAGTATACGGCTATCGAACGCCGTATCGATTTCGCGCCAAACGAGTCTTTGCGCGTTATTGCCGCCGCCACTGAATCCGCTACCACTAGGCATGGATTCACCGACATACCGTCTCTGCAAGCGCACCTTTGCACCCTCGAGTCGCGCTATTCTTGTCACCAGAGATTGTCTATGTCCAATCGAGAGACGCGGACGCTTGGCACGGCTGCGTTCTTCCAGCTCTTCGATAAATTCTTCGCACTCTTGCAGCCATCCGAAATATTCGCCCAAGTTAGCAACTTGGCGAGAACGCTCCAACAGGTCGCGCTCAACGTTCTCCATTTTTGTAAAAAATTCACTTTTTCACACTTATTACAAAAAAAACTTCTTTGCACACTAAACTTTTTTTTCTTGCACCTCAAATGAAGAGAGCGTGCGCTCGCCAGTGGTACTATGGCCCGGCAGCTGCATCGGTCCTCATTATATATCCCGATCATCCCTTTGTTCGTGGGGATGATGATGCAATTGTTAATTCGCGAGAAATATTTGTGCAATATCTTATCTTGGATTTTCAGAGAAAATTTAGATATCGCTGATAATCTTAGAAATACATAGCTAAGGCCGCCATTTCATTTCACCCCGTCGGATCGACACGTCGGATCGGTTGACACGTCGCGCAAACATGTCGCAACCTGTATGTATCAACCCGCTTGATTGTCGGCAAACCTTTTGTTCTAATAATTCGCAGAATTATCTATCAACTAGAATATCCGATTGTCGGCGCTCAGGGGCCTAAAAAAAACGGCGGCATCCATTCGCAGAATTTTTATCGTATCAAATTAAGATGAAGAAACGGGCACCACCCTTGATTGTCGCGCTCATCCAAGCTTGAATTCTGAAACGGCGGCAGCCATTTTTTCGCAGATTTTTACTTCTCTTTCGATAAATTTTATTAAACTCGATACCGCCAGCTTTCTTTGATACCGCTTACAGAAGAAGCCGCGTTATCCTTGGAATTCGAAACTTAGCTTAGTCTTATCTTGGATTTCGGAGAAAATTTATGAAAACTTTGATTACCGCTCAAAGACGCCGCTTATCTTATCTTACTCTTGTTTATGGAACATATCAAGTACATGTCCCCTTATCATTATCTGTTTAATAAATATATCAGGTCAACCTGATCCCCTTATATGTTTTATCTGAATGTTTTTTAAAAAAAGGGTAAGCTTATTAATGATAGACCCTCTTCCCCCCCCCCCCGGGGGGTTTACCCCCTCGCCCCCGATTCCCCCCCCCCCCCCCCCCCCCCCCCCCATTGCCCCCATTTTAAAATCCCCCAGATCCCATGATGAACGAAGATAGCAGAAAAAAAATTGTATAAACTTTAGTACCCTTTAGGTCAAAAAAAAAAATCAATATGGTCTCAATATCTAAAGGGGTGAACTCCCTTTTTTGTGACGGGGCCCCCAAAAAAATAAACGAGGCCTAAATTTTTTTCGAACAAAAATTTTAAAAGGCTATTACGGTGGACGCGGGGGCGGGTTTTTATGTGTGACCCCACGCGGTGATTTCGGGCGACCCCCGGGACCCAAGTAAATTCGCACGCCTACGGGTTTGAAAAATTTTTAAAGTACGAGACTTTTAAAAGGTCGTGCGGCGTATTAATTTTTCCCATGGTTTTAGGGGTACAAAATTTTTCCCAAACTCGAGGCGGTCCCCCGCGACTTCCCCTTTTTTACCTCCCGCCGGCTCCCTCGCAATTTTTTCAAAGAAAACCCAAGACGGCAAAGGGTAAGGAATGCGCGAAAAAGAAACCTATTTTGGATGCGTCTTTAAAAAATTTCTATTCTCGGAATAGAAATCCTAATAAAAGAACGACACAGTAATTTCGAGACGATATTTAATTTTTTCATTACTTTTACCAAATCGCGGCGACTGTCGGCGTTTTCCCCGGGGGAGAGAGCCCTCTTAATTACCGCGGGAGAGAGACGGGTCGGCCGGGGGCCGGGATAAAAACAGCGGAACAAAAATCTAATCAAAATTTTAAAATTAAGAAATTTTCCGGGGAATCTATTAAGCGCGGCCGTGACACCTTTTCTCCCAAAACGGTACCACCAAAAATTAGCGGTTTTTAAAAATTATAGGGCCCTTTGTCTCCCGGGATCGCCGGGGGCCTTGATCTTCGGCAAACCCCGCAGGAACCTCTGCTTCCCGGCCCTCGCCAAAAGGACGAGCAAAAGGCCTGCCGGGATCACGCCGATAATAAATTTTTGGGTTTTTTCCCCCCGTGGCGCCTTTTCCTGGCAGGCCGCCGGGGGCCCCGGGGGCCCCGCGAATTTCTTGATGTCAATTTTCCCCTGCCCTCCTCTTTCTTCCGCTTCGTTCCGGGTTCCCCTATAGGGCCGTCGGAGACTCCTACGAGCGACCTTTGCGTTTTCCCCCCAAAAAACCGCCAATCGATTGGGGTTTGATCAGGGGAGTTTCTGTGTATCCGGATCTGCGGGGTTTAGCAGGGTATCTCCCCGCCTTTTGTTTCCGGGCTCTCTCGCCTCTCGCGAGAGAGTGGGATCCCCTCTCTGGCCGGATCTCTGCGGAAGAGGAACATTTTTCGGGGGTCCGGTTTTTAAAAGAGAGAACATCCAAAAATCAGGGGAAAAAATATTTCCCGGGGGTGATCCGGGTTGGTAGCTCGCTCGGTCCTAAAAGTCCTTTTTGTCCTGTCCGTTTCCCCTCACTCTTTCTCTCTATTGGGGTTTTTCGGTTGGACCGTACCCTAGGGAAAATGCCGCCGAAAAAAGCCAAAAATCGCTCAAACAAAAATCAGAATAAAGTACTTCGCCAAAGGATGCTGAAGCGCATCCTCCCACGCGGTTAAAAGCAAAAATGGTTTTTCGGGTGCCCCTCCCTTTTCTCTCAAAGATTGGCGAAGAGCAAAAAGGGTTTCCCGATTTCCCGCCTTCCGACAGGCCCTTTGCCCCCTTTTGAGGACATACAAAATGCACGTCACTTTTCTTTTAATAGCAATTATTGGCGATAACGGTGAGCCCACAGGCGTGCCATAAACTTGTTTGTAAACAATGTCATTAAATGTAAAATATGTTGACGACAGTATAAATTTAATCATGGCAATGAATTCATTTTTTGGAATTAATGTATGTGTGTTAATATCGTTCCATCTATTGTTCACACTTTCAATTGCAAGATCTATCGGAATGTTAGTGAAGAATGAAACCACGTCTAACGATATTAGAATATCCTCCGCACTAATTTTTTTACCCGTACCCGCTAGCTTGCTATATAATTTAAAACTGTTATTTACATTGCTTTTTACTGTAGGAACACTGTTTGATATAATTTTATGTAAAAATGTGGCAATCGAGTATAGCGTGGTATTAATTGATGACACAATAATTCTAAATGGAGTATTCTCCTTGTGTATTTTTGGGAGACCATAGCATTTTGGGAGAAGGGAATCGCTGGAACGTAGTGAAAAATATTTTTTGTTGGAAATATACCCTTTTCTTTGCTATTTTTTGAGAGTGTCGTTTAGTTCTTTTTCTATTCTAAAGGATGGATTCTTTTTTATGATAGAATAGGTGCTATTGTCATCAAGTAAGCACTCCATCTTATCAGTGTAATATTTTTTTGTCATTGCGACTGTTGCATTACCCTTATCGGCCCTTGTAAAGAGAATATCAGGATTATTAAGGCAATATTTCTTTGTGTATTTATGCATATATATCAATTCATTATGAATTGAATTTAATTTAGTTTTTTGCCATGTAAAAAGTTGGAAAGTTGTGGAATCAAATTGTTGCGCAATGTTTTTAAATTTTTGATGTTATGACTGGTGGAATTTCCTTCCATATCCTTGATAAACTCGTGTATGGCCAACTTTTTATCATTATTAAACGGCAGGCCAAATTTGCCCCCAAATTGTAATAAATTAGAAACATTGGAAGGAATTACTGTGTCAGTCAAATTAATAAACCATTTTTTGTTAGTACTATTTAATGGATTAATATGTTTGTCCCTAAATTTGTTTGGAGATATGACAGTGTCTTTGTTATTTATGTTATTGTTTGCTGAAACTATTGACCGCGATATGTCTATGTTGTTAATAGGGTAATTAAGTTTAATCGGTTTAATATTTTTAAAATATTCCTCTTGTTTCCTTTTAAATAGAAAATTAAATTTGTTCTTATGTTTGTAATGTAGTCTATTATAAAACTTGTCAAACGAGATAAGATGGTGTTTTAAAATTTCGTTCCATACATATATATACCGGAAGATTATTAGCCACATATCTTGACATCTCATGAAGTTTTCTATGTAATAAATTGATTAATCTATACAAGTCTCTGATTTCAATATTTAAATCTAAATCGTAAAATAGGCGTAAAGAGGCATACGCGGATGTTGCTGCGTACATTTCCAAACTAAACTACGTTTCCAACGAAACTAAGTTTTCGTTGGAAATAAACCGTGCACAAGGCACGTATTATTCTCGGTGTACTACCAAGACTTTAAAATTTGAAATAATCTCTTACTTGAGATTTAATTTCAAAAATATAAATTTAAAGTGTAAGACAGGCAATAAGGGCCAAATCGCGGATGACAGTGCGTTATCCCAACGAAACTAAATTTTTTCGTTAGAATTAAATACCTGTGCACAAGGCACCAAATTTTACTTGGTCACGGCCAAGATTTAAAATTGGAATAATCTCTACAAGAGATTTAATTCCATACATTCCCTGTTTCTCCCTACCCTAATCTCCCTAGGAAATAAATGCGAGAGAAAAATATAGATCCGAAAGTCGCTGAATCAAGAATCGAATAATTTAATTTCAAAAACCCCTTAATCCCCCTACGGAAATAAATAAATAAATGCGAGAGAAAATTATAGATCCGAAAGTCGCTGAATTTCTAATTTTTATCATAATTAATATTTAATAATTTAATATTTTAACTCAAAGATTATTATCTTTAATTTTCTCCGACATTTTTGCTGAAAAAAAAAAGAAACCATTTTCAAATTAGTCAGAAAATTCATCCTTAATTCATGATTCAATCTTTAATGAATACCCTATACAATTAGTGTTGCTTGCTTTTCAAGTCTGACATAAGCAAAATTTGTCGTAATTATTAATTACTAATTAGCAAAGACAAGAGTGTTTAGTTTTATTTTTTATTTCTTGCTCTCTCACACACACAGAAAAATTCATTATTCGGATACAAATTAGAAATCGAATCCATAAGATAATGACCCGAAAGATTTGATTCGAATCAATTCGGATATTCGGATTTTGAACTTATGGATTATTCTATTCAAATATTCGGATTTAAAATCCGGATAATATCATTATCCGAATAATCGGATATCCGGATATCTATAGATTTGGGCGAAATTGTCAACTCTAAATTTACTACCCTATATTCCACATATAGACTATTGCTGTGTAGCTTATACAAACATGACATCGGAGCTTGCTCGAAAACTTTACAGAGCGATTTATGCATACATTAGATTCATATTCAAGATCAGAGTCGACGAACACATAACACTATACTATGACAGGCTACGTTGACTGAAGATAGGATCTCGTAGAGCTTATTTTGTGGGATGTCTTATTTACAATATACTTGAAACTAAATTATCTGGTCCTCTTTTCTCGTGTTATAAGTATAGAACACTGACTTCGGACAGAGCTACCAGGGCGCCTGCAGACAATTTATTTCAACCTCACTGCGTGACAGAATTATACAAACGCTTGTTTAGGTTAACCTGTATCAGATTTTAGAATGAGTTCCCAGCAGAAATTAGGAAAGCGAAAACAAAAAAAGGATTTCCAATTTAAGCTCTATGCGCATTTACTACTTCATTCTTCCGACTTAACAGGTGCAAGTAGTGAATGAAGGAATCTATCTCTTTGGCATATCTGTAATTATTAAAATAAAATTCTCTTTGTCTTAATGTATTTACTTACTATTTTCATACTTATGAGTATTTTTGTGTGTTTTTTATCTCACTTTGCGCTTACTTACCTTGGTTTATAATGTGCTATTGTAATACTTTTGTATTTTATTTTTTATTTTTCCTATATTTTAAATTTTATTTTATGTATGATTCTATCTATATTTTATATTTCATTTTTCTATTGTTATAGCCCTAAATAGCTATAACTTTTCGTATTACACCTGCCTGGCGACGAGCACTGACCGCGTAAGAACGCAGACGTTGCAGGTGGCATGCGACCCAAAAAAAAGTTGCTTAAGTGCAAGCAAAGCAAAAGGACTTTGGACTTCCTTCGCTTGTACATAAGGAGTCGACCTAAAAAGGCACCCCTTCTGGTCAAAAGGTAACAATATAAAAACGGAAAGAAGACGCACCCCGGGCAGTCGCTCATCGCACGATAGTCAACGATATACTTACGCACGTAGCACGAAAAGTCAGCGGTAACGTCGACGCGTACGCAAGATAAGAATACGAAGGTTGTGAAATAGACGTAGTAACAAGTATACGATTTCAATACTTTAATAGAGCGACAGTGATATTTAATAAAGTCCGACACAACTCCTGGCGCATCGGATTTTTATTCCCTATTTGGCGCAACCCTTTGCGCCTATCTTGAGGTACACAACATTTGGTGGCAGCGGTGGAATCGCGCTGAAGAACCGCCAGGAACGGACCGGACGACCTAAAAAAATAAGTATAAAACTCAGGTACGTTGAGAAATAATCGACAGCATAAAGACTTGCACACGTAACAAGCAAAGCAGGCACGTTAGTTAATCTGGAAGACAGCTGACGGACAAGCAGCATCGTGTCACACATACATAGATTTGACGCATCAGCAGAAATAAAGTAGGCCGCCAGCCAAGGACCAACGCGACCTACGACAACTCCACGGACGATGCATCGTAAACGAGCAACAACCCAACGGATCACCTTACAACGCCGGGGCCACCAGCCGTATTAGCATCACCGAGCAATTACAGCGTCAGCGACCAAGTGACACAACGTGCGACCATAATATTGTAAGTCCGAATTTTTTAATTGTATACACACTTGCGTGAATGTCGGGAGAGAGCGTATCCCGAAGGAAATTAGAAAGCGAATACTCATACGAAAGCGAGAACAAATTGCCCGCGAACATTACCGTTAAGCGCGAATTTCCCTTCGAGAGTTTTGACAAAAGTTTAATCGCGAAGCAACCCGCAGAAGCTAAACCGAGTAATAAGGAACTCAAGATAAGGGTGAGTCGAACCCCTAGTAACTTGTCACAGAGAAGTCAATTCTCCCTGACCTTGTACGACAGTGCCATTTTCGATCCATGCGAATACCGTACTAACATAATACGAACACCACCGAACGGCACAATGAATGTATCTGAGGGGGCCATTAACCGTGAAATTAATCACTTACGAGATACCATAACCCGCGGCAATGAACAAGTCGTAGAAGCCGACGTGCATAGGCCCCCTGAAAAACGCGGGACAGAAGTAGACAATCCCCTACTACGCTAAATAACACAAGGAATGCGCGAGTTACGCATGGAGATGCGAGCGGAAATAGATGCCATGCGGGAACAAATGCGTAGGGAGATACGCGAGTCAATGTCCCACGGGGGAGAATCGGATGACAGCCGCCGAGAGCTCCACGGAAACACGCAAAATAGAGACACGGGCAGGAACCCTAATAACCGAGAAAACTCTCGAGATCCGGATGAAATTAGGAGGTGCGACACACGCAAAAGTATGCCCGTTAGAAATGGGGGCAGATATCGCGACCACTGGGATGAGCACTACAAACGAGACGCGGATGGGAATCAGGAAGACTATTATAATTTGCGAGGAAGTACACGCGATCGGAGTCCGGGAAGTCGGTATCATAGGCGACGGGGTCCCCGAACACTCTCGTGACCGGGAGGCAGATGAAGACAGCGAGCCCCATGCAGCATATAGACAGAGCAGGCGCGACATCCGAAACCGACGAAATAATACGCGGCGGAACATGTCATTAAAAGCGGTTATGATACCCGAATTCGATGGAACGACACGGACTCGGTTACAAGAATTTTTGAATTCTTGCACGTACGCGATTCAAAATATTCAGACCGAGGATGAAGATTCGTTAGTCCAAGGGATATTGTTTACGAAACTACGGGGGAAAGCTATAAAAGTCGTAGAAACACGCGACATACAAACGTTCGGGGAATTAAGGAAATAGCTGGAAAATTCATATCAAAGCGGACGGAGTACCGCGACATTACAAGTAGATTTCAATTTACTTAAACAAAAACCGACAAAACTTGCAAAAGATTTTGGTCAACGTGTCGACAAACTCGCCCTAAAATTGTATAATTTAATGGTCGAGAAAGGAAATCGTTCAAACTCATACAAACGCGCTATGCTAGAAACGATACAGCATCAGGCATTGCTGAATTTTCAGTTTGGGTTACGCGGCGAACTAAAAATACTTGTACGGTCAAAGCGGTACGCAACCTTACCGGACGCAATAGCTGGCGCAACAGCCGAGGAGGTATTACTAGATAATCCGACACGAACAAAAAATTATACTCGAGGAAAGCCTGAAGCATTCCGCAAGGAATCGAAGAATACGTGTTATAAGTGCGGAAAATCGGGACATTACGGGCGCTACTGTCAAAATGACAAATACGCCCTGCTGAAACCAGAAAAATCATCACGCGTAACCGCAATCGACAAGTTCTGCGATTACTGTAAAAAACGCGGGTATAATCGTGAGGAATGCCGAACACGGAAAAACGCGACCGATAGCACAAAAAAGAGAAACGCAAAAATTGCAAAAGTAGAAGCAAACGGAAGCGATCGGGAAAGTACTACGTCGCAGAAAAATAACTCCGACACTGAGCATAGTGATGACGGAAGAGAATCGGAGGGAGGGACTTTCGTGCGCGCAATAGAATACCGCGTATCACACATGAGGCAAGTACCGCAGGATACCACGGGCTTAGATTTGATTACGATGCCAATATGCAAAGCGCGGAACAACAGATTAAAGATGCTGTTCGATTCCGGGGCCATCATATCCCTCATAAAGCTCAAGCATTTAAAGGACGACACATTAATTTATAAAGACAAGCTTACATTGATAGAGATAACAGGGCATAAAGCGCAAACAATTAAAAAAACACGAGCAACTGTCAACTTAGGAAAACAACAGATCAAACACACAATCTACGTTGTCAAGGACAATTTCCCTATGAAGAAATCCTCGGATTGGACTTCTTACAAAAATAGGGAGTAATGTGTAATTTCAAAAAACAGGAGCTCGTAATAGGAGATTCTGTACTAAATCTTCAATTATACAACAAAATCCGGTTGCCGCCGCGTAGCAAAACGATCATTCAAGCCGCCACGAATCAAAACACTGTAGGAGTCGTAAGGGCCGCAGAAACCGCACCTGATACAGGGTTTGTCCGGAAAGTAATGCGTCGCATTTTTTTGTGACGCGACTATACATCGCAGAGCGATGGGACCGGTTGGGGAGGAAGGGGGGTACCCTTAGCTTTCCAACGGTAGGTCGCTCAATTGTTTCCATGCGCTTGGAGGGTTAGGACGGCTTATTCTGTGAACCTCTGCTTAGTGGTCGCGTCGAACTTGTGATGGAGAGAACGATAGAGCAACGCTATGCGATAAAGTTTGTTATTACGGCCTACCTGACCCGGATCGGTGTGGCAACGGTGCCGCAGCCGCCCTACAGTCCCGACTTGGCCCCGGCGGACTTTTTTTTATTTCCTCGGCTGAAAAGGGAGCTCAAAGGACAACAGCTCGAGTCGGTTGACAACGTACAAGCTACTTCGACGGCCTCCCTGAACAGCATCCCAGTCAAGGAGTTCCAGAAATCTTATGACGCATGGAAATCGCGTTGGCAAAAATGTATTGACGCAGAAGGGTCATACTTCGAACAATTTTAAGTTGTTTTACCTATGCGATCAATAAATTCTTTTTTAAAAAAATGCGACGCATTACTTTCCGGACAAACCCTGTATATACATAGGGCGTTGCCTGGTCGAGTCAAAAAATTTTGTATGTCCGATCAGCGTCATCAATACAACCAACGAAACAATTAAAATCCGTACGCCATTAGTAACGATAGACGACATAAACACGGACCAGACATACGGAATTAGCACCATAAATACCGAAACGCCAAGATATTTATCCAAGCGGAATAGAGAAATATAACAACTACTACGCACAGAATATCTCAACCAAGAGGAACGACTGGCTATACACAGGATATGCGAAGAATACTGCGATTTATTTCTTTTGAATGAAGAACCACTGAGCTGCACCGCAACCGTGTAACATGAGATAACTACGCGTGCCGATTCAACACCGGTCAACGTACAACCGCCTGCCGGAGAAGCATAAGGCGGAAATAAACAAACAGGTTAAAGAGATGCTAGATGCCGACATTATCAGGTCAAGCGTTAGCCAATGGAACGCCCCGCTGTTAGTAGTGCCGAAAAAAGCTGACGCATCCGGAAACCCAAGACTCAGGATAGTTGTAGATTTCCGAAAGGTAAGTGACCTTACAATAGGCGACTTGTTCCCGCTACCAAATATCACAGACATTTTGGACCAGCGGAGGACGCTAAATATTTTACAATGCTCGATTTAGCATCAGGTTACCACCAGACACCGATGGCTGAATACGACAAAAATAAAACGGCCTTCTCAACTCCTTTTGGACACTACGAATTCAACAGAATGCCATTTGGACTGAAGAACACACCTGCGACCTTCTAACGGCTAATGAATTCAGTATTGACCGGGATTCAAAGGCTTAAATGTATATCTCGACATTGTCATATATGGATCAAGTTTAGAAAACCATAATAAGAGGCTTACGGAAGTATTGCAGAGACTATGGACACACAACCTGAAACTGCAGCCAAATAAGTGCGAATTCCTACGAAAGAAAGTTATCTACTGTAGCGCTTTATTCGTGTTCGATGCGTACTTATATCTAGTAACGCAAGGTGCCGCACAGGAGAGGTGGTTCGCAGAGAGAGGGTTCCGCCAATGACGAGTCGCGCTGATTTTTCTGTTTTTGTATATTTTCTTATTATGTACACTATATGCATAGTAGTTATACTATGGGAGTTCTAACCCAGGTTCTCTGAGAGGGGTGCGGGGCGGGAGGGTTTTCAGAGGCGAGAGGGTATGACGTCACGCGGGCGGGGGGTCTTATCAGCAGATAAGGGGCGATTATCGGATTATGTTACCTGATATGTTTATAAACAAAAGATAAACATATATCTATTACAGCGATATCTATTACAAGATAAGATAAGCGGCATTTTTGTAAGATATTTATTACATAAACAAGATAAGATAAACAAATATCTAATACAACGATATATATTACAAGATAATCATATATGAATTATCTGCGGCGAACGCGTCGACACATGTTTTCGCGGGGATTGCATTTCGCCCTCGCGGTACCCTACTTCTCCATAAGCGGCGGTTCTTTATTGTTTATTTTAGGAAGAAATACCAGCGCCGCTAACCAGCGGCTGCAGGAATTTATAAACAAAACAAGCGCCAAAAATCTGCGGTTGAGCGCGGCTGCTAATCAGATATCAATTACTACGTTATCTATTTCTGAGAATTATCCACGGGGAGAAATCAATCGGGGAAGTTAAACAAAAGCTGCGAAATCATATACCGTTTCTTTGGCGAGCGCCGAAAATCAGCGGCCGCTTTATAATCAGATATCAATTACTACGTTATCTAAATTTTTCCTAGAAAAAATTCCTACAAATTATCACCGGGGAGATACGGATACCGGGGAAGTTAAACAATCGTTCGAACGTTGACAAACAAAGGGTTGAACGGGATATATAATGAGGACTCTGATGCTGCCGGGTCAAATCAAAGTACGGTAATCACGAGAGCGCATGATTTCCTCATTTGGTGTGCAAGATGTTTGTCATGCTATCAAGTGCTTCCGACATTCTCAGTTTAAGTGCTGAACAGCTGCAATATATTCCGAATTGTTTTACTGCAAAAGTGCGGCTATTTCGTAGAACATTTGTGGGACAAGCTTCCGGAACACATCACGGCGGATCCGGAGGTTTAGACATATCGTCGCTGTATCGAGCATTACAATCGACCGTGGATGCGAATGCACATTGACGGTCCAGCACCGATGATTATGGATTGCAGCAAATGTCAGCGAAAATAGGTTGAGGTTAGTGACCACAAGTGTAATAAGTGTGAAAAGTTACAGACAATAAATATGCAGCCAACGAGTCGTCGCGAGGGGGTGCCGTTGTATGAGATGCCATTCGAATTATTGAAAGTTGGTGTAATAGTCAATGCCAATCTAATGAAAGAATATGTGTCCAAATGTCCCGATGAAATGGAAGAAACTAATAGTGCACTGTATAGAAAGAAAAAGGTTAAAAAGTGGGAGAAAGAAATTAAATATTCCTATTACAATTGGTTGAAAGACTGTGATAAATGTATCGACAATTTGGAAGACCAATGTCCACCACCAGATAGATATCATGGGAATTTAAGACCTGGAAAATTATTTCTCTTTTATGAATATCACGGAAAGCTCGCATTGCTGAACTTGAAGAAAAAAGAAAAGTGGTACGCAGAATATGCCTAAGCGAAGATACCAGTATGCCCGCGCTTACGAGCAAAACTCATGTAAACTCAATCGTGCAGGCAATACATGCGCGTGAAATAGGTTTCAAAAAACGTAACACGAAAGAGCTGTCACAGAAGCCTTTTTGCGAATACTTTATATGATTCTTCATGTAAAATGATTCATTGGCGAAAGCCATGGAAACAACACATAACAAAACTTGATAATCTCAATGATTACCATTAATGTCAATTAGAAAAGTGAATGCGAAACATATGCGAAGAGTATATCAGTGTTTATGAGATAAGTTTTATCACGCGTGGAAGAGAGGATTGTAGTGAATGTGTTGAGACATATTTTCGTGGGGTGTAAACAGAACGATAATCGGCTGCTGCCGCGGCTGCTCTTTTATAACCGATATCATCTTTCTTTCTGAGATAAGTTCGATCGCACGTGAAACACAAAGAGCTAAACGGGATATATAATGAGGACCTATGCGCTCTCAAATCATAGTACGGTGACCGTGAGAGCACACGCTTTCCTCAAGGAAAATTCGGTCCGCGAAAAGTTTATTTTTCTGTACTGTTTTACGTAAGTGCGGAAGTAAGAACATTGACTTATTTCGTGTTCTGAAATTGTGGAAACATGTGTCTAATTCCTATGGATAAAGACATCATTGTGGTCGACGTTTCTGACGACGTTTCTGAGGACGAGATGGAAGTCATCACAATCGACGACTCTGATGACAAGACGGTCGACGAGGTGGTCGACGATGAGGAAGACTATGACATGTACGACCCTGTGTACGGCAGGGAAGTAAATATCATCCTGGACGATATTGAAGAAGAAATGGAGATCGAACCGGGCATATTCTAACGAGAAGAAGAGGAGGAAGAAGAAGCAGAAAAACACCAGATATTAATCGATGATGGTTACGAAAGTGATTGCGTGATTGAGTCGTCTCGCGAGATTACATTAAACAATGCGGAAATCGTATTCCTCAGTGAGAATTCGCGGATGTGCGTGTTCTTTTCGTGCGTATCACCGTACGGATCCATCAAAATCTGTATTTCCTGTTTCATGAAAAACAGGGATAGATTTGCAACCATTGACGTCATCCAAAGGCACGAGACGATGCAGTACAGGGATGTGCCGCATCACCACTGCATCGACTGCCAGGAAAGATTCACAATCTTCCTGGCCAACATGTACCTAGTGTGCCAAGGATGTAAGTATATATATATATATATATATTATATATATATTATATATTATATATATATTATATATATATATTATATATATATTATATATTATATATATATATTATATATTATATATATATATATATATATATTAAAATACTAAAATAAAATATAATAAAAAAATATTAAATTATTATATTTCTGTGTGCAGGTGCCGAGGTACAGTCCGCCGCGTGAGCCTCTCTCGCCGCTACCTCGAGCCGTCGGCTCTCTCTCTCGCCGCTGAATCCAGGCATAAATCCCGAGCCGCCGAATCTCTCTCGCCGCTATCTCGAGTTGTCGTATTTCTTGCCACTGAATCCAAGCGTGGATCCCGAGCCGCCAAATCTCTCTCGCCGCTACCTCAAACCGCCGTATCTCTCGCCGCTAAATCCAGGCGTGGATCCCGAGCCGCTTAATCTCTCTTGCCTTTGACGGTCTTTTTTATATATTGTTTATATGTTTATTTTATATAATTTTTATTTCGTATATCTTTTTTATATTTGTATCTTTTTATAATTTTTATATAAATTTTTAATTTATACAATTTTATAAATTATATATTATAATAATTACACGTTCACGCACACACACACACACACATACATACGTACATACAAACACGTTTGTAAATATACACACACATAAAATTTATAATAAACTATATATTATATATATAAAAAAATTGTACAATTAAATCTTGTCGTTTTCCCATCTCTTGCAACACTCCGCTAGCATATAAAAAAGTAATTAAAAAATAAATTAGAATATAAAAAATCATTCTTTGCATCAGCATTTCTTCTTTCTCTCGCAAATGCATGGGAGAGCGCGCGCGGATGTAAAAAAGTACACCATGATATATAAGTATTTATTCGTCTTATATTTAATACATAATTATAAATAAATTCTTACATATTAAGAACTAAAGACTAAAGCCACCAGCTCGCAATTGACGAGTTGATGCTTGTTGAAAGCATCGCTAGCGCATATTACATTTGTCAATTTTCTAGCATCCGTTACAGCGGATGCTACGTTTGAGAATTGCGTAAACTTGATGTCTACTGTTGCAGTTAGTCTCGTCAATTGATCAAACGTTAGCTCGATGCATGGATCGAGTTCGAACATTCGGTGTAATGTCGATTCGACCATCATCATGCACACGTCCGCTGATTCAATACTTATGAGTTTGGTGTCGTTTATTTTGTAAAATCGCACTGTTAGCAGCCCGACACTTATGAAATTTACACATTGTTGTTGGGGGACTCATTGTTCAGATAATTTTGAATAGCGTGACGTTGCTCGTAGAATCCTTTCCACGTTTCGATAGATAGTATTAGCTGTTTTTTCCGATTATTTCCTATGGCGATCTCCACGTAATTCGGCGGATTCACTCTGATGCCAATTTCGAGGAATTTGAATTCCGTGGCTGTCAATGCGTATCGTCGTCCTAGTATACGAACTGCACGAAGTTCCAGCGAAACGCTGTAAAAATTAGGAAAAAGAAATTATAACTCGTACAAAAATATAAAAATATAAAATATAAAAAAATATAAAATATAAAAAATATAAAATATAAAAAATATAAAATATAAAAAATATAAAATATAAAAAATATAAAAAAAGATAAAAATATAAAAAAAGATAAAAATATAAATACAAAATAGAAAAAAGTTATACTTACTCGTCGCATTTTTTCTCACACGTTTCATCACGTCTCGGCATGTAATAATTCATGCTGCTGCTTCTTTCGGTGCAGAACATTTTTCTCGAGGGTATTAAAAAGTAAACCACCAGTCAGAACAGTCGACGAAAGACTGATCGTATAAAGGGGACTAATAATTGAGTAACGCTAATTTTTTAAAATATTAAAAGAAGGGGTAAAACAAATTCTTAGAAATATATATCTGGAGGGGAGGAAAAGAACAAAGAAAAATTTTTTAAAAATAGTGGGGATAAATAAAAATTAAGAAAAGGGGTAAAAGGAATTCCTAGAAATATATATCTCGAGGGGAGGGAAAAAACAAAGAGAAATTTTTTAAAAGTAGTGGGAATAAATAAAAATTAGGAGAAGGGGTAAAAGAAAATCTTAGAAATACGATCGCGTGAGAAATATTTAAAAGTAGTGGGGGGTAAAAGAAATTCTTAGAAATATACATATCTGGTAAGGAAGAAAAGGAGGGAGAGAAATAACAAAGAGAATAGTAAGTAAACAATATGTTTATTTAAAAAACAAATAATCGTCGCAATTGGCCGACCACCAATTAAATAATATAAATACATTTTGTAACGCGCAATTTTTTACATGTTTATTACACCGTAGAGTATATGTGGGATCTAATTTATTTAATGCAGGTACATCTTCATATATGGCATCCAAGGTCTCAATGGTGAAACCGCTTCTCACATGATCCTCATCCATTATTTCGGCCAGCCATTCTCGCTTTTCGAGTCCTTTTACATACACAAGAGAGGACTCTTCTTCATCGTCTTCTTGTTTATTTACGCCAACGATAGCTGCCGTAATCATGCGCTAAACCATGCTGTATGGAACATTTCCATCCTTCCATTGTAAGCCATAATGATGCTGAGTTAACCACGAAGCCTGACGCCTTTCCGACTTTATAAGCACGCTCCATGGCACAGGGCATGCGAAGAAATAGTGTGACAGGATATATCCTCTTTTCAGGATTGCCGCTTTTTTCACAATAAATCGTTTATTTAGAATAAATCCTTGCAGGTCGACAAACGTTGGTGCAGACATGATCTTTTCGATGTGAGTCAGTCGAGAGATATGACGATACTCTTCAGACATCTCACATCATCTTGATTATGTATCCTCCTTCCCCCTCCTTCCTCTCACACGCGTATTTGTGTAAACATTTTTAGGTGATTTTGCGCACAACGTTGATCAACGGATTGTACTGGATCACACGATCGTGTATAATGAGGCAGTACGCAGTGGTATTGTTAGATATATTCTCCTTACACTCAAACTCTAATCTCACATCCACAGTTGCGCTCTTGACAGATTCGTTTTGTCGAGAACAATCAATAATCACGAACGGATTGTTTTGTAAAAACCGTGTGACGGTGAGATTGGGCTCGAGGTATTCGTATCCGTAATAGTTCTTGCAGAAACGTGTATAGATGTTGTACAGAATTGACCATCTGTTTTTATCAAAATCCAGATTCATGTCGTCATACGGATAACTTTCCGAGTTTAGAAAGAGTTTCACGTTGGTTAATTTACAATCGTCGAATCGACTTATATCCTTGAACATGACATTTTTTCGGTCTGTCTGCAGAGCAAAAATAACGTATCGTGGCTTGTCCAGTTGAGTCGCGGTCTTAATGGCCCACGAATGTTTGGTCGTGCGCTGCAACAGCGGAAACTCATACAGATCCCACGAGCGGAAACCCATGCTGAGGTAACGTCCGCTTTCCAGAGCGCGCAGCATCGACAGCTTCTTAATCTCGCTCAACAACACGTGTGGCATTCGCCATTGTATCTTGAATATGTTGATTACAGGCTCCAGTGCAGAATCTCCAAACAGACAATTATTGTTGTTGCGCGCTCGTATTAAGATCAATTCGTGACGCGCATTAATCACTACCCGTTTGTAGTCATCACAAAATCCCAGCAACATGTAGAGCGGTACGCAGAAATTGAAGTGTCCATTCGCAGAAATCGGATCACTCCAGCCGGCGTTACTCATAACCATGCTTCTACCAAATGATATCGTTACATAGTTTTTCAGCAGACTTGTTATTTCCACATTTCTGTTGCAATTAACCTCCACACCATCGAGTTTATATCAAATCTCATCAAACATGAATGCGACACAATTATTTTCCAATGTCACATTGGATCCCTCAACTGGATGATTTATCCGCAGTTCTCCCTCGATGTAGAGGAAACTCTCATACGGCAACGTATATAAATTCTGTTGTTGTATGGGTATTCTTATCTCGTCGCTGTGTCCAAATGTTCTGTTGGCAAACGGGTTGTATGTGTGAGTCTTAATCTTGACGATGCGATCGTCAAAGACTGGCTCTTCTTCGATGTTGAGAATCTCAGTCATTGTTCAGATGGCACGCACCGCAAATCCCAAAGATTGTAAAAACGCAACGTTTGACAAGGTGAGTCTCTTCTTCGTGGTTGATTTGATATTAGCGAATGATGTTGTTGCTAGCCTGATTGTGTTTTTTGTGTCTTTATTCAACACGAGCATCTCGTCGCACGAGGTGTTATCGCCGTCGTACGTGCAATCTAACTGTTATCTCTTTGCCTCAAAAATCGAGCAATCGTCGAGTTGAACTAAAATTCAACCTCTCGGAGAAACTGCAAACACAATTGTCCGCAGATATTCTGATCATACGTTTGATAAAAGGTGTGATTGTATTTCCATTTCGGCACATTTAAATATCGCACCAATTCTTGAGGTGGTCGAAGATTGCCAAAACTGTCGAAATAGATTGCGCGATCTCCCCTTTTTGCATACGTCACCCAATGAGTGCCAGGACCGTCTGTGCTGTCCAGATTGACGATACCGCTCTCATTTTCTCGTGCGCCATTTATCGGTAAATTATTGCGCATAAAAACACCTCTAAAGTATGGAATGTGCATACGTTTTGCAAGTTGTAGCTGTTAATATTTCTGAATATTTATTTATTAATTGGCGCTTATTACAACAATAAATCGAATATATTTCTCACACAACCGCTTTCTGTACGGGTCGGCATACGACTGACTTTGAACGAGGAGGAAGATACGTAAAAGAAAAGAATTAAACACAATAGTCAACACGCGCTATCCGCGTGTCAAAGTCATGTGAAAATAACAACTCAAGAGCGCGAGTTCAAATTCTTTATGATTTCAACACTCTCTCCAGAATTTAACTCTCTCACACTCACATTCATACTGTTGCGCAGGTGCATAAATCTAGCACGCGCCAAAGGTTTTGTTAGTATATCAGCTACCTGATCTTTGCTTTTAACATATGTTACGTTTATAAGTCCTTTTTCACACATCTCGCGTATGAAACAATACCTAACATGAATATGTTTTGTTCTCTTGTGGAACTCAGGATTTCTTGTAAGTCTTATAGCACTTTGATTATCAATTTGCAGCTCGACTAGCATTCTGTGTTCATATCCGATATCAGTTAGCAATTTTCGCAACCAGACAATATCTTTTGCTGCTTCGCTCGCCGCTATAAATTCGGATTCGGTGGTATTTAGAGCAACACAACCCTGTCTACGTGAGGACCAAATCACTGGCCCTCCAGCTAAGAAACTTATACAACCATTTGTCGATTTTCGTGTCTCTGAGTCTCCAGCGTAATCCGCGTCGTTATAACTTACTGGCTCTTCGTATTCGCTTTTTTGATACGATATGCCTACGTTTTTTGTTCCTGATAAATAACGCAAAATTTTTTTTACTACCTACCAGCACGCTCTATTGTAATTTGACAAGAACCGACTTACAAAGCTTGTCGCAAACGCAATGTCAGGTCGACTAACAATTGCTACGAACATAATCGATCCTACTAACTCACGATACGGGATTTTAGAATGATCATTCGTATTTTCGCCGTAAACACTGTCTATTAAAGCCTTATCGATGGGTATGCTCACGCTTTTACACTCATCCATTTCAAATTTATCCAACAATTTTTCGATGTATTTTTCTTGATTTACAAATACAATCCCGTTCTTAGAGTCTCTATATATTTGCATCCCGCAACAATTACTCGCGTCTAGAATTTTTATGCTCACAAAATCATTTAAAGCTTTAATCGTGTGATCTACCGCGTCACTACTTTTTGATAGAATCAACCCGTCGTCTACATACAAAGCTAAAATCACCGCACTGCCCTTGACGTGACCGTTGAACACACACGGGTCTGCTTAACTTTTCACAAACTTGAAATTACACAGGAATTCGTTGAACGTCGCATTCCAGCATCTTGACGCTTGCTTCAATCCATACAGCGATTTCTCTAACTTCAAAACACAGTTCTTCTCATCGTCTTTGACCTTGAGACCATCTGAAATCTTCATATAAATGTTTTCTTTTAACCTTCCATTCAAAAAGACCGTTTTGACATCAAACTGTACTAACTCGAGGTCGTACTGTGCCACCATTGCCAGCAGCACTCGCAGCGAGTCGTAACGCACCACCGGTGAAAATGTTTCACTGTAGTCCACTCCTGGTGTTTGCATAAAACCTCGACCGGAAGTGCATTTATCGCACGATTTAATAGACCTGTGCCTATTTTCGTTGACATTCGCTGCAATCTCTAGACATTACTGAGTAAAGCAAAGATCCGCGCAGCTATAAATAGGCGGACGTTAGGGGTCAAATCGGGAGTGGGAAAATGAAATTTGTGCGACAACCTCTGACGATACGAGTGATAAATTACGATAGAGTACGCTGCAGCGTGAACAAAGGTGTGCGCAAACACGGTACAATGCTACCGACAACTATACGCGCGATCGTTTGCGGCCCCTCAAACTGCGGTAAAACCAACGTGTTGATAAGCCTGCTGGAAAGTCCGCACGGCGTGCGTTTCGAGAACGTGTACGTGTACTCGAAATCGCTGCAACAGCCGAAATATCGCTATTTGGAAAATTTATTGACGCCGATTGACGAAATCGGCTACTTTACATTCTCCAATAACAGTGACGTCATTCCACCAAGCGAGGCATGTTCAAATTCAATTTTTGCCTTTGATGACGTGGCATGCGACAAGCAAGATACGATAAGAGAGTACTTCTCAATGAGGCGCCACTCGAACATAGACTGCTTCTATCTCTGTCAGACATACGCGAGAATACCGAAACATCTTATACGCGACAATGCAAACCTGCTAATCCTGTTTAAATAGGACGCCACCAATTTGAAGCACGTGCACAACAATCACGTAAATACCGACATGTCGTATGAGGATTTCAGTGAGTTATGTCGTACTTGTTGGCAACAAAAGTATGGATTTTTGTGATAGACAAGAACAGCTCGCTTACAAACGGGCGATACAGAAAAGGATTTAACGAGTTTGCGATACCACAGAGCCATTAGTCGTCGCCGATAATCCTCCCGCGGAGGAACGTCGAGAGAGGATGAAAACTCTAGAGAGTGCTGCCGACATGGCTGATAATATTCGCGAGCGTGAAAAGATTGCCAAGAAGATTGCGAAGACGGCCGAATCGATTCGCAAGAAACATCGCGCTCTGAAGACCAAAAAGATCAATGATGATATCGCTGTCAAAACTCACTTTAAACCTATTATCGAGCCGCTACAAAAGATTGTCGACAACGCAACGATTTTGGTGAAAAACGAGCCTAACACCGACGACGACGGTGTAAAGATCGAGAGGCGGTATGAGGGGGAGACACCAAAAAAAAAGAAAATATAAAACCATCAAGCAATATAAAGAGGAGGAAAAGGAAGAGGAGACACCGAAAAAGAGAAAATATGTGCAAGATATTTTGAAGCCATTGGACGCTTCATTACCGACAACCTCTACACCGAAAAGCGTACAACTTGTGATGCCCAAAACACTTGTAGACAAAAATGTTTTCAAAACCACGCGTAACCCGCCCGAAATATCCCTTCGAAACTGGTTAAAAGGTCAACAAATGATGCGAAAAGATTGGGGGCCGTTAGGACAAGAGTACATGGACGCTCTCCTCGGTGCTAATGAAAAGAAAGAGATTGATAATGTATACGGAGTCTATTTTGGCGAGAATAAAATGCGCATCGGAAACAAGCGATTCGCGATTGATAAAGATAACAATATAATTATAGGCGATACGCGGTACATTGAAACGCCAGAATTGTACGAGTTAATCTTCAAGAAAAGGCCTGATTACCGGGAAGACGATTTGCAAAAATACAAGCACATATTATTGGCGACAAACGCGCATAAACGCAATTTTGATGCGTAAGGTCGTGTGAAGAGTAGCAAGGGGGACAAGTACAAATATATAATCGCACCGTTGACGCGGGTGGAATCGGACGACCCAAAATCTGGCAGAGGAATGCCTTGCGCTATGACGCTAACCGACAATAAGATTGATTACGTGCACTGAGATGACCCCAACGAGCTAGTGGATCTCCTACGATTGCTCGACGCTTCGCGCCAAGCCGACAACAACGCGCACGACAACGAGATCCTGTCGATCATCGAGGAACTGCGGGAAGCGGGTATTATTATAAATTAAACGGGATCCCGACAATCTATTCAGTTCATCGCGTGACACTTTACAAAGCATTAAAAAAAATGTCTATCAATAAATTTGGAATATTCGAGAGAAAAAATAATGCAACCCCCGGCACAAGCAATCATTGGTATAGATTGATTAAAAGATGCGTACGCAAAAACGCTCTGCATCGCGTCGCTACAGATTATAACGCGAGATCGCACAAGATTCGCCGTGTAACGCAACTTGGGGCGGATACCGATGTCGTTAACAAATTGTACCTGGAACAGTGCTTTAAAACATTGATGATCCAACAGAAAGAGTCAGATGAAAAGCTGGCTGCGTTAGAAAAGGATGTACGAGCGTTGGAGACTGCGATAAAAGAACTTCTGCGTGCGCCAAACACTACCTCAGACACAGACATCTAATGAGCGGTTGGCTCAGAAACGTCTATCAAACAGTTGTAAAGGCTAGAAGGGATTTACGAGTGGTTGCAAACAGTTGTTGAACAACTACGAAGGATTATCAGCGTACTACTAATATACAATGAGCAGCGACGGTAGTTATGTAACTGCTAAAAACTGCAGTAAAAAGTCTAGCAGTGAACGGCGTATCGGCTGCTGCGAACGAGGCTACGTACAACTCACTAAGGGTTGCGAACGAGATTATGAACAAGTACTTTGAAGGCTGCAATTGCCTCAGGTATGGCTACAAACGGGCCAGGGCGGGCTTCGAACGGGTCAGAAACGACTTGGAACAAGGCTGCGATTGAGTCATGAACAATTTTCAAAACTGTCAAGGACGTGAGTAAACGGCTAGCTAACCCGAAAGAACGAGAATCTAACACGAAAAAACGAGGCAAGAACGTGAAAGAACGAGAATCTAACCCGAAAGAACAAGAATCTAATTCGAAAGAACGAGATCGTTAAATAAAGAACCAAAATGAATAGTAAAAAGAACAACAAGCAACATAGTTTGGAGAGATGGCAGTTGATAAACGAGTTGCATGCGTCAGCAAGAAAAACTTTCTCTCGAAGACATGTTATAGTGCAAGGATACGATGATCTGTGGCAAGCCGACATTGTCGAGATGCGTCCGTACTCCCGTTTTAACAGAGGTTACCACTACATAATCACCGTCATCGATGTGTTGAGCAAGTATGCGTGGGCTGTACCACTCAAGAGTAAAGGAGGAAGCGAGACAGCTGACGCAATCGCTGAGATAATTCGAGACAGCAAGAGATGTCCGAAAAACATGCAAACCGATAACGGGAAGGAATTTTACAACGCCGATGTGCAACGACTTATGCGAAGACATGACATTAATCACTATTTTACATATTCGGTATTGAAGGCGTCGGTCGTCGAGCGATTCAATTTCACGCTAAAGAACGACATGTGGAAGATGTTTACACTAAATGGCTCTTACAAGTAGATTGACATGCTGCCACGCCTCGTATCAAATTACAACGCACGCAAGTATCGAACGATTGGTATGCGACCCGCCGACGTTATTCCCGAGATTGCCGAAAGACTCTTGGCTACCGTGTATAATCGTGTAAAAATTGCGGGCTCGGCAAAGTTCAAAGTGGGTGATCAGGTACGCGTCAGCAAGTACAAACAACTTTTCGAGAAGAGATACACGCCAAATTGGACAACCGAGGTGTTTAAGATTGTTAAAGTGCAGCATACAAATCCCGTAACATATCTACTCAAGGATTATTGCAAGACATCTATTGTTGAAGCGCGAGCACGAGCTGCATCGCGCAAATTATCCGGATGTGTATCTCGTGGAGAAAATACTGCGCAGAAGGGGTGACGAGGTTTACATGAAATGGCTGGGATTCGATAGTTCGCACAACTATTGGATACATAAAAACAATGTTATTTAATGTGCATCATATGTTATTCAATCATTTTATTTTATAACATAATATATATAAATTTAAAGTGTAAGACAGGCAATAAGAGCCAATCGCGGAAGACAGTGCGTTATCCCAACGAAACTAAATTTTTTTGTTAGAATTAAATATCTGTGCACAAGGCACCAAATTTTACTTGGTCACGGCCAAGATTTTAAAATATGAAATAATCTCATATTTGAGATTTAATTTCAATAATCCTTCAACCCCCCTACGGAAATAAATAAATAAATGCAAGAGAAAAATATAGATCCGAAAGTCGCTGAATCGGGAATCGATTTATTTATTTATTTCCGTAGGGGGGTTGAAGGAATCAACATCTGAAAGCCTCCACGTCACAATATAATATCTTACTTGATTTAGCTATAAGTCTATTTTTATTAATTTACTTATCTTCAATGTTAATTTTTTGTATACTTATGATTTTATAGACATATTAATAATGGCTGTTATCGAAATTCGTAACCGACCTCCTAACAGAACAATTAGCGAGAGATCTGTTCCTTAATGAGGAATAGAATATATACTAAAAATGCTCATGCTTTATAAATGCGTTGATCTCGTGTGTTAGAATATAACTTGACTCCGTATAGTTTTATTATAATGACAGTGATAAATAATTTATTGTTAATTTCTACTAATCTTTAATTTTAATTGATGCGCTGAAGAAGGTTGAAAAATACAACCAAAACGTACGAACGAATTTATTTCTGTCTAATATTTAATATTTTATGTTATAAATCTTTTCACAAATAAAGGAGGGGTGTCAATAAGGCCGTTTTTTGGACCACGTCAGAATCGCTCCAAACTGTGGTATTTTCTTCGTACCGATGTAGCTCACAACCTCCTAGAACCGTTTGCTGTCCGAGCAATTAGAGTCTGAGAACGGGCAACTTGAAATCTCAAAAATTAATGGAGTTTTCCACATGGTGGTAGTGCCGGTCTCATTTCAGCATGTCATTGTTAAGCTTCCATCACCATATTTTCTCAAAAACTACTAGAGTATTTGCTGCGAATAAAAAAAATAATAAAAATAATAAATAAAATAAATAAAGTATTTATCCGCGAAACTGAGCATTGCATTCTATGAAAAAGAAGTCCGTTCCGGAAGGTATTCTTTACATCTCTTCACTGAGGTTTGGAATTCAAATATTTTTTCACAGTATGTGATTTCGAATATACATTGCATTCGCAAAATGATGTTATTCCTTAAAATCAAGTTTGGGCTTATAGTAGTATCGTCCAATTCATCGCAAGGGATGCTATTGCATGATTGTTCAGTAATATGGCAATCCGTCCAAATTACCAGGCTTGATTCTATCTTGAATGCATGAAGGTCTGATGAGCTCCCTTTCGTATTTAAAGCAGCAAATACTCTAGTAGTTTTTGAGAAAATACGGTGATGGAAGCTCAACAATGACATGCTGAAATGAGACCGGCACTACCACCATGTGAAAAACTCCATTGATTTTTGAGATTTCAAGTTGCCCGTTCTCAGACTCTAATTGCTCGGACAGCAAACGGTTCTAGGAGGTTGTGAGCTACATCGGTAGGAAGAAAATACCACAGTTTGGAGCGATTCTGACGTGGTCCAAAAAACGGCCTTATTGACACCTCTCCTTTCTAGTATAGAACTTAATTAGCTCTTATTGCCTTTTTATTTGTAGATTAAAATTTTCTAAAGAGCTGTTACAAATTATATTATATTTATTTTGCTATAAATTTTTTCGGGGTCGAATATTTCGCTGTCGTATGACGTTAATGAAAATTCTCTCCGCGAAAATACCCTACTCGGAGTTCGGCTGATATACGGTCGCAATCGACGCGGTTCGTCTTGAGTTACTTGAACGGAGTCGCTCGGATTATGTGGGAATATACTCGCGTCAAAACTAGTAAACGGAAATTCTCGTTTGTTTATTACGTTTGGAGGTAACTCGGTATTATTTTTGTTTGACAAGTTGCTGTCTAAATTTCTACAAACGCTTTCAAAATTTGCGCACTTAAAGGCAATACTCTAGTTGTTAACCGTACGGGTGTACTATGCAACCACGATTGGTTTTTAATCGCTTGTCGGGTTGTTTCGTCACCTTTCGACATTCACGCAATCAAATAAATTCGGACTTACAGTATTACGGCTCGCATTGTTACGCTTTACACGGATCGGCTACGGCTGCTGCAACTCGATCACTCGTGGGCTGATAACGGCTGCTCCTTGTTGGTGCGCTGTTCGTTAGGTTGTCGTAGGTCGGTGTTGTCCTTGGACGTCGGCGATTCCTTTCGGTCCTCAGCTGCTTATTGCTCGTAGTACTGCTTGTATTGTCCGTTCTCTCTTTCTTGTCGTGCCTTCTGCTTGTTTCCGTCAGTGTTACTGACGTGCCCGTCTAACACTTTTTATAATTTTATGTGTTTTTACAGGTCTTCGCCGCTGTAGGGATTTTGGAGACGACGTCGGTCCTGCAGCTGAGATCCTGCCGCTGCCACCAATTATTGTGTCTCTGGTGAGACACGAGGGATTTTTCGGGTCTGAGCCGTTGAAAGGATGGGGATCCTAAGGATCGGCGGGCGTCTCCACTTTTGACGAACTCCAATTGTTTAGTTGAATAAATCTTTTATTTCTCTTATTTCTCTTAAGTTGATTTAATCCTGGATTCAGCGAGTTGTACTTTCGGTTAGGTTCGAATTAGCGACTTGTCTCTCTGGATTTTTGTTAGCGACTGCCTTCATCGCCTCGCTCTCCGTTCACGGTGGTCTCCTGTGTTTTCCACATCTTTTGGGGGAAGATGTAAAAAAGCTCTCCCATTGGCTAATTTATTCACGCGTTTTTTATCTAGATGCAGACGAAGCAGGTTAACTCTTCGCTTGCGATCCGCGGTTTCCGGCGTGTCGTTTATTTTCTGTCGCGTTTGCGTCTTCTCGCGATAAGCGCTTTGCGAGAGCGTGAGAACATTTCTCAAACAATTATATAATGCCGACTTACTAATTTATTACTAATATGATATTTAATATAATATAGTTATAGTCATTCGGACTATAACAATTATTTATGCAGAATATTGTGAGGAATCAATTTGTGTAAAAAAAATATGAAGATTTCATATGTGATATAATAAAAGGCCAACTTAACGAGCTTATACGATATCAATTGAAAAATCTTTTTATTAATTTACGTCATAATATACAAAAGTTAAGATAAACGTTTCGACTGTACGACAGTCTTTTTCAATATCCTGCTAATATGTCAAAAAATTAATTTAGTCATATCGACCTTATTATAAATACAACATTTATGAGATTATCATATGACGAACGCAGTACAAAATTCATGTTTGTTGGCTTGAGTTAGAGCGTCAGATTTATGTATGTCATGCTGTTATATTATGTAACGACACTGTGAACAAATTAATATATCCGCTCAAATATTACATTTTAGATTTTTAATAAATAGTATTAACTTACTTTTTTGTCACGAACATAACACTTTTTATAAAAAATTATTTCTTTTTACTTAACATAATCACAATGTGTACTTTTTTAAAAAACAAATCGATATCTGTATCTTACAATGTCGGCGCGCTGTATATATACCCAATTTTTAAGATGACGTAGACAATTTTTTTAGAATATCAAAATAAGAACCGTCAAGACGCTCGGTGTCCTTTTTTAGGTTGATACTGTTGTTTTTTTCTTTAATATATATCATTTCTGATATCAACCTTTTATAATAATTCTTTTCATAATCTAGGATTTTTGTGTCATTCCAATTGAAATTGTGTGTAAATTTTACAATATGATCAGAAACCACCGAGTTTATATAGACAAAGTTGAAGAATTATTAAATGACAAAGATAATTATATGACAATTAAAAACAATCCAATAATAAAAATAGAAAAAGACCTTAACAAAAATTTAAAACAATGGTTAAAAAATGAATGGATCACAAAAAAAGACTATTATTGTTTAAGTTCCAGTGATTCAGTGCTTCCTAAAGCATATGGCTTGCCCAAAATTCACAAGGAAAATGTTCCATTTAGAGTAATAGTATCGTCGGTCAATACAGCACTACATCATTTAGCTGCATATTTACACAACATTTTAGTGACAAGTTTACCCAAAGGGAAAAGTCATGTTAACAATAGTTTTGAATTGTGCAACGCATTGTCTGATCTTAAATTAAATAATAATGAAACAATCGTATCTTTGGATGTGATATCGTTGTTCACAAATGTTCCTGTGGACCTTGCAATAGACAGCATTTGGCTCCATTTTCTTAACTTAGTAACGAGACGTCGGTGCGACTAACTAAAGGTCTGCACACAAAGGCGCGCCAACTTGTTGCTAAATTTAAAAAATGGAGCTAAAATATGTAACAATTCCCATTTCTATATTATTTAACAAATCACTCAATGTTATTATTTAATAAGAAAATGATAACATATTCTCTTATATGTTAACAACTTACAAGTCAAAAATTATTGCGATTTTTGTCAAGCCCTTATAACTCTAAAGTATCTTTTCGATTTTGTAGGATCTATAATAATAAAAATACATGTCCACTTTTACAAAAATTTTTTAATGATGTTTGAAATATATTTTTAATATATTTTTTTCCCTATCGTCATTGATCACACTATTTTCGAGTGTACGTTTCTTATGTTAGAGTGGTATATTCTAAATATAGCAAATGTTTCGAAATCTTTTGTTAAGGGATTAGACTGTACTGACCGGTCGAAAAAATAAATAATTTTTAAGCATGAGTTACTAAGAAATAAAAAAAGCTATAAATTTGTAATTTAGTACTTTATTTAAGTATGCGACGGGTATAAAAGCATGTAAAAATAAAACATAAATAATATTTTTAATATAATTTATTAAATGTTAAAAAAAACTAATTTTTTTCACTAGTGTCGAAGATTTTTCGGTATGTACTCATTGAATTGACTTAAAGTTTTTTTTATTAACCTTTTTCTAAACATTGACATAGGATTTTTTCAATATCATTGTTAGTTTGCAAAATATTAACAAATTAATTAACTATTTTTATGCTAAAAATCAAATCAAAATTTCAACAAATTTTTTTATCGTGTACTTAAATAAAGTTCTAAATTACAAGTTTATAGTTTTTTTTATATTTCTTCGTAATCCATGCTTAAAAATTATCTATTTTTCCGGTAGGTCACAGTAGTCTTTAAGGGGGATCAACGCTGTGATGGCTAAAAAAAAGTAGCTCCTTTTTGCGAATTTTTTGAGATGCCCATAAAGCAGGTAGTTAAATAAATGTTTTTGCATTGAATTTATTGTTCTTTGAACTATTAAAACATATTTTTTTATTTAGTTAAATACATTTTTATTTTAATATAAAATGTATTTGTAGTAGACTCTGTATTATCTATCGGCCTTGCACGTGGAGTCCTTAAAAGTCATCTGAAATTTAAAAAATCAAGATTTTTTTGAAATATATAAATGTATTAGTTTCAGTTAAGCGTACAGAAATTTTAATGTCTTCATTATTCGTAAAATGGCGCATTTTTTAAATAAAATTTCAAAATTTTTCAAAAAAAAAAACCGTTTTTTATCGTACAAATCATAAAAATAGGAAATTTTAATTGTAAAAAGAAATCTGTACGCTAAACTGAAACTACATTTATATACTTCAAAAAATTTTGGGTTTTTTAATTTTAAATGACTTTTAAGGATCCCAGGTGCAATAAAACCGATAAATAATGCAGAGTCTACTACAGAATACTACAGATACATTTTATCAGTAGCGTAGCCAAGGGGGGGGGCTGTGGGGGCTGCAGCCCCCCCCCCGAAATTCTTAATAGTTTCAATAATTTCGTAGTCTAATTTTAATATTTAAAAAAATATAATTTTTTTAAACGTTTAAATTATTGCCAGAAACAGATGTGCCATGTGCGTAATTAATAGTTAATAATTATAACAAATTTAAAGCTCCCCCCGAAACTTTTTTCTGGCTACGCCACTGCATTTTATATTAAAATAAAAATGTATTTATTCAAATAAAAAATATTTTTTAATAATTCAAAGAATAACAATTCAATGCAAAAACATTATTTATCTATCTGCTTTATGGATGTTACAAAAAATTCGCAAAAAGGGCTACTTTTTTAAGCCGTTACAGTATTGATCCCCTTTAAACAATTAACATATTTAAACTAGGTTTTATACTATTTCTATATAAAACTTCTATTAAAAATTTACAGTATATAACTTCATTATGTCATGAAATTGTTTGTTTTCTTGAATTTTTTTTGTGTATTTTTGAAATTTTTTTTTCAACAATTACATTCCTACATAATTTTATCATATGTCATAGGTTCATAATTATATATATAAACATTTGTATTATTTGTACATGTTTTCATTTGTTTTGGAATAAATATATCATATACCCTAGTTTTTTAAAAAGTATTAAAATTTACCGGAGCACATCACAAAAGTTATGGATCTAATTTTACTGTTATATTTCTGATTCTGAATTGGCTATTTCTGATAGTTTCCAATTAGTGAACAAATTAAATGGTTTATGTGTGGATAGTGATGTGAAGCTAGTTTCACTAGATGTTGCATCATTGTTCACCAACGTACCATTGGATATGGCTATTGATAGTTTAATTAACAGATGGGGGTATATTGAAAAAGAGTGTATTATTCCACGAGATGAATTTTTATTGGCAATTCGTTTTATTATGAATTCGAATTATTTTATGTTTAATAATGTATGTTATCAACAGACTTTTGGCACGCCTATGGGTTCCGCCCTCTCATCGATCATTGCGGATATCACGTTGCAAGATTTGGAGAGTAGGGCGATTGCTACGATTCCGATGTCATTTCC
This sequence comes from Nylanderia fulva, assembly GCF_048542155.1. Lineage (NCBI taxonomy): Eukaryota > Metazoa > Arthropoda > Insecta > Hymenoptera > Formicidae > Nylanderia > Nylanderia fulva. The sequence goes on from NW_028190862.1 coordinate 76,576, forward strand.
ATTTTATTTTAGATATGTTGACGATATCGCGTTGGCGGCCCCACCCTCCATGCTTAAAATTGTTTTAAACACTTTCAATTCTTTCCATCCTAGATTGCAGTTCACCATGGAGGAGGGGGTTGACAACCGATTGAATTTTTTAGACGTCACCATTATTATAAACAATGGGAGCATTGAGTTTGATTTGTTTCATAAGCCGACGTATTCAGGTAGATATTTAAACTTTGAATCGCAGCACCCTCTCTGCCATAAAAAAGGCACCATTATCAGCCTCATAGATAGAGTATTTTGGCTATCTCATCCGAAATTCCATAAAGGTAACTTTGAGTCTATGATTGGAGTTCTTTTGTCTAATAATTATCCTCTCAATTTGATATTTCAAACATTACAAGCGCGGTTAAAAAAGTTGTTCTTCCGCTACAATAATAAATTGCATAACAATAGAGCAAATATATGCAATGACAAGATTCTAACGCAGAAAAAAGTTTCGTACTTTAATATTCCGTATATTAATAATGTATCGAAGAGAATCGAGGATATAACACGTGATTTGGATGTCATTCCATCTTATACAGGAATTAACAGTCTCCGTAAATTCATCAAAGTACACAAGGATAAGTTACCAAGGGAACTCCATAACAATGTACAATAGTTTATAAAATTGATTGTATGGATTGTGATGCGTCGTACGTAGGGCAGACGGATAGACTGTTGAAAACTAGGATGAAAGAACATCGCAACAACATAAAAAGAAACGCGTCACAATTATCAGTCATATCGGAACATAGATTATTGAACCATGAATTTAATTGGGAGGATGTAAAAGTCTTAGACGAGGAGCCTATTTTAGGTAAACGTTTGATATCCGAAATGATCCACATAAAACGTCAGAGGAATAGTTTAAATTTACATAGCGACACCGATAAATTAAACGATATTTTTGATCTTTTAATAAAAAAATTTACCAAAATCTAGCTTTGTGATTATACATAGCCGAGTTTTTCTTGTTAGACCTTTGACATGAGCGCCGATAAGTTTTAGTTGTTTTTATTTTTATTTTCATATTTTATTTTTATATTTGTTTTTTGCGTATATATGTATCGACTGTGTCGAGGTAGAATACCGCACAGTCGTTAGAGTGATGTGTCACGTGTAGCATCGTCTTCTCTCTGTTTTTACTGTCGGGGTGAGTGTTCTTCCCGGTTTTTAATTTTTAATTCTTGTGGATTTTTCTACGTTTAATTTATACTATGTTGATTAGTGTTGGTAAGGGAGTCACTGCTCTGCTTCCTTCCTGACGATGGTCACCGTTAGGGAGACACTCCGACGGCCGGACGGTTTGATTAGGGAGAAGAATTATATTTAATTTGTTTGCGGATTGTATGTATACGAGTTTTATAATTTTTTGATTGTACCGATTATCTTTGATTTTTTGTTTCTTTGTATTTTGCAGCTACTGAAGAAGACCCGAAGTGGGTCGAAACGTTTAGAATTTAATAAATGAGTTTGATTTGAGATCTCATTTTAATTTATTAATTTTGTGCATGTCATCCGCACAGGCTCCAATTGCCGTCGAGATTTTATTTTTATTATATGATTTTTAATTAAAAAATATATTCATGTAAAAAATTAATTATTAACCCTTACTCCGTATTGTTATTTTTGGCACCTATAGACACCGTACAGGTGGGTCAATTATTTTTGATGCATCTTATTAATTAGTGAAAGTGTTTAAAAAAATTTTTTTTAATTTATACACCTTCTTTGATCTTTTTAAATAAAGACTAGAATAATAAATTTGAAAAATAATTTATTTAAATATATTGTTCTTGCAAATATGTGAAGTAGAAAAATAATACTTTTAGAAATTATACGGATATAAATCGCCCACCAATACGGATTAAGGGTTAATTGCATTTTAATTTTGTGGTTGCATTTGTGAGCATTTCTGATATTAGCTATTATATATTTAACATATTAAATAAATGAAATTAAAATATATTACGTATTTAAGTAATATATTAATTATTATAATTATTAATTGCATTTAATTGTAGAAATGAAAGATGATAAATCATTGCTTAGAAATAATAGTACAAATAATGCTCTGAAAAAAAAGATAATAGTGAAAAGAATGTCTTCGAGAAAAGCTTTTGCTTGCCTGCTGAGCTAAATAAAAATGATTACAATAATTTAGATTTGTCTGATGTAGAGAACAAACCACCTGCGAGAATAGTATCACTGGCTAAGTACGTGTAAATATTTTATTTAATATTTGCTATTGTAAATTTCTTATATTAATATATATATATATATATATATACAGGGTGATTCATTTTAATCTATCACCCAAAATATTTCCTGATAGATTAGTCAGGGTGATAGATTAAAATGAATAACCCTGTGTGTATATATATACAGGTATATATATATATATATTGTGACGTGACATTTTGTACTGTCCGTCACAAGGGCCGAAGGCCCGGCCGGGAAGGCGGGAAATTCGGGAACCTTTGCTCTCTCGCCAAATTTTGAGAGAGAGAGAGCACCCGAACAATCATTTTGCGTTTTCTACCGCGTCGGAGGATACGCTTCGCGCATCCGTTTGGCAAATTACTTTTTGTATGATTTTTGTTTGAGCGATTTTTGGCGTTTTCGGCGAGCAATTTTGTATAGGGTACGTGTCTCAACCGAGGAAACCAATAGAGAGAAAGAGTGAGAGGACGGAGAGGACGAAGAGGACGATTGAGGACCGAGCAGGGGCCACCAAGTCCGGATCACGCCCGGTAAATATTATTTTCACATCAAATTTCTGGCTTGCTCCCCCCGTTAAGAACCTGGGTACCGCCGTAAAATGTTCCTTCTTCCGCAGAGATTCCGGCCAGAGACGGGGATGGCCACTCTCTCGCGAGAGGCGAGAGAGCCCCGCAAACGAAAGGCGCGGGAGATACCCTACCTTGAGCCCCGCAGATCCGGATACACCGAAATCCCGTCATCAATCAAACAATCGATCTGACGGATTTTTGGGAGGAATCGCGAAGAGGTGCACTCGTGGGAGTCTTCCCGACGGCCCATAAAGAGGAATACCGGAACCCGAAGCGGAAACACAGAGGAACGGCGAGGGAAAATTTACATCCAGAAAATTCGCAGGGCCCCGCGGGGTACCCGGCGGCCCTGCCAGGATAAGGAGCGCCACGGGTGGAAAATGCCAAATTTAGTATCGGCGTGATCCCGGCAGGCCTCTTGCTCGTCACTGTTCGGCGAGACATGCGAGAGAGGAGAGGTTCCTGCGCGGATGCCGAAGCACCCGAGGACCCGGCGATACCGGTGAGACGAACGGCCCTATCTAATATTGTAAAGCCGCTAACTTCTTTCTTTTTGTGAGTACCGTATTCGGGAGAGAAGCGTGTCACGGCCGCGGCCGGTTAGTAGAGTCACCGGTAATTTCGTGATTTTGAGAGTTTAATTTAGAGTTTCGTTCCGCGTAGAATTTATCCCGGCGCCCGGCCGACCGCGTGCTCTCTCCCGCGGGTAAATTAAGAGAGGCTCTCTCTCCCGCGGATACGCCGACAGTCGCCGCGATTTTTGTCACGTTAATGTAAAATTTAAGGTATCGTCTTGTAATTACTGTACCGTTCTCGTCTGTTAGAGTTCTAGATCGGAGAATAGAAAATTATTTAGAGTCACGCGTCCGAACTAGCGTATTCTTTCTCGCGCATATCCTTATCCGTGCCGTCTTCGGATCCTTTGTGAAATATTGCGAGGAACGACCGGCGTGAGCGATCTCAAAGGAAGTCGCGCGGGACCTACTCGAGTTTACGAAAATTTTGTATTACCTAAGACCATCGGAATTAATTACGCCGCACGGACCTTATTAAGTCTCGTGCGTTAATAATTATTCGACACGTAGGCGTGCGAATTTACTTCCGGGTCCCGCGTGTCGTCCGATATCATCGCGTCGGGTCGTCTCAAAGGCGTGGAATAATAACAACGCGCCGCGTCTCGGCCGTACATACGCCGTATTGTATTTTTCGAATCACATTTCGGCCTCGTTTATCTGTATTTCGGCGTTATTAAAGCGGAGATCTCTCCGTAAGATATCAAACGAATATTACTTTTCTTTCTGGACCTAACATTGTACTCAAGTTTTTATACAATTATTTCTCTGTCTATCTTCGTTTATCATTGTCTAAATATATTTAATGTTTGTTATATCTGAGCGATTTCAAATAGCCTCTCTCGAATTCCGTCCTCTCTCCCGTCCGAACTCCCCCCTCTACCCCTTGACGATCTGAGCGAGTCGATTATCGCCGTCGCGGAAATTTTCGGGATACTTTGCTGATTATAAAGGTCATTTATCGATTTGGACATTTCAGAGTGGCGCGAATCTCGCGCCTGGCGCCCAACCAAACATATTTTTTTTGTGTTTACGAGAATTTCCCGCTTTCCGCGCCGAAGGTGTGCCGTCGGCCACTTACATCGGCCCTATTTCCCGGATCCTTTTTGATCCGACGGACAATATAAAAAGAACGGTTACAATATATATATATATATATATGTATATATATATATATTGTTATGTCCGCGGATCCGATTTTGCGATATATTGATATCAGCCGCGACACGCAACGTCGTTCACTTGCGAACCGTGAAAGAAATCGTACTCGTATTTAGAGGAACGAAAGACCTTTATTAAAAGATATTAAATAGAAGAAATACAATAAAGGGAAAATGGGAAATTATCGAACGAAAGCCGAATCCGCTCGTGACAGTTGCGGAATTCGAACTCAGAAGACGACAGCTGTTGATCAACAACCCTTGACAACGCCTTGACAAGGCGACGTTCGTAGATCTCATAGAAGACTTGATGACTCGATGTTCGAAGACAAATTCAGGGATCGTAGTATAACACGGACGTTACAATATATATATATATATATGTATCTAATGAAAATATTATTTACAGATTGCAAAAGAGAAAAAAAAAGATTCCAAAGCGGATTAATATGCGTTACAAAGCTGATAGAGCAAAGCTGAATGGCTGGGATTGCTGGCAATGCGAAAAAGTAATATATTAATATTACATCATTAATATATTAATATTACAATAAAATATATTTCTTGATAAGAAAGTATTAATTGTTATATATAATTTTTAGTATTACAAGGCTTTATCCCTATCTGAAGAAGAATTGCAAAAGCAAAGCAATCAATGTTCGCGGCATCGGCACAAGTACGAAAGACCGCGAACACCAGAAGGTACTCATATATATTTTACATTTCTTATTATTTCATATATACATATATACATATAATACATTTATTATATAAAATACAATGTAATCTTTTTTTCTTAACAGGTTTTTGGGATCCAGATTTTCCCGAGATGTCTCCGTCTCCATAAGACATTGTGAAACTTGATATATTGCTATTAACAAAAAGATTAACAAGGATTAACAAATATTGTAATTTTATAAAAAATAAATAAAAACATTATAAAAAAATAATAAAAATATTAAAAATAATATAAAAAAATAATTTTTTTTATTGTTTGCAAATTGACCAAAGAATCTGCTATTTATATATATTTTTAAAATTTTGTCATTATTGATTAATTGATTGATGCTTTATTTACAGACGGACTCTTCTCAGGATTTGCCGTCTCAACACATTACATCCTCCTCACTCTTTTCTACACTTTACAAACACAATACAGTTACATTATTATACAATATCTTTTTCCTCTACCGTCCTGGCTACGCTCGACTACTACAATCTAGCACCCTCTCCCTCCCTCGACTCTTCCCTCTCTTCTTCACCCCTTCCCTACTCCTTGCTGTTTATCTCTTTCCCTTCCCCCCAATTCTATTCTAGCCTTCTTACTCGTATATACCTTCGTCTTACGTCACTATCATTACCATTATCATTACATACCATCCACTTTCATCCTCCTCCACCCTATCCCTCTCTTCTTTCACCTCTCATTCATCCCTTGCATTCCTTCCTTATCCCTCTTACCATCTCTCTTCCACAATCTCAAATACATACACATCCTCCTCACTCTTCCAGAAATTTTACCTTTCAACTCATCACATAACATATCATATCATTAACATTACCATTGCCTTTTTGTTTTTTTTTACGTGTGAAAATGCGCGACCGCATACCCGCCACCTCGGGGGAGGTGGACAGGTTATGTGGGGCTGGGATCCACGCTTCCGGGACTCAACTGTATCCCGGGGACTCCCCCGACCCACTAAAACTACACGGGTTGCCTACCATTGGCCCGTCAGAGGGTGTCCCCGTTACGATAAGCATTTGGGGGAACACCCTCAGCCTTGGGGGTGCCGTCTGTTCATGACGGCACCCCGATTCTCGAGGTGGGGAGGAGGATAACTCCTCCCCACCTCCGGGGTGTGTTGGGGAACCACCCCACCGGCACACCGCCCTAACGACAGGGGTCGGAATGATGGCCGGACCCCCGTCCGGACACCTCACCCCCCGGCCCCCCCCGTGGTTTGTTGGAGGAGGCCTCTGGTGTGAGACCACCTCCCGCACAGGGGAGGGGCACTTCTACATGTGGGCGGACATCTGTCAAGCACATCTCCCCTCCCAGCACATAGACGGGCGGAGACCTAGAAATAGGTCCCCCGCCCACGAGTAGAAGTGCCCCTCCCCTGTGCGGGAGGTGGTCTCACACCAGAGGCCTCCTCCAACAAACCACGGGGGGGGGGCCGGGGGGTGAGGTGTCCGGACGGGGGTCCGGCCCTCATTCCGACCCCTGTCGTTAGGGCGGTGTGCCGGTGGGGTGGTTCCCCAACACACCCCGGAGGTGGGGAGGAGTTATCCTCCTCCCCACCTCGAGAATCGAGGTGCCGTCATGAACAGACGGCACCCCCAAGGCCGAGGGTGTTCCCCCAAATGCTTATCGTAACGGGGACACCCTCTGACGGGCCAATGGTAGGCAACCCGTGTGGTTTTAGTGGGTCGGGGGAGTCCCCGGGATACAGTTGAGTCCCGGAAGCGTAGGATCCCAGCCCCACATAACCTGTCCACCTCCCCTGAGGTGGCGGGTATGCGGTCGCGCATTTTCACACGTAAAAAAAAACAAAAAGGCAATGGTAATGTTAATGATATGATATGTTATGTGATGAGTTGAAAGGTAAAATTTCTGGAAGAGTGAGGAGGATGTGTATGTATTTGAGATTGTGGAAGAGAGATGGTAAGAGGGATAAGGAAGGAATGCAAGGGATGAATGAGAGGTGAAAGAAGAGAGGGATAGGGTGGAGGAGGATGACATCTGTCAAGCACATCTCCCCTCCGCACTCCCTTCTCTCTCGCAGATGTCCGGGAGGGGGGGAAAAACATTCTCCCCCCCCCAGACTTGCGCCACCTACCAACCGCGGCGACGGGCCAACCTCCCCTTAGCCGAAAGGGACGAGGTGACCCGCCGCCGCACACCCGGCACGCGCGCGCGAGGGGCAAGGCCCCCGGCGCTACACCCGTGTCCGAATTGCGGGGAAGGATCAGTTAGGGTGCCCTGAAAAGGGGCTGGCCCTAACCCCCCCCCCCCCGCTCGTCTCATCCGGGCCTCAATAAGGCTCGGAATAGCGGGAGACCCCCGAGGGAAGGGAGCCCTTGCGCAACTCCCCCCATGGGGGCCGGTGTTGCTCCAGCCCCCGCGATAGCCACCTTCGGGGCCGCCGCCGCCCGCCCATCCGAAGATGGGCCAAACAACGACGGGGGATCCGGGAGCGGCACGGGGCCGAGACGCCTCTTACGTCTGGGCCCATGTGTGGGGTCTCCCGCCATCTCTCTCTCTCTCTCCGCAGCCGCCTTGCTGCCCATGACACGGGAGGAGAAGTGGCAGAAGGCCTGCCACTTCTTCTCCCTCTCCTCACCCTCACCGGCTATCGCATCAACGATAGCCGGTATCGTGAGGTAGCCCACCCGCAACTCCGCCCGGAGCTCGCGTCGCTCCTCCGCCCAGGCGGGGCACTCTTGTAGTGTATGAGCGACGGAGTCCGGCACGGAGTTGCACGCGCGACACGTTGGCGCGGACTTGCGACCGATCCGGAACAGATACTCTCCGAAGCAACCATGCCCGGAGAGTATCTGTGACATCTCGTAAGTGAGACCACGGCTGCCGTCCATCCATCTATCGAAGACGGGTTGGACGGCCCTGACGATCTCCAAGTGGCCGTAATCGGCCAGTTGGCGCTGCCACTGCGCCATTAGAGACCGCCAGGCTTGGGACCTGGCCACCTCGACTTCGCGGTCCAATTCCTCGGAGGCCCCTTTGGGAACCCCCCGGCGGATTTCCTTTGTACGTCGGTACAATTTGGAGTACATCTCTGCCAGGAGGTTCAGTGGTGGGACCCCCGCGAGGATATGCGCCGCCATGGCGGATACGGTACGGTAGCAGCGCGCGATCCTCTGTGCCGCGCGCCGCCCCATCTGCAGGAGGACTCTCCTGTTGTGCGGCGACGCGCGAAGGTCGCGCGCCCACACCGGGGCCCCGTAAAGGGCCATGCTTCGTATCACGCCTAGGTAAAGACGGCGCACCGCGTGCTTGGGACCCCCCTTATTGGGGAGCACTCGGCCCAACGCCAGAGATGCTCCCTGTATACGGGGGGTCATTTCGTCGAGGTGGCTTCTAAATGCCCAAAAGCCATCCAGGAAGAGGCCGAGATATCGCATCTTGGCCCCTGTCCTGATGTGTGTGGTCTCACTCAACCGGATTATCGTCACCGGGCCAGAGACCCGCCGCCTAGGCGCATGGAACCATAGCGCCTCGGTCTTACGCAGGTCTACCCGGAGACCTAAGTCGCGAATCCGCGCGGCCAATTGTCGCGCCCCTACTTCGGCTCGAGAGTGGGCCTCGAGCCAGTCCGCCCCCGTGGCCACGAGTAGTGTGTCGTCTGCGTAGCAGACTACCGTGACCCCCGGGGGCAAGACGGTCCGCAGAACCGTGTTATACCTCAAGTTCCACAGGGTGGGGCCCAACACGGACCCCTGTGGAACTCCCGCAAACACGGCCCTCCGACGTATCGCTCCCTCACTGTCTGTGTATTCCACCCACCTGTCCCTTAGGTAGGCGTCCAGCACCCGGCGGAGATAGGGAGGCACCGCGTGCTCGCGCAACGCCTCCCTTATCTTAGCCCATGGGAGGGTGTTAAATGCGTTTGCTATATCAAACGATATAGCTAGCGCAACACCCCCCCCGGGCGACACAGCTCTCCGTGAGGGACCTCACATGCTCGATAGCATCGATGGTCGAGCGTCCCTCACGGAAACCGTACTGGCACTCCGCCAGGTCTGGCCCTACGTGGGACAGGTGCTCGACGAGGCGGTTGACGATTATTCTTTCGAATAACTTGCCCACCTCGTCGAGCAGACAGATCGGCCGATACGCCGAAGGCGAGTCCGCGGACCGTCCCTCCTTGTGGAGGAGCACTAGCTTAGCGCCCCTCCACTGCGGGGGAACTCACCCCGGCTCAGGCATGCATTGAAGAGCCTCCTGAGCCGGTGACCGAGAGCGTTGCGCACCACGACCCAGACTCGGCCATGAACGCCGTCTGGACCCGGAGCCGTGTCTTTGGTTCCCAGACGGCGCATGGCCTTGTTGAGTTCATCCTCCGTGACCCCCAGATCGTCGTCGGACCAGGATACGTCCTGGTCTTCTGGGCGAGGCCGCTCCTGCCCCTGAGTGCCAGGGAACAGGGTGTCGACGACCCCGCCCAAGAACTGGGGGTCTAAGGACTCCGTCACCGGGGGGGCCCATGCACGCAATTTCTTGCGTACAAGTTTGTACGGCCGCCCCCACGGGTCCTGGTCCAACGTGAGGATAAACTCCTCCCATGCCCGGAATTTTGCCTTACCGATGGCCCCCGAAAGAGCATCGCGATACTCCGCTCGGAGGGCCATCTCGGTCTCCGCAGGCATCCCCGCCTCGACTGCTACTCCGCCCTGGAATGGACGTCGCAGCTCCGCATACCGGTGGCGCGCCCGGAGGCACGCATTCCGGAGATCCTCGATCTCCGTACTCCACCAGTACACGGAACGCCGGTTTGGGGGTGCCGCTCCTGCCCTTGGCATGCATGCGTCCGAGATGTCCGTTGCAACATCCCGGAGCGCGGCAGTCTCCGACTCTGTATCCGGGCATGGGTCCTGGTCTGCGTTTGGGTCCCATACAGCGGCGGCGATGGCCGCTCGCAACGCGTCTCGGTCCAGACGCTTCAGCGCCCATCTTGGTGAGCTGCTCGGGTGGGTGTGCCGAGGAGGTACCCTGCTGGACGGGAGACGCAGATCAAAGGCGATATACCTATGATCGGACAGCGTCTCCTCGTCCATCACCCTCCACCCCGACACCGTGGCAGCGACATCAGGGGTCGCGAACGTTACGTCCACAATGGACGTCCCCTGAGCGCGGACGCACGTAGGCTCGGAGCCGCGATTAAGAACGCGTAGCCCCGAGCCCTCCACCCAAGTCCGCAGTATGCGGCCCCTTACACTGTCCTCGGGGCAACCCCAGTCCACCGACTTGGAGTTGAAGTCCCCGAGGACCAGGATCCTGGGGCTCCTGCACTGTGCTACGAAGGAGCGTATTGCACCTAGGATCCTCTCAAACACGGGCCGCTTGTGACGCGGACTTATGTAGCAGCTCACCACCGTGAGTTCCCCCCACCGAGCGGCTGCCCATCCTTCTCCCGCCGCAAGGCGCTCGAAGGATGTGCCGGGCAGCCGCGATGGGGCCAAGATCACCGCCGAGCCGCACCTGCTCGAGATCGCAGACGGCGGAATCGAGTACGGCTCAGCGATGACTACAAGGTCAACCCCCCACCGCGCCGCACTGGCGACCAGAAGGTCTTGCGCAGCGGCGCAGTGGTTCAGGTTGGCCTGTACCACCTTAGTCGTAGTGGTGGTGGCGGACACACCCGCCATCATTTACGACTTTGGTGTCTTGGCCCCCGTGCCAGACTCCTTGTTGCGGGAGGTCCCCTTAGCGGGTGCCCCCCGATTGTTTCCGCCCAGATTGATGGGCGTCCCCCCAGAACCCCCCGCGATAGTGTCCCCGGTGGGATCTTTTCCTTCCTTCTTTCGATGAGCCGCCTTGAATCCCTCTTGGGACGCGCCTCCTCCCTCTTCTTCTGTTTAGGGGCACAGGATGGTGCTCCCAAACGGTGACCAGCCGGCCTCCCCAGGTCCGTACATAGTGGGCACTGGGGGGTCACCTCGCACTTCGCGGCCGTGTGGCCTGTGCCCCCGCAGCGGTAGCAGCGCCCGCTTCTGTCAACGGCGCTTGTGCACCGTTGACTGGGATGGCCTACCTCCAGACAGCGGTAGCATTGCAGGGGTCGGGTCGCTAGGACTTCGGCTCGCACAATCACCCAACCGACAACCAGGTCGCGCCTGTCGGACGCCGCGGCAATTCGCCGGGCGGCCGCAAGCGGGGCCTGAACCCACAGGGTTCCCAGACCCGAGGGGGCACGTCGTATATCGCCGACGCGTATGTCCTCCTCGGGACATCCTCCTACGGAAGCAAGGGAGGAGATTACCTCCTTCCTGCTTGCCTCATCTGACAGTCCGAAGATCCGGACCTCTACCCGCTTGATGGGGCGGGCGACTTTAATGCCCGTCCCAGCAAGGGCCTCCGCCATGCGGGCGGCCAACTGTTCCGCTATGGCGGAACCCCCTTTACCGGGAACCTCGAGCAGAAGCGCCCCGGTGGCGGCCCTTTAGGACCTGAGTCCGGTTAGGCCGAAATCGGCCAAATTAATGGCCGCCTTCGCAAGGCCCATGGCCTTGTCCAGAGTGCACTCGCACCCCTCTGGCCTCGTCAGCGTGATCGCTGACGCTGGAGGGGCGCGAGGCAGCTTTGCTTTGGCCGCCTTCCGCGGCGCCTCGTCTTTCTGATTCCCTTTCAGGGCCCTCTTCTGAGGAACCTGGAAGACCTGGGCGGGCTTGGCCGCCGCGGGCTTTGCCGCTTTGGCCGCTGCCTTCCTCTCTTTGCGGCCGACCACTTTGGACCAGACCTCCGCCGTTTGTACCGGGGAGGTGCCCGCAGTGGCGGCCGCCGTGACAGCCTTTGGCTGTTTGCTCGCGACGGGAGGTTCAGCACTCCCCTTTTTCTTCTTAACCGACTGAGGGCCGGACTCGAGCGCCGGCAAGGTGCCGGATCCGGGCTTTGGTTGAGTGCCGGCTCCGGGTTCGAGGAAAACAAAACCCCGGGACTTGCATCCCGACGGCCCCGCCCCCTCCCCCGAAACAATAACACCCCCCTCCAACCCCGACACCTTCCGTATTCCCCCCAGAGCCTCTTTTGCTGCGGCGAGGAGGCACCAAGACCTTATTCTTTATGAAAAACTCTCCTCCAATTTTAAAGTCGACCAGACTGGCAATAATTTATTTTGAATAATTAGTTTAATTTACAACGTTTCGGCTGTCATTGGAGCACTTTTCAAGTAATCTATAAACAATTATATACATATAAATATACTCTTAATGCGCTTAATCATACAAATAATTATAGATTTACAAAAATATATATGTTTACATACCAGATTAATACAATAAATCATATTTACAGCAAACCCCCGACAAAATTAACCATTGTTTTGATGAACAATGTATAACTGACAGAAGTAAGCCCGAAATAAATAGATGTTGACTGTTAGCAGGAAACTTAGTCACTACGCGTTGAGGAAATAGAAAACCAAAGTACTGTGTCTTTCGCAATTTTTAAACCGTCAATACAAAGTCAAATAAATAGATAAATAAATAAATAAATAAATAAATATGTAACATATGACAATATAATATATTAAATAGCTTCAAGAACGCGATCATAAATCCCACTGAAATTCTCCGTATCTTTTTGTAAATTAATGCTTTTTCTTTGGTTTTTTATATAGAACATTTCTGCTATTTCTCTTTTTCTCGTTTGTTTTTCTTGATGCAGAATCACAGGAGAATCCCAACGGAACTCATGATCGTTACAAGTCCGATGCAAACTAACAACCGAGTGTGATGTCGTGTCTTTTTTAATGTTATTTTTATGTTCCTTAATACGTGTTTCTAAATGTCGCTTTGTTTGTCCAATATATGTAGAGTCGCAATTCGCGCATTCGATTTTATAGACGACATCGGTTCTTTTTAAGTTATCAATACTATCTTTTCCTTTTTTTATCAAAGTGTCTAATTTTTTTGGAACGGTATATACTACACCGATTCCATTTTTGTTTATGCAATAAGTAATATTTTCGCTCAAATCTCTAATATACGGCAACACTATAACATTTCGTGTATCAAATTTATCTCGATTAGACGCACCAAAATTACCGCCAAATTTAATCGCCCTAAGTCTCCTGTTAACAATTTTGTTTATGACTGTTAACGGGTAACAATTGTTACGAAGAATTCGTTTGACTAAGATGATGTTTTTCTCGTGAAACATAGGGTCAGCGAGTAAAATAGCCCTGTCCACGAGGCTTGTGATCACACTAATTTTATAACGCATCGGATGGTTCGAAAGAAAATTTATATAACGGCCTGAAAACGTAGGCTTACGAAACCAGTCAGTCGTCAATTTGCCATTAACTCGCATAACGCTTGTGTCTAAAAAACTTAAGGAACAATTGTTCTCTAATTCAAACGTAAACTTTAGTCGAGTGTGAAAACTATTAAAAATCGTAAGCATATCCTCCACTTTACATTTCGGAATAATTGAAAAAATGTCATCAACATATCTGAAATAACAATAGTGCTCAAAATCCAATTGACGCAAACAATATAATTCCAAATCGTCCATAACCATATCAGACAAAATTGGAGACAAAGGAGACCCCATAGGCGAACCGAAAACCTGCTCGTAAAATTTTCCATCGAAAACAAAACTAGTCGAGCGCATGACCGTGTCAATAGCATGTAAAAACTGTGCAATGTTAAATGAAGTAAATTGTGAGATATCATCCCAACGGTTTTCTATTGCTGCTTTTATTAATTCCCACGGTGTGTTAGTAAAAAGCGAAGTCACGTCCAACGAAATCATGACATGATCGTCATCAATGTTTTTATCTTTAATAATTTCAACAAAGGACCAACTATCCTTAATGTGAGATCGAGGTTTCTTGACTGCATTTTGTAAAATCTCACCTAAATAAGATGCAATGTAATAAACCGGACTTCCCAACGTTGAAATTATGATACGAAGAAGGTAATCTACTTTATGGATCTTAGGTAAACCATAGGCACGAGGAAAATTGCCATTAGTACATCTCAATTGTTTGTAAATTGAATCATTTATGAGTCCATTATCCAACCAAGATTTTAATAAAGTTGTGATCTTTGCGTTGAGAGCGTTTAATGGATTTTTATTAAGTGGTTTATAAGTGGAAACATCTTTCAGTAAACAATTCATTTTCCCCACATAGTCAGTCCGATTCATCAATACTGTGACTTGGCCCTTATCGGCTTTTGTTACGAAAATGTTACTATAGATTTCAAAAATTTTGAACAATAAGCGTATCTATTAAAAATGTAACTATCAATATGACTCACATGCTTTTGTGGTCTCCAAGATCTCCTGGCGGAATGCCCCGAGCTTCTTTTCCAGGAGCTCTTCTATCCTGGCAAAGATATCTTCGCCAGGGTCGCTCCTCTCCTCCATCCTCCTAACGCCAGACTCTCGCAGTGGTCTGCGGGGAGCCGGCAAAGGGTGTTCCACCCCTTGTGGCAGTTGGATCTCTGGTTTTAAGACCCCTTGTTTTTCTTGGTCACCAAGCTCCATCTTGGTGACCCTCTTCTTCTTCCCAGGTACCGGTTGTTCCGGTACCTTGAAGGTGGCCTCCGAGAGAGAGTCCTTCTCGTTCGTGGTGTCGACTCGTCGTCTCTTGTCCCCCCTTTTCTTGCGCTGGGGAAGCGGCGGTAGATTGGGACCGTTTGGTCCCGTTTGTTGCGCCGGAACTTCCGGCAAAACCGAGTGGGCTCCATCCATCGCTTCCTCCTCGTGGGCCGCCAGGTAACCCGGGGTGGCCATGACTTGGCCGGACGTTGCAGTGCATATGTGCACTTTGTACGCCTCCACTGAGGCTTGGAGACATGCTATCTGATTCCGGAGACATTCGTTCTCCAGCCTCAGCTTCGCGTTGTCGGCGCGAAGACCGTCCGCAACGCCAGTCTCGAGTACTCGACGATGTAATTCGTCCGTCGTCTGTCTGACGTCCACCGCTACGTCTTTCAGATTGCGGACAAAAGTCCCCTTTAGGTTGCCCGATTTGCGGGCAACATCCTCTATGGAAGAAGCCAACTGCTCGACGGTGGAGCGGTGGGGGTCGCTCCGCGACGATCTGACCGTCCGTCTGTCCTCCCTGGCAGACCTTGATCGGTCGGATGGGAAAGAGGAGGAGGATCCCGATCCTCGCCTCAGCATGACACCTTTTTTTTTTTTTTTTTTTTTTTTTTTTTTTTTTTTTTTTTTTACGACTGGAATGGGAGAGGGCTGAGGGCCCAACTCCCGACCCGCTAAACCAGTCGGTGGTCCTCCTGGCGCTACTCGGAAACCCCGGGAATCGCTTTCGCATGCAACCGGGGTTTCCGAAGCGCCGTGACGCACCCCTTTCGGGTGCGCCCCTCCCGTTTGGCGGGCAAGCCCGCCAGGCGGAGAGGAGTGGGGACCACCACCACTCCTCTCCCCTCCGTGGAGAGTCGCGTGCAATGAACTCGAAGGGCCCCCGCCCTTCGAGTTCTGCGGCTCTCCTGCCTCGGGTGTTGGCGCCCCTTCCGCCTCCGAAGGGGGTTAGGATCCGGCGCCAGACACCCGGGACCTCTCCCGGGAGACTCCCTCCTTGGAGGCAGTCTCCCTCAGCGGAAGGGAGGGGACGCTTGAGCCCACCCTAAGGGTGGGATCGCGTCCCCTCCGTTCCGCCTCTCCCGTTGGTGTTTCTCCTTCGGGGACCGGGCTCCCTCCTTCCCCAGAATGGGTTGGGATTCGGCCTTGGTCTCCGAAGGAGCCCTCCTTCTCACCTCTATCGAGCGGGATCGGGGAGAGAGAGTAAGTTCCCTCTCCCCTATCCCGCCCCCTCCTCGATCTCCTCAATCTCTCGCCGCCTGGGCGGCAAACCTTTTCCCTCGTAGGCCGACCCTCTTGCGCCGCATTGGGGGCGCATCAGGGTCGGCCTCTCTCTCTCTTTCGGCCGCCTCCTTCCGCGTGAGGACGTCCTCACAAAAGGAGGCGACCGCCTTCCATTTAAGTGGGCTTTCTAGCATGGCCTTGACCATCCTGGGAAGCCCAAGGTCCCCCTCGATGACGTTGGTCAGGGCACGGCGCTGGTCTGCCCAAGCTGGGCAATGTTCGACCGTGTGTTGCGCCGTGTCCCTGACCTCCGTACAGTGGTGGCATCTCCGCGATGGCTCCCTCCGCGCCTTGTCGTGCAGGTACTCTCCGAAGCACCCGTGTCCGGTGAGCACCTGCACGACTCTATATGAGAGTCCGGGCTTTCTCGACAGCCACTCCTGAAGTACTGGCTGGATGGCCTGGACGGCCCGCAGTCCGGCTCTTGATCGGAGGAAAGCCTCCGACCATTTCTCTACCGCCTGGTGTTTAGTCAGACGGCGGGCCGCCTCCATCGCTTTCGGTGTCATGATGCGACCCCGCAGGCGGAGGTCATCCTTTCGATCGTACATTTGTTTGTACGCCCCCGCCAGCAGGTCCCAGAGAATGGACCCTGACACCGCCAAAGCCGCCTCCAATGGGAGCGTCCGGTATCCGCGGACGAGCCTGATGGCTAGCTTCCGCTGTAAACTCAGCAGAAGCTTCTGACTTTGCACCCTCAGGCCGCCCGCCCACACTGGCGCTCCGTAGAGCGCCATGGATCCGACCGCCCCCATGTAGAGGCGGCGTATCTTTTCCTTGGGCACCCCGATGTTGGGCAGCAAGCAGCCAATCGAGTTGACTGCCGCCCTTACTCGGGAGGCAAGGCGACGGAAATGTTCCACCCAGCCCCAGCGACTGTCGAGGGTGAGCCCCAAGTATTTAATATGGGGCTTCACCTCCACCCGAACTCCCTCTACCTCAATGTAGGACTGAGGTGGCCCCCCCCTAGGACCGTTAAAGTGAATACACTCGGTCTTCTGGAGTGCCACGCTCAGTCCCAAGGCGCGGACTTGCCTATAACAAGCTCGACGCCCACTGCCGATAAGCGTCGAGCTTCCCCCCAATCCTTCCCCCGGGCAAGCACCAGTGTGTCGTCGGCATAACACACAAGGTGCACGCCCGGGAGAAGTGCGCCCCGCAGAACCCAGTCATACCCGATGTTCCACAGGAGCGGTCCCAGGACCGAACCCTGTGGAACCCCCCTATTAATTTTCTTCTTGTGCGGCACTTGGTACCGCCCCGTGTACGAGATCCACCTGTCCTTAAGGTAGTCCCCGATCACCTCCTGTAAGTAGCGAGGCACCCCGTGGTATTGGAGTGCTCGCGTATATGTCTCCAAGGCAGCGTGTTGAACGCGTTCGAGATGTCCAAGCTCGTCGCGATCAACACACCGCCCCCCCCCCCCACAACTTCATCCGAGAGGGCTTTGACATGCTTAATAGCATCTATCGTCGATCTGCCCTCTCGGAATCCGTATTGACATTCGGAGAGATCGGGTCCCACCCCGGACAGGTGTTCTCTGAGGCGGGCAGCTATCACTCTTTCGAAAAGCTTGCCCGCCTCATCCAACAAACAAATGGGGCGGTACGCCGCAGGGGATTCTGCGGGGCGCCCCTCCTTTCGTAGAAGGACCAATTTCGCGTCCTTCCATATGGACGGAAATTGGCCCTTCTTGAGGCAGCTGTCAAACAGCTGCCTCATTCTCCCCCCAAGGACGTTGAGGGCCAAAACCCAGGCCTTCCCGGGAATTCCGTCCGGCCCCGGGGCGGTGTTCTTTGCCCGGAGCCGCCCAATTGCTCGGACGAGCTCTCTACCTGTGACCCCGAGGTCCTCGCTCCAATCATTTTGGATCGTAGGACCTCGGGGTCTGTCACCACCCTCTTCCTCCGCTTCATCTGGGGGGTAGAGGGTGGTGATTACCTCCTCTAATAATACCGGTGGGAGACCCTCTGTGGTGGGAGGCCCCCCGGACTGCAGTTTCTTCCTTACAATCCGGGATGGCCTCCCCCACGGATCCTTGTTGAGGGTCTCCAGGAGCTCGTCCCAGGCCCGGGATTTGGCCTCCCTGATGGCCCGCTGGAGGGTTTTCTTTGCCGACTTGTAGTCCTCCAGCAGCTCGGCCGCCTCTTCGTTGGTATGACGCCTGCGCCTAAGACGGGTGTACCGGTGTCTCGTCCGGATGCAAACGGCTCGCATCCACGCGATCTCCTGAGACCACCAGTACACCCCCCTCCTCTTGTTGTTGGCCTGGCTCCTCGGCATGGCAGCGTCACAAATCTCTGCTATTGCCGAACGGAACCAGGCCGCCTTCTCATTAGGATCGCAGGCGTCAAGCGTGGGACTATCCTCCCACGCTTTTGCCACGGCGGCCGCCATCAGGGCGTCCTTGTCCATGCGCCTAAGCGCCCATCTGGGGGGTGGGGGTATACCTCTTCCCCCCTCCTGGGGGGTGGCTGGCGTCCATCGGAGGGGTCGGAGATTTGCATTCTAATGTATCTATGATCAGATAGACTCTCCGACCCCACCATGACTCGCCAGCCATTCACCATGCGCGCGGCTCGAGGGGATCCCCAAGTGACGTCAATCACGGATGCCCCGTTGTGCCGCACGCATGTGAACTCGGACCCTCTGTTTAACACCAGAAGGTCCAGTTGAGCCCCCCATTCCTCCAGGCCCCTCGCATTGGTCACGGGGGAACCCCACGCGTCAGATTTCGCGTTAAGGTCCCCCATGACCAGAACTCTCCCCGGAAGGTGGCGGCGCACTTCGGCCGTCAACCTATCCAGGTAGGTCTCAAACTGGGCGCGGTCCCTGTTTGGAGAGAAGTACACCCCCCCCCACAACAATTTCCCCCCACTTAACGAAAATATAGCCCTCGCCTTTTCCTACTAGGGAAAGGGGGAGGGCTCCCCTCTCAGATTTCCCAATTATGGTGACAGAGCCCTGATCGTCTCCTGCCCAGTTGTCTCTTTGCAGGACACGATAGGGCTCCGTCACCACTGCCAGATCAATATTCCACTCCGCCAGGTGTTGCATAAGCAGGTCTTGTGCCCTGGCGGAATGGTTTAAATTGGCCTGGAGGAGGAGAGCATTCATGTTGAAGATGATTTGCTCTCCCCCTCGAGACCACCTCTCTTGACTTTTGCTCCTGTCGGAGCTGGCTTCTTTGGCATCTTCCTGCCTCCCTCGTTGCTCTTCGCCGCTGGTCTCTGCTTGCCTCGCGCTCCTCCTTTCTTCGCCGATGTGGCATACTGGCAAGCCTTGCCCCCGTATCTGTGGTCTGGTTTATGACCGTGATCCTTGAAATACGGGCAGCAAGGCTTCTCCACACACTCGCCTGCCTTGTGGCCACCTTGCCCGCAGCGATAGCAGAGTCCACTGCGGTCTATTTGGGACTTACAAGTGGCGCGTGTGTGGCCGACTCCCATGCATTTGAAGCACTGGAGCGGGCGTGCTTCCAGTGCTTCGATCTTGACGGCCGTCCACCCGATGACTAGCTGTCCCAACTTTATAATTTTGCTGGCCGCGGCGGAGGGCACCTGTCTCAGCATGACACCTACGCGCATAGCGCAATTTGCGCAGTTCATCGCGCGCCTTGCCTACTCCCGCGAATTTTCCGGCAAGCGCCGGGTTTTTGGGCTTACGCCCGCGCGTGTCCCTCTCTGGTGGCGCCTCGTCCTCCGATGCTACGACATCGCCGCGCACCTCTTCTCCCTGATCGACGTGGGAGGATGTTGGGGGCTCCACTGCCCCGGTGTCTAAGAGGGTGCTCGGCAACGACTCTATCGAGCCGAAGATTTCACCCTCGGACAAATAGCCCAAGGTGGATGCCAAGGAGCCGGGAGACACGTCCCTTCCCTGGTCCACCGTCTTCTCTTTTGCGGCCTTCTTCATGTTCGATGACTTCGGGCCCGGACGGCAGCTCGCCACCGGTGCCCCTGATGCACCGCCCAGCACTGTCCCGTCCCCTATTTTATCGGCAATAGAGGTCGCCTGTGTTTCCGCCCCATCTGTGTTTGTGTTTGATCGTAGATTGTAACTCATTCTTGTTTAATCCCACTTTCCCGTCACGGCTCCTGTCCCCCAGGGTATACCCCCACCGGCCAAAGGGTGCCCCGAAACATGACCGGCCACACCCCAAAACCGGGCCCCAAGTTCCCCCGGGGAGGGGACGTACGTCATTGGCCGGGGGGATACCGCACCCCGGCCTGACCCCGAGCCCCATACACACCCACGCAGGTTTTGACGCCTACGTGGGCTTTCAGGGGTCCCGCGCCTCCGACTGCGCGGGTACCGTGACGGGCGGCGCCACCCGGGGGGCCCCACGGACGCTTTGGACAGGGTCGCCGCTCCCCGGCCCTGCCCTACACGCCGTGGCGACCAGCTACCGTGTTACCTCCTCGGTCGGTGCGCGCCTTCTCGGTCGGTCGGTTCGGAAGAGGAAACGGTCCCGACCGACCGGGGATATCTGCTCTCGCCGCCGGGCCCTGCCTCGGAAACGTCCAAGCGGCCCCGGCGGCAGGCGGCCGCGGCACCCTCCGGGCTATGCCTCTCGGGTAACCCCTCCGGGCTATGCCCCTTGGGTAACCGCGACTCGCCTTCGCCGCTATCCTCGGCCCGGATTCGGAGATGTCCGAGCGGCCCGAGGATGGCAAGCCGCAAGGACGCTGGGACGAGAGCACGCTCTCCGACCAGCACCCTGCGACTTCCCTCTCGCCGTCGAGCCCCGCCTCGGAATATGTCCAAGCGGCCTCGACAGCCGACCCGCGTGGTCCCCTCCGGCAGTGCCCCTTGGGTAAACCCTCCGGGCTACGCCCCTTGGGTGACCACGCGTGGCCGTCTACGCCGACCCAGCCCTGCCTCGGAAACGTCCGAGCGGCCTGGGTACGGCCTACCCCAGGGACGCTGGGACAGGGACCCAGGCTACCCAGCCTGGAGACCCCCAGCCAGCACCCTGAAGCACCTCCCTGTCCTCGGAAACCGCTCCACGAGCGGGCCCCGAGGACCAATTGACATGGCCCCCCCGGGCAGAGCCCCTTGGGACAACCCTCCGGGCAAAGCCCCTCGGGAAACCCTCCGGGCAGAGCCCCTCGGGTAGTCGCGCGCGGCACCTTCCCATGCGGCCCCCGCCGCCGACGCCCACCCCCCAACCTCCCAAGAGAGACCCCACCTCTCCGTGACCTTCCCCGCCCCAGACTGCAGTCCACCCCCACCCACTCAGGACTATCGGGAGCCCCCCCAGCAGGGGGTCCCGGGGCCTGCGCGCACGCCAAGGCAGCCTCGGTCTCTATAGGCCGTCCCCCATCGGGACGGCCCGGAGCCTGGCGCCTGTCTTTCGCCCCGGTAGTGCGTTGCCCGGGTGGAGGGGGGAGCAAACCGCACCCCCGCCCACCCAGGACATGGTCAGCCGACCTCCCGCCGTCCGCACAAGTCGGACAGCGAGAGGTGGCGACACACCCCGCCGCTTGGTGTCCTTCCACACCGCAGCGGTAACAAAGCCGCGAGCAGTCTATCCGAGACGAGCATCTCATCCGCGCGTGCCCCAACTCGGGACATCTGAAACACCTCAAGGAGCGGGCGCGAAGCAGCTCCACCCCAAGGGTGTTCCATCCTACCCTTAGGCTACCCGCCAGCAAGGCCTTTCGGCCAATAGCCACCGGGCAGCGCACCCACAGGGTGCCCCAAGGGGACCGCGGCAGAGGCCGAATCAACCCAACCCGGAAATCCCCCGCGCTGCATCCCCCCAAGGACACCAACGCCTCTAGCACCTCTTCGCGTGTGGTGATCCCCTCCCCCATAGTCCCACGAAGTCTGAGCTCCATGGTTTTCCGAGGAAGAGAGACCACCACGTCCTTTTCGGGGAAAACCTCCCGCAGCTTGTCCGCGAGCAGGTTCGCCTTCTCGGCAGTGCCTTTTCCAGGGACCTGCAAAAGCAGGCCCCCAATCGCACCGAACCGCATTGATATTGGGCCAATGCCCAGCTCTCCAGGGTCAACACGGGTCCTGGCCTCTCTCAGAATGTCCGCGTAAAACTTCCCTCCTGTTGATAGGAGCTGCACCGCCGAAGTACTCGGGACGCGTGCAGCCCGCACCAAACGGCCCCGCCGAACACCCAGTCCGGAACCAGACACAGGGCCCAACACACGGATCTCCCAAGGCCCCGGGCCTCCCACCCCCCTCCCCGGCAGCCGAATCAGCCACCGATGGAGACGAAGACCCGAGCCCCGGGAAGGAAACCTTTCTTCTCGCTCCACGACCCCGTCTCCCACGCACAGGCGTCGAGAGGACGGGGGAAACCTCCTTGACCAGGGGGGCAGAGGCAGGCGACCCTGTCTCCCTCCCCCGGGAATCCAAAGAGGACCTGAGAGACTCTACAGTCCTCCTCAGGTCCTCGAGCGCCCCATATACGCGTCTCTCGATGAGGAGATCCACCCGCGCTAAAAGCTGCTGGTGTGGATCCCCCCCCGAAGCCGCCTCAGAGGAGGACTCAAACAGAGTCCTCCGCACCTCAGAAGTAGTCTCCTTGCCAGATAATTTCGGCTCAGAGACCATCTCTCTGCCCCGCCTCCGCCGCGATCTCTTCTTCGCAGGGGGCGCCTCCTTTTCCCCAGAAGAAAGAGGAAGGGGAGCCGTCGCACCGCGCACAACCTCTAACTCCTCACGGAGTTTTCGGTTGCTCGCCTTCAACTCGCTGATGCGCTCCTCGAGACCCCGGATTTTCTCCGCGTAAGCCCGGCAGTTATCCGACAGGGCCTGCTTTCTGTCAAAGACTTCCACCGGGCTATGGAAAATACCGGGCTCCGACACGTCAAGCGCGCCATCAGACCTCCCAGGGGAGGCAGAGGCAGTGCCCAATGCACCGTCGCCCAGCACACTCACCTCATGAGTCCCACCAGGCGGCGAGTCCTTCCGAATCTCCTCCACTTTCTTGTTGAGGAGATCAGGTTCCTCCCGCACAGTCTCCAGGGGACACCTATCTAATTCTGCGGTCCCTAGAGAATTATAGGACTCCACACACTGATGCCGACCACAAAACTTTGTGCCGCCACGCGAGCACTTCATCCAATAACTCCGGATATGCTCCTTCAGGCGCCTGTATATGCCATAGTGGCGAAAGGCACGCACCTGCTCGTCCAAGAGGAATCGCCGGATATCGACCGCGAGATTCCTCGGATCGACGTCCTCATCCAACTCCTCCCAGGTAATAGCCAGCTTAATCAACTGGCCCTCCACATCGCTCTCCAGCTTGATCCTCCGCGCTGTCACTTTCCGATCCACGGACCCAGCCGGCAAATCCGTGGACGACCTGTCGTATGATGACGACGAGGGGGGAACCAGGCCTACACCCCCCCCCCCACGCCGGTTCCCGGTACCCGAACCCGGGACGTTCTCTTTCTTCTCGGAACCGCTCATGATGTCTGAAAAGAAATTGGTTTTTTCTGTCAGGGGGTTTTCCTTCCCCTTAGGAGGTTGCCTTACTCAGCTAACGGGGCCTCCCCCCCGGGTGTTAGGTCAGTGTTTTCCTTCACCTAGTGCAGTGGACAAGTCCTTATTAGGGTCTGCACACCCATCACACCCCATTCATCCTTCTCACGCACTCCAGCTCGGGTACCTCGGGATTGCGACACCCGTACACTACAGGGATGAGTCCGTAGTGCCCCTGAGGGATACCCTCTCCCACCTTTTTTTTTTTTTTTTTATAGTGAGGAAATTTGCTTTAACCAACAAACCGTATCGACTGGGTCCTGAGGGAGGACCCAGAAGGCGTGTGGGGGATTCTCCTCCTCTGAAAGAGGTGGTCTGACCCAACCTAAAACCTCACTGAAACCCTTGTTTTGGCGGGTATTGTCCACCGGGAACCGCTTTCGCATAACTTCCAGTGGACACCCTCGGCCATGACTCCTTTCGGAGCTCTTCCCCCTAGAAGAAGGTGGTGTTTCCTCCAGGTAACACTCTTCCCGTGCACACTCTCCCTACCTGGGAGAGGGCAGCAAGAGGGAGCCGGGTTCCGAACCCCCTCTCTTCGTCTCAGGGACAGCGTGCAATGAGATTGGAGCCCTCACTCCTCACTCGTGCCGTCCCCGACGGAAGCGGTGAAAACCGCCCGACAATAAACAATAAGACGTCACATGGACATCACAAGATTGAGACGTCACAAGGACATCACAAAACTAGAGCACGATGCACAAAAACATGTACACAACCACAAGCGTGACCAAACTGAGTAAGGGCCACAGGCCCAGCCCACAGAGGGCTAACATACAAGACGCAGAGGCTGAACCACATTCAGTGGGTGAAAGGATAGTATTTCACCCACGACAAAAGACGACGAGGTTGACTAATGACAACACTAAAGACCACAGACAGAGAGCGTAACCGAGCCCGCCAGTTCCGATTAAGGAACAAATTGCAGGCCGCAGCTCCCATAATCCACAGTGTGCGAGGACAAAGACTAAGACAGAGAGCGTAACCGGACCTGCTTGCCTCCCGCAAAGAAGGACGAGTGCAGGCAGCAGCTCCCATAACCACATTAGACACGACTAACGAGTAGACATTGAGGAGATCGAAGGGATCGCAGGGTCACCTAACGGCGCCCCTGGCGATCCCCCGCCCCCCGAAACACTCATAGCCTCCGGAGACCCACCCACAGAGGAGGACCTACCGGGACGCCGACGACCCTGAGGGGAGGAGCGCTCACCGGCCCTCCATAATTCTTTGGGGGGAATGATCCTCCTCGCGCAAGCTCCGGAGCCAGCCCTATGCTGCGAGGGCTTACCGGCCCTCTTGCATGCCAAACAAAGGGGCGGCGCCACGCATCTGGCTGCCAAATGCTCCTTCTGGCCGCATCGGTAGCAGCAACCGCTGCAGTCCGCCTCCGACTCGCACCTATTGGCCGTATGGCCAAACGCGAGGCACGTAAAACACTGCAGAGGGCGGCGGGGAAGTGACGTGACCGTCAACCCCCACCACCCCCCGCTCGATGAGATGCTCCCGGCCTTGACCAGCTTACGCGCAGCCCCGGCCGGGCAGCGAAGCCACACAGTACCCACCTCGGAGTTGGGGAACAATCGGATGTCCCCCATCCTTACCTCACTCGCCTCACAACCAGAAGTCGACACCACCTCCGATAAGATGTCCTCCTTTGAAATGAGGGCCATCAGCCCTCTCAGCCTAATCTCCTCCATACGAGAGGGACGACTAACCTTGACTCCTTCCTTGGCAGAGAAGTCCACTTTCTTCAGCCTGGACGCCAGCTCGTCCGCCAATCTGGAGGAATCCCTTCCTTGGACGGACAGCAGGATGCTGCCCGTCGCCCCACGACGGAGACGCATCGACTTTATGCCCAATTTGGGCGGATCGACGTTCTGCTTGGCCTCGCGAAGAACCGAGGCATACGTTCTCTCGCGCTCCTCCCTCTCCACCGTACCGACCGTCAGCGAGACCACCGACGACGAGGGGAGAGAAGGAAGGCACACGCCTCTTCTTTCCTCCGTGAGCTGGAACGCTCACCGCAGCACCACCAGAGGCAGGCCCCGAGCGATGACGACGACGCCGACAACCGCCGCCACCAGCTACAGCCCCGCGCCCGGAGGCATCCGCCGAGACCTCCGCAGAAGCGGAAGCAGCGGAGCCCCCAAGAGCGGGAAACCGCATCGGTGCAGCCGCACCACCAACACTTCGCTGCACGGGCGCACGCATGGGCGTCGCTCCAAGGAGAGCGGGCCCAGCCCGCCCCGCAAGCTCCGACCTCAAAGAGGCCACGACAATTGACGCAATGTCGCCCCTCAAATCGTTAATACGACGATCAATAAGGGACGACACCGCCGCCACCGTGATCGGACAGTCCTCCCGCTGCCGCTCAGCAGCGAACTCCGGAGATCCGCCGGCCTGGTCCAAAGAAGAAGAGCGAGCTCGCCGCTTCCTCTTTCTCCTCTTCCCGGTACTCGGAAAGTAGCGTGACTCCACTCCCGGCAATACAGCCCGAAGCGAAGCCAGCTCCTCCCTCGTACTCTCCAATTGGGTCTCGAGGGCTGAAATTCTCAGCCTGAGACCCTGGTTTGCGCTGCGTAAAGCATCCATCCCAGGGTCAGCATCCGTCGAGACCCTCGTAATGAGCTCCTCAATTACACCACCCAGCTTCATCGAAGAAGTCCGAAGCTCCCTGGCAAAAAGATCCTCAATGCCATGCACTCCGGCCAACTTCTCCACTTGGGTAGTGAACGTATCCGCGAGTTTACTGAGCTCAGGGGCAGTCTTACCCCTAAGGGTGGCGACCCTGTACGCCTTCTCAGAAGGCGCGTTCTCCCGCCCTACCGCGGTGAGCACTGGGCCCAAAGATGGGTCCAATACCCTCCGCAAGTCCGCGAGGTGGAGTTCCCTGCGCGTCGCCTCATTAAGCCGCTCTTTGGCTTTCGCTAGTCCAGCGTAGTCGCCCGTGGTCCTCGGACGACCTCTGCCACGCGCGCCGCTCTTACCTGCAAGGTCCGCAGCACTCTTCTTGGGAGGATATTGCTTCCTTCCCGTGAGGATCCTTTTATCATGGACCCTCCACGTCGGATCCTCCTTTTCGGCCTCGTCCTCCGAAAACGGCAAAGGGAGCGAAACGAAGGTGAGGTCTCCCCCAGCTTCCTCGTCGTCGCTCACACCACGCACTTCCTCCGGAGACGGGAACGGAAGTCCCTCACCACTGTTCTCGAGGTCGCACAAATATCCACCACTCACGATCACCGGAGACGGTGGACCCTCGGTACCGCACGCGGGACACTTCTGGACAAAGACCCAGCGTTCCCTGCTGCACCAACACTTTATAGTGAACCTCTCACAATGTTCGAGGAGCACCCGATACTCCTCCAACTCACTTGGAAATCGACCCGCCCAAGCAGTCTCCTGACGTACTTGGGGTCGATTCCCTCGACCCGAACCATAAGGCCCTCGTGAGCCCTACGGATCCACTTCGTGTCCTTCCTCGGCACTGTCGCTGTCCAGTCCGCAGTCCCAGCCGGCAAAACTGCGGACGACCTGTCGTCTGATGACGACATGGAGGGAGCCAGGCCTACACCCCCCCCCCCCCCCCCCCCACGCCGGTTCCCAGTATCCGACTTTGGAAAGTCGTCTCTTTTCTCGGTGCTCATTCCCATCTGAAAAAAGAAAAATTGGTTTTATCTGTCGGGGGTTTTCCTTCCCCTTAGGAGGTTGCCTTACTCAGCTAACGGGGCCTCCCCCCGGGTGTTAAGTCAGTGTTTTCCTTCACCTAGTGCAGTGGACAAGTCCTTTTTAGGGTCTGCACACCCATCACACTCCGTTCATCCATCACCAAACACTCCAGCTCAGGTACCTCGGGATTGCGACACCCGTACACTACGGGGATGAGTCCGTAGTGCCCCTGAGGGGTACCCTCTCCCACCTACGTTCCCATCTCTTACCTCCTTTTTTTTTCTTTTCTTTTTTTTACTCTCTTTTCCTCTACTTTTCTCCTCACCCTATCCCTCTCTTCTTTCACCTCTTATTCATTCCTTGCATTCCTAACCCTAACTCATTCTTTTCTTTCTTCTTCCTTCCATCTTTTCTGTTTCAATCTCTATTTCTCCTCCTTTACTCCTTTTCTCTTCTATTTACGACGCTCCTCTTCCTCTCTCCTTCCTTCTTTTTCTATCCTCTCTCTCTCTCTCGTTCTACCTTCTCTCTACTCTCCTTTTCCTCTCTCTTTCTTTCTTTTTACTCTCTCTTTTCCTGATCAAAATCTCTTTTTTCTCTTTCTCTCTTGCAGCACATTTTGTTTCCTCTCTTTCTTAATCTTTCTGTCTAGTGTTATGCCTCTCACGCACTTCCACATCACTATCTCCGTCTCGAATCATCATCTCCTTCATTATCCTTACTCTCCTTTATCTCTACTCACACTTAATCCCGAATCTCGATAGTTCCTCTATGTGTACTCTCTTTCCTCATCTTTCTCTCACGCTCTCTAGTCCTCTCCTGTCACAATCCTACTCCATGCATCGTCCTCATTTCTCATTTTCCTCCTTTCTATCTCCATCAGTACGTTTTTTTCCTCTTTTCTCTCTTCTCCTTATCCTCCTTGTTCCTCTCGCGTTCCCTTTCCATCCTCTCTTCTCCTTCTTCCTCCTTCCGAATCGTTCTCCCTCCTCTCTGCTCTCCTTTTCCTCTCTTTCCTCGTCTCTCTCTCTCACGCTTTCTAGTCCACTGTCGCTTTCTTTCTCCATCCACCGCCTTTCCTCCTTTTCTTCTCTCCTTTCTCCATCAATACGTTTTTTTTCTCTTCTCCAGTCTCCTCCTGTCACCATCCTTCTCCATCCACCGTCCTTATTTCTCTTCTTTCTCTACTGTTACTTTCTTTCTCTCTCTTCTCTACTTGTCCTTCTTTCTCTGACACTCCCTTTCCATCCTCTCTCTTCCTTCTTCTTCCTTCCGTGTCTTTCTGTTCCACTCACTCTTTTCCTTCCTTTCCTCTTTCCTCTCTTATTCACGCCTCATATCACCTAGCCTTCTTGTTCTTCTTATCACGTGTTCTCTTGTTATCGTTACTCCTATCTCCATCTATCTCTGCATCTCTTCCTTACTTCCATCCGTGTCTCCTCACACTCATCCGATCTATCTTCCCGCAGGGGACATTTGAAGTGCACAAGTGTCGGGGTTTAGCGTTCCTCCGGTCCCGAGCTTAGTACATTGCACAAAATCACGAACATTTACACTAGCACACACTCATTACTCTACTCTTACCGTTCGACTTCCCTTATCCCCCATCTAAAAGAAAATTGGAAAGCCCTTTTTCCTTCCCTTCCTTCTTTTTCCTTTCCTTTCTTTCCTTCCTTTCCATCCTACCTCCTCCTAATCATTCTCCCGTACTACTGCTTTTCATCTCTTCTTCTACGTTATCCTTATCCTTGTTCACGTCAA
Organism: Nylanderia fulva; assembly: GCF_048542155.1. Taxonomy (NCBI): domain Eukaryota; kingdom Metazoa; phylum Arthropoda; class Insecta; order Hymenoptera; family Formicidae; genus Nylanderia; species Nylanderia fulva. Next base: position 105,644 of record NW_028190862.1, read on the forward strand.
TCTTACTTGAATTTTCTTTCCTGTGTAACTTCTTCTCTCTGCCCTCCCCCACTTGTCCTTCATTTCCTCGCTTCACTCACTATCCCGTCATTCTTCTTCCTCATTTTTTCCGCCTTTCACATACTTCTTTCCCACTTTCTTTCACAATTCACAATCCTGCTTATCCTTCTCGTCTGCCATTTTTCCCCCTTTATTATTATTAATATTATTATTTAATAGTAATATATTTTTCAATTTTTCTAGCCAGCTGTGGTCTCCAAATACACTAGCACACAAATATGTTTATTTATTTCTATGTATTTTCAATCATTTTATACAATACCATACACTATTTATTTGTTTTCTTAATTCACAGGTTAGATTGCTGGCTGAGATATTACTTACAATAAATAAGGAACGAGGTTTGTGTAATTTGTATAGTATAGTATTTTTCTTTTTAAGTTACATATTTTTAAATTTTAAGTAGATTACAAACTTGTCTTTCTTTATTTCAACTTTTTCATTTTTTTCATCTTATTATCATTTTTATTCGTTTCTTTCGTTTATATTTTATTTCAATATGTTTCGTTTAGCGAAAAGGCGCAGTCGCAAGCCTTTTTATTTATTATCTACAGTTTATCGTCGTCGTTTAGAAAAATTAGAAAGAGATGCGCGTAATAAATTGCTACAGAAGAATTTAAAGATTGCTAGTGCTAGAGTCGATTCAGACTCTGTTGATAAAGGTCAAATTCTTGCGGAATCTAGTCAGCCAGGAAATGAGGAAATTGCATTTTATTCTAATGCATCATCTGATGATATGCAATTTGATGAGGCATCAAGTTCTTCAGATGCTGCTAAATCTACTTCAGATAGTGATGATGCATTAGATACTGAGCCTCAAAATACTCGCGATAATTTTCAAGAACGCCTTGCTGAAGTCTTTGTACGTAGTAATATGTCTCATGCGCAAGCAAATGCTGTTTTACAGGTAGTTCGAACACATCCCTGTTTATCCACATTGCCAAAAGATTGTAGAACGCTTTTAAAAACTCCACGGATCACGCATCTCACATTTAACATTGCAGGAGATGAATATCTTCATTTAGGGTTTGAGGCAGGAATTCTTTTCATTCTTGAGCAAACTTCTCCGGATCTGATTCCACTTGACACTTTAATGATAGACTTTAGTACAGATGGTGCGACGTTAGATGGGTAGGGCAAAATTCAAATGTGGCCGATACAAATTAGAATTGCAAATATTCCGCGAAATAAACCTGAAATTGTAGATGTTTGGCGAGGTACATCGAAACCAAATAGCGCGAAAGAATTATTTCAGAATTTTGTAGATGAAGTTCGAAATATATTAAATCGTGAAGGAATTGCTTTCCGTAATCAACTAAAAATAGTTCAATTAAGATGTTTCATAGCTGATTCTCCTGCACGAGCTTTTATTTTGGGTCATAAAGATTACGGTAGTCTATTTTCGTGTTCAAAATGTTGGATTCGGGGAAATTGGCTTCGTCGTAGATGCGTAGCTTATCGTGGTATTCAGCATAGACTCCGTACAGACGAAGAATACAGAAATAACATTGATGGAGAACATCATACTGAGTCAGAATCTGCTCTGCATCCTTTAGGGGTGGAATTGGTAACTCAAACGGTTTTTGATTACATGCACACTGTTTGTCTTGGTGTTGTTCCCAAAATAAATAGTGTTCTTGTTGATGGAAAATATAATCCAAGAATCGGCATAAAACTTTCTGCTAGATTACTTGAAATTATGACTGCACGTTTACAACAAGTTGCGAATTACATCCCTAAGGAATTTTCACGAAAACCGCAATTAATGAAAAAATATGGAGAGTTTAAGGCCACGGAAAATCGTCAACTTCTTCTATATACTGCCCCAGTTATTTATTACGGACTTATAAATCCTACTGCATACAAACATTTTCTTTTATTACATTCCGCGATTCGAGTTTTGCTTAGTTCTTCCTTATCAGAAGACCGTCTTGATTTTGCATCTACAGCATTAAACATTTTTGTAAATAGAGCAGAAGATATATATGGTCCAGAATTTCTCTCATACATTACTCATTGCTTTTTACATCTCGTAGATAACGTTAGACATTTTGGCTCATTAAATGAATTGTCTATGTTTCCATACGAAAACAATATGATGTATAATATTTCCGCAAAGCTTGCCGTAAATCTTATCAACATTTGCAACAGATTGTAAATAGGCGACATCAAAATTTACAAATCACACAAAAAATTATGAATGACATCACAATAAAGTCATACATTCCGGTAGATCTTGGGTTAGTCCTACAGTTTTTAATGTTCCCTTAAATAGTCGCCAGTTTCAAATCTTAGACACAGGAAAATTTCGTCTATTAGTAAAGAATCAGGATAATACAATAATATTAAAAAATTCAAAGATTTGTCTTGTTCAGAGCATCATTTTCTTGCGTGATCATTATCATTTAGCGGTTAAAGAGTTTTGCAGAGTTGAAGATTTTTATGATATTGGTTTGTCATTGTCATCATCAGTAGGTACCTTTTTGATGTTCTTTATTATATAAAGAAATTATTATAATAGATTTGAATGAAGTGCAGAATAAGTGTTTCCGTATACCTTATTGGCACACTGAAGGGCATATAGATCCTATTACTGATGTCTGGGTAGTTGCAGTTATTCTACACACTATGGATTAGGAATATTATTCTAATCCCAAATTTCTGCCATTACTTCTAAAGAAATCATAGTCATTCTACATACTATGGATTAGGAACATCATTAGGTAGATTAGAAATATCAGTTCTAATTTCAGTATGGTGCATTCTCTCTAAGGCCTTTAAATCTATACAAACTCTTACTTCAACGTACAAATAAAAACGGAACATAGTTTTATAATTTTTCTTGTCGATTCAAGTTTATATGCGGGTTTAAATTTACGATCAATGAATGTAACGTAATGCATTAATTATGGAAGAACGTGTGCGGAGTTTTTTTAAAGATGAGTCAAGAGCGAGGACAAGGAAGAAGAAAAGGAATGAACACCGAAGGGAAGACAGCGTCGAAAGCATTACAGTTATTAAACAAGGACATCGAAAAATACCGCACAAAACACATACACAAACCTAACATAACTACACTTCACAAAAATACACAAAAACAAGCAGCCTCAGCATCATCCAAGTATCATTCACAATCTCCAGTATCATCATCCTTGCATGTTCCATCACCATCATTCTCATCACAACACTCAAATAAACACATGTCTCCTCCATCAGCACCATTACAACATAGATCCATTGTATCACATTCACCTTCAGTAACCACTCAATTATCCGCACAAGACATTACATTAGTACAACGCAAACAAACATTATCACGCTCGTCTTCATCAGCATCTATACAATCATTCACGCAAAAAGTCCAGCCATCATTCAAACCACCATCACAACAAACAAACAGTAAACAAACATTGTCACGCTCGTCTTCATCAGCATCTATACAATCATTTACGCAAAACATCCAATCATCATTCAAACCACTATCACAACAAATAAACAGTAAACAAACACAATCAGGATCATTTGTTCATGATGTATGCAGCCATCGCCTGTCCACACATAGAGAAGAATTGATAAAAGAAAAAGAAATAATGCAGTCTCTAAAGTAAGTTTTAAAAATAATTACAATAAAAATAGAGTCATTTATGTGCACAAATAAAGGCATTAAATTTCATTTTAGAATCATTATGGATCAACTACATCGAATGGAAGAACGACAAATTTCTATAGAAAATAAAACCGAGTAAGTATATTAATAATTTTATTAAAGAATAGCAAGTAAAACTGAATACTTATAAATACATTAATTATGTAATTTTATTTTTTTACAGTGAAAATGCAAAAACTATAAAAAGATTATTGAAAGAATCTACAATGAAGAGACCAACAAAGCCACAGGAGGTCTCATTTAAAATCGTGGATGATTTCTTGGCCTTCGAAGAAGTTGATGAAGAGATTAATAATGATTTGGTAAGGATATATTTTGAAATATAATATTTTCTAACACAAATATATATAGTAATTTTTTCACTTTATCAAAAATTTTGTATTAGGTGGGAGACTTCATTTATCTTGGACAAGCCAATTCAATAGATTGCGCCACGGAATATTTTTGCAGCGTATTTCCAGAAGACGAGGAGGTTTCATCACACCTCATTCTAAATGGAAAAAGTGGACAACGAGGGGGCTGTAAATTGCGGGACAGTCGCTTCGCTCAGGCATGTCAAGGTTTGTAAAAATACTGTCAGTGTGTGATGTGCATGTGTCCTACATTAATTACGTTTACACGTCAAACTTAAATGAATTTAGTAACTTTCGTTTTGAGGTAGGCTAATCACAGTCATTCTTCTAAAAAATAAAACAGCTGTCATTGACTAACCTTATATGTCGTCTACAATGGGACTTTAAGAAAGAAATTTAAGATTTAAAAAATTGACTAATTATATTCATTATTCTTTTCTAAAGTCAATTGCAATTGGTTAATTTTTTAAATTTTAAATCTTAAAATCCTATTGTAAATGACGCATTAGAACAACTAGGATGTTATTAAATTTGATTAAAGATGACGTAAATGTAATCATTATGGGTCGTAAAAATAAAAATGATCATGACCTTATACTTCAATTTTTTAAAGCAAATTTTGAAAGATATATGATTGTAATAATCATATGTATAACTTTAAGAATTTGCTCCAAAAAATTGAAGTATTTATTAAGTTAATTTTTATTGATACGCGGGGGGGGGGGGGCATTGAATACAAAACTAAAGTGTTTTTTGTCTATATTTTTCAGATGCCATGAACTCAAACAAATATTTTATTAATCCCAACAACGTCGAATTTTATGACGCCCTGGAAAAGGCTTTAAAAAGTCTTAAAACCAGAAAATGGCGTTACAATAAGAAACGACGTCAAGAAAATGAGGAGGACGTCCCACCAAATCGATGCCGCCGAATAGACAACAAAGATGAGGTCTATGTTTCTTATTTTTACTTTTACTTTTTTATTTTTTTTTAGTTGATAATTCTTCCAATGTAAAAAAAAAATAAACTTTGAACTAGTACAACTAGTTCTAAAAAGAATAAACTTTATGATTACAGAAAACTACAGAATTTGAAGATATCGTGGAGACTGAGCAGGAGATCGATGATGACGAAAACTTGGAGAACGATTCACTTGGTGGCAACGATGAACTAACAGAGACTCAACACACGGAGGAAACTGAGGAGATTGAAGATACGGAGGACGCTCTTTGGTAAAAATATTTATATTTTCACAATTTCATTAATTTAGGAATTTTCATAATTTACAATTCATAATTAATTAATAATAAATTCTGAAAAATTATTACAAAAAATTTAGATTTTTAAAACATTTTTGAGGAAATTATAAAAAAAAAAGAAATTTTAAGGAATATTTAACATTTATATGTATACATGTAAAAAATTTTTATAAAATTTATAATATGCAAAATAATTCAATACTATTGTCAGAATATTTATGGATAATTTTAAAGTGTTCTATTTAAATATAAATTTAAAGTGTAAGACAGGCAATAAGAGCCAATCGCGGAAGACAGTGCGTTATCCTAACGAAACTAAATTTTCTCGTTAGAATTAAATATCTGTGCACAAGGCACCAAATTTTACTTAGTCACGGCCAAGATTTTTTAAAATATGAAATAATCTCATTTTTGAGATTTAATTTCAATAATCCTTTAATCCCCCTACGGAAATAAATAAATGCAAGAGAAAAATATAGATTCGAAAGTCGCTGTTCTATTTAATATATTATATATATATATATATATATATATATATATAGATTAATGAATATTTCTGAAATGTATGATGTTTTTACATTTTACTCTATTTTTTTATTACATTTTGTAATATTTGCCCCATAGCAAAAACATCAGTGATATCATAGTGATATATTCTGGATGTCATTAACGATATGCGAATGTCCGCTTGTGAATGATATCATTGTGACATTACACTTGTGACAAAAAAGCGGACATTCGCATATCGTTAATGACATTTAAAACATATCACTATGATATCACTGGTGTTTTTGCTATGGGGGTTATATTTTGTCCTATCTTTGAATGCATTTCATAATATTATATTTATATAGAGATATAAATTAATGTTAATATTTTATATCTTTATTTTTTGCTATATAAATATAAAAATAGAATGAAATAATGCGATTTACGTTAATACATCATTATTCAATGGAAATTAAAGATAAAATGACGCTTTTGGATTTTTTGTATCGCTATAAATAATAAATAAAATACATTCAAAGACAGAGCAGAACGTTGCTTATTGTGAAAATATTTCCGATATTTTCAGATATTTTTATTTTACGCAATCTTTATGAGAATTCTGACAATTTTTATTTTTCACCAGGAATGAGGATAACATCGCTGAAGAAATCCATGAAGATGCTGAAATGGAAAATTACGTGGACGACGATAAGATCCAAGAGGACACAACGCGTAGACGATATGTAAGTACTGAAGTACTTAACAGAAAGTAATGTATGGTCAACGTAATATTTTTTTAGATACTTTGGAGAAGCAATATCAAATTTGGGACGTGCTTCACAGTGATCGGCGGGGAGGAGCCGTTCTCACCTCTAATTTATTTATTTTCTGTTTCAGGTAAAGCCTTGTGTCCACGATCCGAGAATTCAGTCCGAGAAGTTTGTAGCCAATAAAATAGCCGCTTTTCTGTAAAAGCTGCAAATTGATTGGTTACAAACTTTTTAGTCCGAGAACTCGGACCAAATTCTCGGATCGTGGACACAAGGCTTAAAATATGGAGGGGCAAATTTTTTGGTTGTGCCTCACAGGAAAAGGCGGAGATGGGGCCTTTTCCCCAAAAACAAAATAATAATAGACTTGGACTTAAATAAGATCGAGTAGGATTTTCTTGTTACAAGTGGTTTTAGCGGTAATAGTTTAATTTATAATTTAATTAAAATAAATGTTGTACTTTGCGTTTATAATTGATATATTAGTTATTATAATTAACGTACGTATTAGTATATACATATTATATAAAACATGTATTGTACATATTATATATATATATATATATATATATATATTTTTTTTATACATATACATATATATATACATTATTATATCATTGTAACATATACAAAATACGCATATATATATATATATATATATATATAACTTTTTAAAAAATTAAAAAATTTTAAAAAATATATATTTTATATGAGATAAATAAATAATTGTTTTTTAATTATAAAATTAACTTTACTGTTTTTTTTAATTATAAAATAATAATAAAGAGAGAGAGAGAGAGAGAGAGAGAGAGAGAGAGAGAAAAGGGGAAGAAGAGGAGGAAGCGTGTACGAAAATCCTTTTTTGTGCTTTAACTGTACTGATGTTGTATTGGTATCGTACTGATACTATACTGGTATTATAAAAGTACAGCGTATGATGAAATTTTATATTAATATACAGTGGTAATACAGTGGCGCTACAGTAGCCGTACCGCGTACTAATACGGTGTACTGGTAATGTACGCCTACGGTACGCACGTACGTGGTAGGTACCGTACTGATACATAAGATACGACGTACGCTCTCCGTACCGGTACCGTGGAAGTATTTTGTTATCTGGGTGTGTATGTGCGAAATGACATTTAGGAATAAAACAGAGCAGAAAATTAGTTGCGCGATGTCGCGATAGAGGGAACTGCAATAGTGCAGTTAGACAAGGACAGACAGTCATATTATCTTCGTCTCTCTCATACATAGAATAATATAACGCAAAACGTCTGCCTCTTTGTCAACATAGACTCTATGTTTCATCCAGCCTTTCTTGAAGGAAACTCTATGTCATAAAGTTTCCTTCAAGAAAGGCTGGATGAAAAGGTTAATATATTTCTTTATATGCATGCATGTATGTATGTATGCGTATGTATGCGTAGAAAATGTTTATAAAAAAAAAATATATATATATATATACATATCTATCGATTTATTTAGCTATCTGTCTGTTTATCTACCGAACTATCTATTGATTTACTTATCTACCTATCTATCTATCTATTTATCTATCTATCTATCTATCTATATGTCTGTCTATCTGTCTCTATCTCTCTGTCTATTTTCTCTCTTCTACATTTCATTCTTTTTCCCTACATGCACGTATATAATAATTTTTTAAAAATAATCTACATTACCAAATTAAAATAATTAAATTTATAAACTAAAAATATTTTATGAATAAAATTTTTTTATGAATATAATTGATTATAAAGTTTTAGTGAATAATTTTTTGTAATAAATAAATGATTTATATGATTTATTCTTATCTAACTACTGCTCTGTTTTGATAATAATAGTATTATTATATTCAATCTCTAAAATACTTTTATATAAATTATTTATTTATTACAAAAGATTATTTACTTTATAATCAATTATAATTATTATAGATAGACCTGTTATACACATACACACACACACACTCACATATAACTTGTTAACTAGAATGTGGACAAAAAAATTTTTGTCACACTCACATATGTGTATATATTGTATATATATATGTATGTAGATTAGAGTGTAAAAATTTTTTTGTCCACATTATAGCTAACAAGTTATGTGTGTGTGTGTGTGTGTGTGTATGTGTGTGTGTGTAGAAACAGGCCTATATCTTTTATAATTGATTATATAGTAAATAATTCTATGTAATAAATAAATGATTTATATAAAAACAAATATTACAAAGGCAATTAAGAGCGCACGTTGTTAACATTAACGAATTTCTATATTTGGTAAATTTATAAACATGTAAATTTTCTATATATTCAAACGAAATTACAAGTGTACGTTTCGGTTCCAATTTGAACCATCTTCAGCACTATTATTTACAAAAAACTGAAATTATTTTTTTTTCGTCCTACACACATTAATTGTTATTAAATTATTTTCAACTTTATAAACATCGGTCTTCAATATTGAATAATCAACAACGTGCGCTCTTAATTGCCTTTGTAATATTTGTTTTTATACCAAAGAGCCTAACTTATTGATTTATATAAAATTTTATTTTTAGAGATTGAAGAGTATTTTTGAGATTGAATAAATAATAACACTATTATTATCAAAACAGAGCAGTAGTTAGATGAGAATAAATCATATAAATCATTTATTTATTACAAAAAATTATACGCTAAAACTTTATAATCAATTATATTCATAAAAAATTTTTATATATTTTTAGATTATAAATTTAATTATTTTTATTTTGGTAATGTAGATTATTTTTAAAAAATTATTATATACGTGCATGTATGAAAGAATGCAATGTAGAAGAGAGAAAATAGACAGAGAGATAGAGACAGATAGACAGACATATAGATAGATAGATAGATAGATAAATAGATAGATAGATAGATAGATAAGTAAATCAATAGATAGTTCGGTAGATAAACAGACAGATTGCTAAATGAATCGATATATATGTGTATATATACATATACAGGGTGTCCCAAAAAGATCGGAACACTAAAAAATCTCGAAAAGTATACGTTTTACAGAAAAAAGTTTCAGACAAAAGTTATAAAAAATCTATTAATTGATCTTATCAGTTAGACCTTGGATTGCGTTACCAAGGTCAGAATAAGGTCACCTTGAATTTCTTAGATGGAATCCTATATTTTTTATTACATATTCTTGTATATACAGGGTGTCCTGCAACTGATGTTCACAGTGAAACTTTGTATTCTTGAGTTCATTCTAAAAATAAAGATAATTTTGAAATTTTCAATATTTATATATATATATATATATATATATATTTATATTAGAATATCGCAAAAAATTTATAGATGGAGAAAATATTGAAAATTTCAAAATCATCTTTATTTTTAGAATGATCTCAAGAATACAAAGTTTCACTGTGGACATCAGTTGCAGGACACCCTGTATATATATACATACATAATACATATATATATATATATATATATTGTATATATGTATATATAAATGTATGTGTGTATAGGGTGTCCTGCAACTGATGTCCACAGTGAAACTTATATTTGTATTCTTCAGATCATTCTAAAAATAAATATAATTTTGAAATTTTCAAGATTTTCTCCATCTATAAACTTTTGCGATATTCTAATGATACCCTTCTCATTCTTATTCAACATTTATGGAGTTCAATTTTTATAAAATTTTTTTACAAAAATATATATAAGGTAGTAGATATTAAACTGACTACACTGGCTGTCTATTAGATTTGTTAAACTATATTTATTGACGTTTCGACCATACGGGCTGTGGTCCTTTTCAAAATTACAATAGAAGCATTAATGAGTTACTGCATATCATTATTGACATTTAAAAGTACGCTCCGGTGAGACTTAACTTAAGATCGGATGGTAAATTAACTGCGTTTCACTTGTGTCATCTTGTCACGACTGAGCACACTATACTGTATAGTGTGCTCAGTCGTGACAAGATGACACAAGTGAAACGCAGTTAATTTACCATCCGATCTTAAGTTAAGTCTCACCGGAGCGTACTTTTAAATGTCAATAATGATATGCAGTAACTCATTAATGCTTCTATTGTAATTTTGAAAAGGACCACAGCCTGTATGGTCGAAACGTCAATAAATATAGTTTAACAAATCTAATAGACAGCCAGTGTAGTCAGTTTAATATCTACTACCTTAGTATTTCATTCCTGGCGAACAAAATTTAATATTTTATTGTTAAAAATATATATATATATATATATATATAATATAATTTCGAAAAATAATGATTTCTGAAAAATAAAGCAGTCACTTGCTTATTTTAAATAGTTATTAGTAATAGAAATATTATAGTAGTAATAAATAGTAGTTACAATAGTACAATAGTAGTAATAATAGTTATAAATTTAATAAGGAAAACAATTAGATATTTAAAGACAAGGCTCGTGTGATATTATAAAATTAAGATTTAGAAAGACAGGGCCAACTATAACGAGCATATTAAATTAGTGAGAGATGTAATGTCAACACATAATTGATTTATTTCTTAGTAGATACAATGATAATAAAAATAATAAAACGTTTTGGCTGTTACCTCAGCCTTCTTCAGTAAATATAAAAACAATAAAAATTCTTTTAAGAAAAATTATGACATATTACGCATTAGAGTCTATTTTTTAATGAACATTTTGGTTTAATAAGTCGATGAATTTAAATTGGGTTACGCTTATAACATTTATTAAATTAGATATTTTTTCTAATCGGCTAACCATTTTTTAGTTAAGATGGTAAACTTTTTGATTATGTCAAAAAACATGTAAACGAGTTCCCTGTTGTTAGTAGAACAGGTTGACGGCCCATTCCACGTCATCAATTCTTTTGAACATTATTAGTTAAAATTATCGTCAGAACCGCTTGATATGAGAATTGAAAACAATTAGATGTTATCCAGCATCAAAAAGTTAGTCCCCATCATCAAGGATATTTCCGAGTAAGTTCGTCATTGCAGTATATTTCACCGTGATTGTCTAAGTATATTTTATTTTTTCGGTATATTAATTTATATTAATAAGTTATTTTTTTATGTGAAAGATCTTAATTGTGTTTAGAATTGCTTACTTAAATTGATGAGTAGTCAAGATTCCGCCAAGTTGATGTGTTCACTATACAAAGTCACAGTATGATGTGTCGAGTTCAAACTGTGACTCCTATTATTATTATTATTTATTTATTAGATAATTCTTCTAGAATGTCAAAATATGACTCGTCAAGCATATCGGTATCTTTTTTTAGGTTTAGACCATTTTTTTGTTCCTTTATATGGATCATTTCAGAAACATTTCTCTTCTGGAAATTAGATTCGGAATCTAAAATTTTTATGTCTTCCCAATTAAATGAGTGTTGGTAGTTAAGGATATGTTCCGAGATGACCGAATGCTTTGACGAATCTAACTTTATATTATTTACATGTTCTTTAACTCTCGTTTTAAGTTGTCTTTTGGTTTGGCCAACATATGTCGCATCGCAGTCGTGACAAGAGATCTTATAAACAACATTGGAATTAGTTGAAAATTGATTTTTATCTTTATGAACCTTGATAAAACGATTGAGTTTATCCAGACAACGATAACCTATAGTCATTTCTGTTTTTTTGATAGTTGATGCAATTTTGTCAGAAATGCTATTCACATAAGGAATAACAAAGAAATTCTTTTTTTCATTATCTCCATCTATTTTAGGAACCTTATTAGTATTATTATCATTAGTCAAGATATTTAGTTTGGAATTAATAAGATACTTAATTCTTTGATTAATAGCGGAGAAAATAAATTCTAAAGGATAACCGTTGTTACCTAAAATAGTTATGATTGAATTTATATTCTTATTATGAAATTCCGGATGTGAAAGAAGAAGAGCTCTATCTACTAAGTTATAAATAATGCCTTTTTTTTGGCAGAAAGGATGGTTAGAGTAATAGGAAAGAGTTCTTCCAGAAAATGTTTTTTTCTGAAACCAATCAACAAAAATGGTATTGTTAATTAATTTCAATGATACATCTAAGAAATTTAAACAACGGTTATCCTCATATTCCAATGTGAATTTGAGTCTGTCATGGTATTTGTTAAAAGAATCCACAATCAAATCAACCTTCTCTTCAGGAACTGTCATAATGATATCATCAACGTATCTATAATAAAATGGGATGTCGATATTAATCAAGTCAAGAACAGAATTTTCCAAATCTTCCATTATTAAGTCAGCTATTATGGGCGATAATGGTGATCCCATGGGGGTGCCGAAAATTTGTTTATAAATTATATTGTTAAATGTAAAATATGTAGATGACAGAACAAATTCTATACATTTAATAAATTGTTCTTTTGGAATTTTTGTCTGTGACTTAATATACTGCCATCTATTATTAACACTGTTAATCGCAAGGTTGATAGGTACATTAGTGAAGAGAGAGATAACATCTAATGATATCATTATTTCTGAATTCCTTAACTTTTTTCCCGTAAGAATCCTGCACAATTCAAAACTATTATTTATATGGCTTTTTGGTGGGGGAAGGCTTCGTGACAATACATTGTGAATATATGTGGCTATATTGTAAAGAGCCGTATTAATAGATGATACAATAATTCTAAAAGGAATGTTCTGTTTGTGAATTTTAGGGAGACCGTAAGCTTTCGGTAGTATGGAATCACTAGAGTGCATAAAATAATATTCTTTTTTTGAAATATATCCTTTTGTTAGCAAATTTTTGATAGTGTAATTGAGTTCTCTTTCAATTTTTAAGATTGGATTCTTATTGACCACGCAGTAAGTGTTAACATCTGTAAGAAGTTCAGTCACTTTATTATTGTAAAAATCCCTCTCCATTGCTACTGTCACATTACCCTTGTCAGATCGCGTAAATATTATATTGTTGTTTTCTCTGCAAAATTTTACTGTGGTATTGTACATATCAGTAATTTTTTCGTTTATTAAATTCTTTTTGTGAAAATTATGTAGATAATGATTAAATTGGGGGATTGCAATATTCCTAATAGTTCTGAGGTTTTGTAAATTATTTCTTTTTCCATTAGCTTCCAAATCTTTGATAAATTCATGTATGGCAGTTTTTTTGTTGGAGATGGGAAGATTGAAATTACTACCCATTTGTAAAAGATTGGATACTTTTAGTGGGATTTCTGTGTTCGTTAAATTAATGAACCATTTATTATTAGTTTTGTTTAATGGGTCAATATCATTAATAATAGAGGACTTAGGATCAATATGGATGTCTATGATTGTTTCGTTAGAACTCTTAGTGGTTAAATTTTTAGTATATTTAATTGGTTGTGATGTTTCCTTATTTAACCGGCAAAAATAATGAATAGGTTGAATTTTTTTCATATGATCACTAATTTTTTTGTTTTTTAACCACAGGAATTTCTTTAAATGAGACCTATATAATCTTTCTTTGCATTTGTTAAAGGATTTTCTTTGATATATAATTATTGATTGCCATACATAAACAGGGATAGAAATGGATAACTTATGTAAAAATTGTAATATTTCTCTTTGTAAAGTGTCAACAACTCTGTACAGATCATAAATTTCTATTTTTAAAATTTCTGTTTTGAATTTGTGCTGTATTCTTGTCAATTTATTTATTAGTTTATAATTGTGAATGTTAAATTGTGTTTTTCCAATGTTGGTTAAGTGCGACGGTAAGATCTCATGGTTCATGCAAGACTTTAGAAAATACAATTTAGATCTTGCTTCAAGGAGTTTGTAATTAGCGTTAATCCATTTTTTAAGGTTGTAAAATGTGTATTCACCATAATGTTTCTGGATAAATCCAAAATCATAGTATAATTTACGATAATTAATGTTACTGAGATTATTACGCATTATAAGGCCTGCGTTATTTAAATTTAATAAGGAAAACAATTAGATATTTAAAGACAAGGCTCGTGTGATATTATAAAATTAAGATTTAGAAAGACAGGGCCAACTATAACGAGCATATTAAATTAGTGAGAGATGTAATGTCAACACATAATTGATTTATTTCTTAGTAGATACAATGATAATAAAAATAATAAAACGTTTCGGCTGTTACCTCAGCCTTCTTCAGTAAATATAAAATCACATCCGGATATTTCACATCCGGAATTTCATAATAAGAATATAAATTCAATCATAACTATTTTAGGTAACAACGGTTATCCTTTAGAATTTATTTTCTCCGCTATTAATCAAAGAATTAAGTATCTTATTAATTCCAAACTAAATATCTTGACTAATGATAATAATACTAATAAGGTTCCTAAAATAGATGGAGATAATGAAAAAAAGAATTTCTTTGTTATTCCTTATGTGAATAGCATTTCTGACAAAATTGCATCAACTATCAAAAAAACAGAAATGACTATAGGTTATCGTTGTCTGGATAAACTCAATCGTTTTATCAAGGTTCATAAAGATAAAAATCAATTTTCAACTAATTCCAATGTTGTTTATAAGATCTCTTGTCACGATTGCGATGCGACATATGTTGGCCAAACCAAAAGACAACTTAAAACGAGAGTTAAAGAACATGTAAATAATATAAAGTTAGATTCGTCAAAGCATTCGGTCATCTCGGAACATATCCTTAATTACCAACACTCATTTAATTGGGAAGACATAAAAATTTTAGATTCCGAATCTAATTTCCAGAAGAGAAATGTTTCTGAAATGATCCATATAAAGGAACAAAAAAATGGTCTAAACCTAAAAAAAGATACCGATATGCTTGACGAGTCATATTTTGACATTCTAGAAGAATTATCTAATAAATAAATAATAATAATAATAGGAGTCACAGTTTGAACTCGACACATCATACTGTGACTTTGTATAGTGAACACATCAACTTGGCGGAATCTTGACTACTCATCAATTTAAGTAAGCAATTCTAAACACAATTAAGATCTTTCACATAAAAAAATAACTTATTAATATAAATTAATATACCGAAAAAATAAAATATACTTAGACAATCACGGTGAAATATACTGCAATGACGAACTTACTCGGAAATATCCTTGATGATGGGGACTAACTTTTTGATGCTGGATAACATCTAATTGTTTTCAATTCTCATATCAAGCGGTTCTGACGATAATTTTAACTAATAATGTTCAAAAGAATTGATGACGTGGAATGGGCCGTCAACCTGTTCTACTAACAACAGGGAACTCGTTTACATGTTTTTTGACATAATCAAAAAGTTTACCATCTTAACTAAAAAATGGTTAGCCGATTAGAAAAAATATCTAATTTAATAAATGTTATAAGCGTAACCCAATTTAAATTCATCGACTTATTAAACCAAAATGTTCATTAAAAAATAGACTCTAATGCGTAATATGTCATAATTTTTCTTAAAAGAATTTTTATTGTTTTTATATTTACTGAAGAAGGCTGAGGTAACAGCCGAAACGTTTTATTATTTTTATTATCATTGTATCTACTAAGAAATAAATCAATTATGTGTTGACATTACATCTCTCACTAATTTAATATGCTCGTTATAGTTGGCCCTGTCTTTCTAAATCTTAATTTTATAATAGTTATAAAGTTGCAGTAGTAACAAAAAAAGATACTTCATGCCAAAGACGATCCATTCGTCTGCTAGTTGTTTCTAAAATATCTTCTCCCAGAACGATTTGCATGTGCGTTCTGGTTTTTTAAAAAAGATATTTTATACCAGAAACGATATATTCGTCTGCTAGTTGCTTTTAAAAATATCTTCTCCCAGAACGATTTGCATGTGCGTTCTGGTTATTAAAGTTAGTATCCAATCGTTAGTACCTACGATGCAATGCCTGGAGTCAAATTCAAATACAAGTACGTGTAGTAAAAATGTCGAACTTTGCGAAGATAACAATCATTTTGTTATCTGGAGAATAGCCCTCCGGATATAAATCGTATCCAGGAAAGCATGCGCTCAAGGGCGTCGCATTGTCGACTCTTCTCATATGTGGAATGAACTTCAGAGATCATTCAATAATCATATGAAAAAAATAGAGTGCCAATTTAAAGATTGGAAACTCATAAAAACTAAAACCGAAGGCCAAGCGGAAAATGGCTCTAGGAATAGCACATATAAAAATACTAGCAATAAATCCATCGATTTTCGAAAATCAGTAGAATTATTCTCAGATACGATGGATTCTAAAGTTAGTATTCAAAAAGTGTCGCCTTTTTTTAAATAATAAAAATTTATCAAATCAATTATTTGTTATATTCCAATACATATCGTTGCAAAAAGACGCCTCAATGCGAATGTCTCGTTTGCTATAATGGGATAGACGAAAAAAAAAACATTTTGTGGCTGCGTTCTCACGGGAATGGGCGGGATGGAGGGGCCCATTTTATCCTCGATATTTAAAAAAATATTATATAATATTTTTTCGTTATCGAGTTACATATAATTATCAATATAATTACTTATCATTTACATGTGTGTGTATGAATATATTTACTGAGCATTCACATGTGTGTATAAATATATTTACTGAGTGTTTTAAATAAAACGTTACAATTTTTTATTTCTAAAAGTATAATTTTTAGAAAATAATGCTGCAAATAAAAGTTCCAGTATTTCAACGGAAATGTACATATTTTGATGTTACAGAAATGTTTTTAGAAGGCAATTTTCAATATCATTAGTCAACTTGATTATTTTATATTGATTAGTCTAAGTATTTATGTAAATTGGTTTTCCTTGTAACATATTGTGCATACAGGGTAAAAGTCAATAATTGAACAGTTTACGAGATATTTTACATAATCTAACATATTTTGATATAAAAAATAAAAAATATTTCGTAAATAAAATATTTAGTGTTCGATAATACTTTTATGTATAGAATAATTATAGATAAATAAAAAAAGATACACAGTAAAAAAATATACAATTTGCTACACGCATCTATATATATTTTTTCGTAAAAACAACATGTTTGTTGTTTATACCAATTGTTTCGTCTAATTATTCTATACATAAAAGCAAGACTATTGAAAACTAAATATTTTACGAGATATTTTGTATTTTATATCAAAAATATGTCAGATTATGTGAAATATCTCGGAAACTGTTCAATTCTTTGGCTACATTTTTTTATATTTTTATGCAGAATATTACAAAAAATCTATTTACATAAACGCTTAGAATAATTCTAAGCGTTTAAAATCTCTATAAAATAATTAAATTGACTAAATAAATAAGCTTGAAAATTGCCTCTTACAAACATTTCTATGACATCAACTATGTCTCCCTTGAGATACTAAAACTTTTATTTGAAACATTTTTTTCTACAAACATTTTTAGCGATAAAAATTTGTAACGCTTATTGAAACACCCGGTACATATTTATTACATCTCTATTCTTCCTATATATTATATATATATATATATATATATATATATATATATATATATGATTCCTTGTAACATAATCTGCATATAGGGTAAAAGTCAATAATTGAACAGTTTACGAGATATTTTACATAATCTAACATTACATATATATATATGTAATGTTAGATTATGTAAAATATCTCGTAAACTGTTCAATTATTGACTTTTACCCTATATGCAGATTATGTTACAAGGAATCAATTACATAAATACTTATTATTAGACTAATCAATATAAAATAATTAAGTTAACTAATAATATTGCAAATTGCCCTCTACAAACATTTCTGTAATATCAAAATATGTATATTTCTGTTGAAATACTGGAACTTTTATTTGCAGCATTATTTTCTAAAAATTATACTTTTAGAAATAAAAAATTGTAACGTTTTATTTAGAACACTCAGTAAATATATGTATACATACACATGTGAATGCTCAGTAAATCTATTTATACACACACATATGAATTATAAGTAATTATATTCATACACACACATGTGAATGATATATATATATATATATATATATATATATATATATTATATATATAAGAATTGCATGTAAATATATAAGCAAAAAAAAACAAATATATATATATATATATATATAACGAAATATGATCGTGGTAATCATATTTCGCCATCCTTAGGATTCGTATATCCCGCTCACCGGAAACGGGTCGCGGGCGCACAGCTAGATAGGTTAGGCTAGATAGACAAAGGATTTTAGATTACAGATCAATTAGACAAAAGATTGAGCGAAGAGAGGTGATTGTAAAGTCATTAAGAGGCACAATTAAGAAATAGAGAAATATTAGCTGTAAATGTTGTTTCTCTTATTTGCAGGTAATGCAATTCAATGTAAATAAGTTTAGTTTAAGCGAAAGTTATATTAATAAACAAAATCTTTTATTTGCAGAAACTCAGATGCAGATTTATTTCCTAACATAGAAAGAAACCACAACCTTATATATATATATATATATATATATATATATATATATAATATTATTGTGTTCAAATCCCCTTAAAGACGTTTTAAATTTAAATGTAAGACGTCTTAAATTGAATATAAGACGTCTTAGGAACATCTTAAAATAATATCTCAGAATCATAAATCGGGACATAAGACATCTTAAATACGTCATAAATACGAGTACGTCTTTCGGATAATCCTATAAGATGTCTTAGTAATTTTAAGACGTCTTTTAGACGCTTTAAAGATGTAATAATTTTCTTTGGGAAGTATCTGGGCGGAGCCTTTGCCAGGAGGATTGAAAGCCTAAGGGATGAAAAGAACGAAGACTAATTCCACGGGTTCAACAATCAAGATGGCAGTTGGTAAAGGCTAATGTCACGATTCATGATTATTTTTACGTTATTTTTCACGTTTTTGCGTAATAACACGGCATATTGCTCAACAACACAATAAACTATAATCACACCAATTCACACACAATTGAATTATTTTAGATGTATTGTCACGAAAAAAACGTTAAAGTAACGTCGCGTTCCGTGAAATTAGAAAAGTCAACATATATTTATGTGTGCAACCAAGATGGCTGCCACAAGTTCCCTCCTCAACCCTCAGGCTTCAAACCCCTCGTATAAAAGGAGTACTTTACGCTTCGTTCAGATACTTCCTACGTTCATGCTCAGACCCAAAAAAGTACTTGTTGGGTTAATTACCAAATATAAGTAGTCGTGCCTTTATGCACACTTTTGCAATAAATTTCAGATTATAAAAAATTCCCATCATAGGAGGCGCGGGTCCCGTTGCTATGTTGTTTCACAGTTCAAAAACAGGAGGTAAATCGCAAGGAAAAAACATCATGGAGAGAGTAAACTAAAGAATGGGTGAGAACTTCATCTGAACGAGACCCCTGGCATAATTTAATGATTAAACGAACTTACCAAGTGAAGTTAGATCATAATCATCCGGACAAGACCCCCAGCATAATTATGATCGAACTTCACTTGGTAATTCACTTGGTAAGTTCGTTTAATCATTAAATTATGCCAGGGGTCTCGTTCGGATGAATCACAGTGTAGATGTTTAAAGAGCGATTTGTCGATCTTTAACCCGCGAAAGAATCTGAAAAAACTGGTGTTATGATGTTAAAAGGTAAAACAAGGTAAAAAAGAAAAAAGTTATTAAAATATGAAGAGCAAATGAAAAAATTTATTATAAAAACATGAAAAAGGAAACATAAAAAAATTAATTAGATAATATAGCATTCGCAAACGCGCAAAAATTAACAATAGGGCGATTATAAAATTTCGCAAAGGTTTGAGAATCAGCGGACCAGCCCGCCGCTCTTTTAATTAAATCTACAGAGATGCCTTTTTTGGCTGCAAAAGATGTGGACGCATGACGAGTGCTGTGAGCAGCGAAAACACTGTCTACTCCGCAGTCAATCAGAGTTTCGCAAATCCATCTACTTATAGTTTGCACACCGATGATTTTATATGGTCTCTTGAAGGAGATGAAAAGATTATCGCAATCACTAGAACGCAGTTCTTTTGTACGAAACAAATAGTGCTTCAAGAGACCGATAATACAAAGATTATTACATTCGGTAAAACGCGAGAATAATAGGAGAGGTTGAAAATGGGCAGGGGCAGATGTTTTTAGGCGAACCGGAACTCTGATGAGCATCCTTTCTCCAAGGATCGAAATTTGAAAAATCCGTAGCGCTGTGAGCGTTTGACAGCGCTGACCCGAGCCGAGGGCGAGGAATAATGTTAATTTCTTGGTGATCTTTTCCAAGGGTAAATCTTTATGAGGAAAGAAAGAGCTTTGAGATAACAGGAGCAAGATCCCAAATGTGATTGTACCGAGGCTCCGACAGCTTTAAGACACACGCTCTCTTACAAAAACGTTTAATTAACGGGTCATCTCCGATTGCATTGTAAGAAACTAAAGATATAGCCGATCTGAAAGTATTAAGAGTAGAGTAAGAACCAGCTACCATTAATACGTCCGCAAGGAATTAAGAACTTCTTTAACGTGGGAAGAAAACGGAGACTTAATTATCCTCACAAAAAATCCACCATTCCCGAAGGGGGCGTGTATATTGCTTTATTGTAGAAGGAGCAAGTGAAGCCAGGAGGACGTCTAACGAAGATTCAGGAACTTGACGGGATTTGAACGGGCTATCCTGATAACCTCGTGGCCGCCAGGGAAAGTGTCTTGTAGATCGGATGCTGATTCCTAAGAGCAGAAGAAAGTAAAAATTTAGAAGGAGCAAGGATGAGGGGTTCCGAAATTAAGAGGCGACAAAAAAGAGGAATTCAAGACAGTGAAGGCCACCAAGGAACAATAAGAATTCCTTCCGCTTTGTCATTGACAATTTTGCGCAACACACGAGGGATAAGAATAAAAGGAGGAAAAGCATAGAAGTAAAAATCTTTCCAGGATAAAGTAAAAGCATCCACTGTGAAAGAATTAGGATCTGGAATCCAAGAAATATATAAATCACATTTTGCGTTAAGAAGTAAGGCAAAAAGATCAATGTCAAAGGGGCCAAATTTGTGGCAGTGTTGAAAGCCGAAACAGAAAGTGACCATTCTGTGTCGGCGTCTGGGAGTCGGAATTCTCTGTCAGCTATTGCGTTTTCTGCTGAAGCGATATAGAAAGCGAATAAGAAAATGTCTCTCCTTTCACACCATTGCCAGATGTCCCTGGCAATAAAGGAAAGGAAAGGATGTTGTACTGAACCAAAACTTTTAATGTAAGAGAGGGCTGTGGTGTTATCAACTCTAAGTAAAATTTCGCAGTTACGAAAGTCAGCAGCAAAACATTTAAGGCTGAAAAAAGCGACTTTGAGCTCCAAAGCATTGATATATAAATTCTTGTCAGCTTCTGACCAGCCATAAGAACGAATCAACTAAGCTATTCAGACCCTTTTGATCCTATATTTTTCATTTGCGTTTTTTAGTAGTTGTTAGTAAATAACGCCATGATTAGGCCCAGGCGTGAATAAAATCAAATAAGAAATATTTTTATCGGCTCTCAATATTAAGAATAATATATTTTAAATCGGCCAATAGAGAGCCCAAGGCGTAATAGCTTAGTTGGTAAGAGCAGTCGCCCGGAAAGTGAAAGACGCGGGTTCGATTCCCGCTTCAGCGACTTTTCGGACCTATATTTTTCTCATCTATTTTCTCCATATGTAAGTTCGAGATTAATTTATATATGGAACTTAGTAATCTCAAACCAAGAAATACAGTTCCAAAGAATTAATTTTTTGCGCCTGGGCTAATCATGGCGTTATTTACTAACATCTACTAAAAAGGCAAATTTAATTATTATTTTTATTTAAATATAATATAATGCATTTCAAACATCAATTAAAAATTGAATCAAAAAATATTAAATACTTCATTTTTTTCTTTTTATTATTTTTTAATTTTTTTATGTTATTTTAAGTAATCTTTTTTTCAATAATAATAAAAAGATACTGTAAAATCAGTGCATAATTATACATTTAAGAGATTTCTTTTTTCATGATGACAGCTGCTCAATGCTATAAATATAACGCACAACGCGAATCGAGACAACCAATCAGCATTGCAAAAAAACGACTATAATGTCAATATAATGCATTTTTTAAAAGGGAAAAATAGTTTAAATTTTTGTGCGTTTTTTTATCCCATTCAGCTACGTCAATTAATTCACTCCGTGTAATTTAGGAAAGTGGATCTTCTATTTATCAGTTTTGTAAATTCTCTCTGTCATTTGTCATTGCTGATCATTTCAAGTAATCGATACTAAAATTTTCTCAAATTACAGACTTCAAGCTTTATTTTTTTTTAAACATCTCAATATCATAATTATTAGTTGAGTTATAAAGATTTAAAATTGCATAGCTTTTTATTGCTTTCAGGTGTACCACTTTTTTTAGCCTAGTGTATTTGAGGAATTATGCCAAAAATCAATGAAAATAATATGATATCTGATATAATAAATACTTTATAACTCAATAATAAAAAATGTACTATAATTGTTCTATTATAAATATATAATGTAATACATTTACTAATATTAATGTTTTAATATTTTAATAATATATACATATATATTCTTTCTAATGGATACAAAATTTGGATACATCTTTAATTTATGAAAAATGAACTAGACAATAACGTAAGTATCAATTTTTAGCGCGTTTAATTTTCTTCAAGAAAATGTAATTTAAAAAATCTGCCGTAAAAGTAAGTTTATAAGATGTAGGTACATGGATTTGCCGTTATTGCATGCAATGTAATCGCAGGTCAGTCGGAACAAAATTTCACTTTACTCATTTTAACGGCATCTCCTTGCACTATCTGTATTTAAAATAAAAAAGGCTATACATATATTTCTAAGGTTTAAACAGAAAAAGAAAGTGTAACTATAGTGTAAAAAGAAAGAGCAAATATCTCTAATAATCCTTAGAGAGAATTAATAATTTTTAAAATTAACTTAATTTTTAAAAATTAATAATTAAATTGATTTTTAACATAATATATTCTATTGATCTTGGTCATAGAGAAATAACTGGATAGAAAATTTGTATAAATAAAAAATATGATATATGTATATTATATATAATAATTAAAGCGCAATATTTTTGCTATGATATTTTGTTTTAATATAGTTGAGAGAGAGAGATGTTACAAATCAAAATAATAGATATTTTATAAAAATTAATAATAAAACACACTAATTTTTATAAAAATACATTTTACTTATATAAGGCTGAAAAATATATCACAATTTATTCAAGAGTAAATACAATATGATGTAGCTAATTCAGATTTGTTATCTCGTCCTTTCTCTATTTACAAACTTTCTTTCCCCTCTTCCTTAATCAAAATGGGACCTTTCACTCTACTAGTCTTCTTGCGTCTATAGTCCTAGTGGACTACTTATACAGTTTAGACTTCACGATTCAAACACTTCTATAGTGCGTTTGATAATTCAAGCGCACTGGAAGAAGCAATACAGTCAACATTTGCTGAGTACGTAGTGCGAATTGTGGACGTACTGCAAGATATTTGTATCACTTTGCATTTTCCCAGTACTAACAATAAGTTTGAAACTAAACTTTCCGTGTAAAGTGTAAACTGTGATTTCTAAAAAGTTCTGCACATCGCTGATAAATCAAACATCGATTTTTAACAAAAGGTAATCAAAACTGATAGATAATTAAAATCTACAGAATATATACGTATAAATAAAAAAAATAAAAATTTGAAACAAAAATTCTCAAAATATACAGGTTCATAATAATCTAATTAATGTATAATGAATTAATAATAATCAAAATTAGTGTGTTTATATAAATATATATATATATATATATATATATCAATATTACAGCTATATTATAACTATAAAAAAGTTAAACATACTTTTCTATATTTTTTATTTTCTAACAGAAATAGCTTATAAATTTTAGGTCTGAGTAGTTCAGTGGTAAGAGCAAAAAGCAAAAGACACGAGTTTAATTCCCGATTCAGCCTTACACCTCACATATTTTTTTAATCTATATATTATATATATATATATATATATATATATATATACATATATATATTATGTATACTATATACATGTGTGTATGTATAAAAATAGTAATTTCCGATATTGGACACGCTATGTTACTAATATCATACGTCTCATTTTTAACTTTTTAATAGTTAAATTATTGAAAAAAAATTAATTTTAATTTATTAAAATTGTTTGTTAATACATATGGAGTAAATTCAAATAAAAAACATTTTTTACATCAGTTTTATAATAAATTATCACATAAATTTGATAATTACAATTTAAACACAAAATACAAATAAATTACAAAATAATACAAAATTTAAAATCGACTTTCGTCATGATCTGGTCAACGGGCGACCTAAAGCGGAAGCCCAACCCTAAATTAATTAGGCTAATTAAATTAAGTTAGAATTAAGTTAGGTTAAGATTAGATTTTAAAGTTTTATATTGCGTATATGTTGTGTAAATTTTTGGTTCTTTGTTCATTATGAGTTGTATGTATTTTGTAACCCCAAGGGGATCAATAAATGTAGCAATACTACTGCTACTACTACTACTACTACTACTACTACTACTACTACTACTACTACAAAATTTAAAATCGTATTGATAAATTTATGTGTATTTTTAAACTAAAGTTACATTTTTAATTAATATCAGTATCGATGGGAGTACGATATTACGCAATTATTCATAAAAGAAATATGGTTATTTGAACAAATAAGAAATTGAAGAGTCTACAATTTAACTTTTTGTTAATACAATAAAAAAACAGTAACCTACAGACTGCATATATGTTAAGAAAAAAACACTTTTTTATTTAATATATCTGCCTAAACGTACGGAAGTGTTTTTAGACCAAAATTGAAATAATTTGCACCGACTAACTAACTACTTCGTTTACTTTCACAACTAAAGTAACGTTATACTGCATAAAGAAGAATAAGTTCAAACGGTTTTCAAGATAGTGCAGCATTTACCACTAGAACGGTACAAGTATATTGAGCTCAGTTTTTTGTATATGTATTACCCATTTTATATATACATATAGATGTATGTTTGTGCGTGAATTCGTCAACGTTATAAATATAATTGTTATGTAAGTATAATATTAAATAAAGGTATATGTAGTAGAAGGTGACGTAGAACTCACAATTATAATCATCTATCTATGGCAGAAACATGACATGTAAGAAATTTGCATATTTTTCACATAATTATTAAAAACCGGTATTTGTAGATTAAAAAAATATGTGAGGTGTAAGGCTGAATCGGGAATTAAACTCGTGTCTTTTGCTTTCTGCTCTTACCATTGAACTACTCAGACCTAAAATTTATAAGCTATTTCTGTTAGAAAATAGAAAATATAGAAAAGTATGTTTAACTTTTTTATAGTTGTAATATTGATATATAGCTGTAATATTGATATTTCAACATAATATAAAAACTGCAAGACTGTTCAAAATAAATAGATAACGTATAATTTAACAAAATTATTTTACAAGTTACCAAAATTTTATCAATTTTTAGTTTTGCAAATGAGTTTTATACATTTTCATTTTCGGCCCTATATGATATAATTAACTTATCAATTTCTACGTTAATGTGTAGCTGATGTTTAACTCTTATCATTATAAGCGAATTAAAAATTGACTATTATAAAACCGAAAATGAAAAAGATAGAAGTTACCTGCAAAATTTCAAACTAATAAAACTAAAAATTGTATATTGTGTGTAATTTCGATATAATTTCTAAAATAATTTCGTTAAATCATACATTAAGTCATATTTAGAATGGTGTTATAATTTTTATTTTATTAAAATTAATATACAGGGTGTTTCAAAAGTTCCGGACCACCTGAATATTTCAAAAACTAAACATGGTAAAAAAAATGTTTCCAATGAAACTTGTAGAGCTCAAAATGAGGTATTTATTGGTGACCCCAACTTTTATTTTGGAGTCAAATTTAGAGATTATTTCAAGGTCAACTTAATTTTTTTTTTAATAAAACTATTTTTTATCACACATTCTTGTAGCTTATCTCAAGAGCTTTGCAAAATTCTATAATAAAACTATTTTTTATGCAGTACTCTTTGAATTATAAAGATTAGAAGCTAACAATTTTTTGACATAAAATGTAAAATATCTTTGTAAAATATTCCATTTTCGGTAATCATACCTTAATACTTATTTGCACAGCATAATAAGATCAATCAATTAGTTTAAAAAAAACAGATAATTGTTTAAAAAATATGAAATATTCAATATGAAGCTGCATACTTTGTTTTATAAGCAACTATGTGTTTTTTACACCAATTCATTAGTCTCATTATTCTGTGCAAAAAAGTATTAAGGTATGATTACCAAAAATGGAATATCCCATACAGCACCGATAGATTGCAAAAACATTACAACAATCTTTCACCGCAATATTGCAATATTGCAAATTCACTGCAAAATGTTGCTACATCATTGCTGTTGAACTGCAGCAATGTTAAAATGTCCGCTTTTTGGAAGATTGCAACAAAATATTACAACAATATTGCAATGTTATGAATTTGCAATAATGCATTGTTATTGCAACCATAAACTAATGTTGCATATACAGGTATATAAATGTAAATAAATCATTAATGAAAATACGTTGTAATTAATTTATATATATTACAATATATAAATTATAGAATTTGGATTACATGCAATATTTCCGAAATATTAATGTCATGTTGCTACAAGTGTGCTGGAATTTTGTGCACCTATATCTCTGCAATGTCTTTATAATGTTGCATTGCAACTTGCAACATTGCAACGTTGCTGCAATATAATTGCAATAATCTGTGCTGTATGGGATTGTACATTTTATGTCAAAAAATTGTTAGCTTCTAATCTTTATATCTCAAAGAATACTCCATGAAAAATAATTTTATTATAGTGTTTTGGAAAGCTCTCGAGATAAACTATAAGAATATGTAATAAAAAATAGAGGGTTCCATTTTTTAAAATTCAGTTGACCTTGAAATGACCTCTAAATTTGACCCCAAGGTCAAAGTCGAGATCACCAATAAATGCCTTATTTTGATCTCTACAAGTTTCATTGGAAACATTTTTTTCTACCATGTTTAGTTTTCGAAATATTCAGGTGGCCTGGAACTTTTGGAACACCTTGTATATAAGTAAAAAAATTATACTTATTTTTCAGTTTCTACACAAAGAAAAAGATTTTTTTAGATTATATGTGTATCTATTTATGTGATTTACATTTGTTTTGTTCTAAAACAAATTTTTTTTAATTAAAAAGTTAAAATTTTTTGTTCTTAACCTAAAATCGGTAGATTTGCGTAGGTTTGCGGTAAATTCGCGTATGTACTTTAATTGTGAAAAAGCATTTATTATTCTACTCAATCAATAAAAAAAATAGGGTGCGCAATAATGAAGTTTTATCGATAAAACAGGACGACGTTTAAGATTCCCTTAATATTATTTAATAAAATTGCTATTTTTTATTAATTCTTCTATAAGTCGATTCGTCATTTAATAAAACTTCCATTTTTTCGATATGTAATCAATTTTATTTAGGATCACCGTCGTTTGTCCTTTGTCAGCCTTTGTGACAATAATATCGTCGTTATCTTTTAAAAAATTTTTTGACTCAGCAAAACATCTAAGAATATATTTATCTATGTAATTAATATGCTTCTGTATGCTTAAAAAATTCTGAATAGAATTAGCTACAGAAATCCTAGTTGTTTCACGTAAGTTAGATGGGATCTTGTTAATATTCACTTCTAAATTTTTAACGATCTCAAGTGTGGTATTAATCCTTTCTTAAAACATTGTTGTATTGGTAAACTGAAATTATCGCCTAGACTTAATAAGTTACGTACATTATCCGGTATTTCTTTCTTACTAAGATTAACAATCCACTTAGATTTATCAATATTAATGAAAGGATTCCTGAGTATATTATGTTTACGTAGCAATACATTAAATTTGTTGATTAATTTGTTTTTAGTCATGTAATTAAACACCGAAAATCTATTTTTGTTGAGTTCCATAAAATTCGTGAGTAACTCTCGCGGTAAAGAATCAAAAAGTCTGCGCTCAATGTGTACGATTTTCTTGTGTAAAAATGTCAAGTTAACATTAATGTCTTTTATCTCGAGTCTCAATAATCTAAATTTATAATGCTTAATATTACGCTCAAACATTTGACAAATATTATCGCTATACAAAATTATTCCGTTTCTTAAATTATTAATGTGTGGTGGTAGAATATTATGTATCCTGCATCGTAACAAGAATATTAGCTGCTGGTTACAAGTAACTATCTTCTTCTTAGTGTTAATCCAAGATTTAAAGAGAGTCGTGTAATAGTTGCCATAACGTGTGGAAATCATTCGAAAAAAACCACCATTTGGACCAAACTCCATAATTAGGTCCAGGAGTGATAAATAACGATATAAAACTGCAAGGTCACCAGACGATAATTAAAAAATGGTAATAATTTAATCAACCAACTCTGGCAAAAAATTTTTTATTAAATTTCACAACGTTTTGGCCGTGGGTTTTTTATTTATATAATTTTATTTTTTACCTTAAAATACCATTTCCGAATTTAACAAATTCCGATTTTTCTTCACTTTTCCTATTTTTTAGTATGCATAGAACGCCCAGAAGTCAAAAAAAGAAACGGAATAAGCAGACGACATGCTGTGCAGCTGCGCATGCTCCATTCCCATTTTACGGTTCCCTTTTTGTCTTTCCGATATTCGCTATGCATGGGACTGCACCCTAATAGATACAATCGTATCTCTTTATTTTTATAATTTTCTCATAAAAGACAATCATAAAAGACATGCGTCCGACAACCTTCCTACGCGCTTGTTCAATCTAAAACCCCGAGCAAGCGCCCTCTTTCGCTTCTTCCTAGGGTATATCCTAGAGATCTTTTTCTTACTATTTGAACAACTGTTCAATGGTCGGTATATTGCACTATCTTTCCCTCCCTATAAACAATAAATCTAAGTTTCTTCTATCTATTATATACAAAATTACGATGTGTCTTATATGCTTAATATGATGTAAAATTACAAATAAATAGATAATAAAATATAAAGGGTCGCCAGTAAAAATAAAACAATAATAACTACAAAAGGGGTCGACCAAACTGGCAATAATTTATTACAATGTTTAATATAAATACGACGTTTCGACCGTTATTGCGGCCCTTCTCAAGTACATCTACAAAAATTAATACAAACAATTTCTTAAAAAATAAATATTCATAACAATTACAAGCAATTGCACAAATTAATCATTAAAAAAGGAGAACAAAAGAAAGTAAAATAATATAAGTAATTACGATATACACCTCCTCCTTCTCGGCCATAAAGCCAAACGCGATGTTATTGCGAAATTAAGTAAGAAAATTAAGGAATCTGGGAATTTGTATCCTATGGTTGGGATCTCAAAAATTTCCCTTATTCCTCTTTTAACTTTCCCTGTAAAGAAATAGGCGAGAAAAATATTGGTCTAAAAGTTGGCAAAATCGGTTTAGCCAACTTTCCGATTTAGCCAACTTTCAGATCAATATTTTTCTCACCTATTTCTTTACAGGAAAAGTTAAAGGAGAAACAAGGGGAATTTTTGAGATTCCAACCATAGGATACAAATTCCCAAATTCCTTAATTTTCTTATTTAATTTCGCAATAACATCGCGTTTGGCTCTATAGCCGAGAAGGAGGAGGTGTATATCGTGTTTTATATTAAAAGAGCCGATCTAATATTCTTATCATAAGTAATTACGTTACCAAAAAATCAGAAATATAAATCGCATTCATAGGATGGTAGTGAACAATATAATTCTATTACAGACTAGCATCACTTCAGCAATTATTTTAAAGAACAATGCGAAAAGTGCCATACTACAGACAAAACGTATATAACAATGTTAACAGCTCGAAAGCAATCAAGTCACTAACTTTATTTTTTAAGAAATTGTTTGTATCAATTTTTGTATATGTACTTGAGACCACAATGACGGTCGAAACGTCGTATTTATATTAAACATTGTAATAAATTATTGCCAGTTTAGTCGATCCCTTTTTTAGTTATTATTGTAAAATTACAAGTTTAACCTGTCCGATTTCTTCACCGTGCGTTAAAACCTTTTCACTTGACCGGAGTTTACAAACTTTGGGTATTCCTTAATTAGAAGTCCTTCTCCATTCTGTTGACTTAGTTGCTAAACCTCCAGCTGCGATTCCTCATTGAGTCTTAGAGACTCTTCAGATCGTCTCCTTCATGAGCTATCTAAATCGCTACTATTTTTGTTCAGCGGATTTAACAATGCATCTGACAACAGAATTCCTGGGGACCTCGTGCGGTCATCGAATACTGGTTGGGTATTTACTCTGTTTTTGGTCGCTCTTAACCTAGTCGAATTCTTCTTAATATCTCCCGCGTGTACAAAGTGTTCTTTCCCATTCACCCATACTAAATATATGACCGCGCTTTTCCGTGCTACAAACTTCCTGGGCCACCATTTAACTTTTTTCCCTCTATCGTTCTGACAAATACTGATTGACCTATTTCGTAGTCGCTTACTTCCTTTCTGTCTACTTGTTTTTTGACGCAGCTATAATCCGATTTGAGCATAGATAGTTTAGTTTTCGGTAACTGTTTCAATACAAATTCTGACGGGGCTCTTCCCGTTTTTACGCACGAACCAAGACAACAAAACGTCTAAAATCGGGACATAAGACGTTTTAAAAGAGTTATTAAGATGTATTTTAGACATCATAATAAAATATGTTTTTAAGACGTCAATAAGATATCTTTATGACGTCTTATGTCCCGTTTTTAGACGTGATGTTGTTTGGGAAGTGTTCTTACAAACATTAAGATTCGAGCTATTTTATTCTCCATACTCACTCCTGCCTTACATTCAAGTAATTGTTTTTTGATGTTCTGTTTAATCGCTTGTATTCCCTTTTTTGCTAGTCCATTACTGTGCACGTTATACGATGGACTGTGAGCCAGATTCCGTAGGATCTACAAAATGTGTAAAATTATTCGCGTTAAACGATGGTCCGTTATCCGAGACTATCTCTTAAGGAATGCCCATCGTCCTAAATATGATTAGAAGTTTATTTATTATCTTTTCACAATCTGTTTCTTTTATTACTTTAGCATCTATTCATTTTGAGTAGCTATCAATAATTAACAGTATTTTACAATCATGTATGTCTAAAAAATTGACGTGTATTCTTTCCCATACGCAATTCGAATTAGCCCAACTCAAAATATCTTTTAATTTTGCTACATTTTGTAAAAGTTGACACTCCACACAACTTTTTACTACTTTTTCAATATCTTGATTTATATAAATTTAAATCGTAAGAAGACGTGAAGAGCTAAACGCGGATGTTGCTATGGAAACAAATCGTGCACAAGGCACATATTACTCTTGGTATACTAACCAAGACTTTGAAAATTAAAATAATCTCTTACTTGAGATTTTATTTCAAATCTTGATTTATGTTTAGCCAGAAAACAAATGCTCTTGGTACCATTTTCATTCGTACAATGCCCGGATGCCCCTCGTGTAATAATCGTAACACCTGCGTACGTAATTTTACTGGAATAACTACTCGGTTTCCGTGACACACACACACACACACACACACACACACACACACACACACGCACACACACACACAGTCTCCGCTTGTCGACAATTCCATTCGTTTCGCAAAAAATGGTTTAAGTCCTTCATCGTTCACGTGGCTGGAGAGAAGCTCTGCAATCTCAATTTGTAAAATTTCATCCTCTTCTTTCCTTTGTAGGTAGCCTTGAAAGCATGTCTGCGCTTCTTAGATTTGATTTTAATTGAAGATCGTAATCATATTGATTAATTATAATTGCCCATCTTTGTAACCTGCTTGCTGCTAAAGAAGGAATTCCTGACTTAGTTTCCGTAGCTGTATATTGCTTCTCTAATGGAATGAGAATTTAACTATTTAATTATTAATAAATCTTTAGATCTTATTTAATTGCTCGTTTAGTTGGCCTACAATATTTACCCTTTTTTAAATTTTGTTAATTTATACGAGCCTTTCATTAATTAATTTCTGACTTAGATCCTAAAATCTTTTTAATGGTTGATTATCCGTTACTAATATAATCTTTCTTCCATATATGTATTTGTGAAACGTTTTCACTGCAAAAATTAACCCTAATGCTTCTTGGTTTAACTGGCTATTTGCTGATGCGAATCTAATTGATCTCTGTTCTCCATTTATAACATGGTATAAACTCCGCACCCACTTCTTGTTGACTTGCGTCTGACTCTATGTAAATTTGTGAATTGACATCGTAATGGGTTAACCCTTTATTTCATTTCAAGGCTTCCTTACTAGCTACAAAAGCTTTTTCGCAACTATCAGTCCAAGAATACTTGACTTTTGTTTTTAGAAGGGCATATAGTGGACTCAATAAAATACTAAGATTTGGGAGAAATTTTCCGTAAAAGTTTAACATGCCTAAATATGATTTTAACTGTGTTACGTCTTTTGGCCTACTACATTTTAAAATTGCATCCAGATTGTCTCCCTTAGGTCTTATTTCTGTTTCATCTATCAGATGTCCTAAATATTCTACCTTTTTCTTTAAAAAAAACTCGCACTTTACTTTATACTCTTTCAATTTCTTTAATACTGTATCTATAGTCTTTCTTTATATTTTTTTTGTTCTTTCCACTTATAATTACATTATCTAGATAACAACATACTCCCGGCATTTTTCTTAGAATTGTATCTATTACTGATTGAAAAATTCTCAGTGCACTAGAAATTCCAAAAGGTGCAACGTTACTTTCTTTTGTAAATCAAAAAAGACACGTAACTTCCTCGTGTTACTCTGTGCTACTCACATCTCTCGATATCAATAATTAAATATTGGGCGCCAGATACGGTCAAGCCGCACCGTTCACAAAATGTCGTATATCTATTACGCGAAAACAACGGCTTAACCTCGGTAACTTGGTACCGTCATTTAGTAGAGTGGCGGGATTTTTTTATTGTGAGAGTACGCGAATCCGAAGTCCCAGGAAGAGAGAGGAAACAGTGACATAAATAATAACTTCCAATATAAAATAAAAGATTGGAGAATATATTCTGTATGATTGAGTACAGGTGTCTTATTGTTAGAGCTAAAGGAGAATCGTCATTCCTCTCGAGATTCTCTCGATACACTTAACTCTTAAATTTTGTAGCTCGGTATCGGCGACACTCTATTTCTTCTTTAAACAATTCTGACTCAAAATTAATTTTCTTACTAATTACAATACATGAAATATCGACTCGATATAATACTATACATACGAATTTTACGCGTACAAACGGACTGTCGACTCGTTTCGGCGCCCCTCGGAGAGATTAGGAAGATAAAAGATAATTAATTATGCGTATATCAACGCGGGTCCCGTGCTCCTCACGTACAAGGATCTCAGTAACTAATCAATTTAATTGCGAGCTTATTGACTCAGTAACGCAACACTAGTATTCCAATACACGGGTCCTGGTCGAGTCCGCGCTTATCCGAGAGTCGAAATGGTGGCCTTACAATTGTCTGATGCGGTCCGATGTTCTTAGGTCCGCCGGGATTGCCGTCGTGCCGAACAGTGAGTGGCGTTGGGCCAACGGCAAGCGGGTAGCCTCGCGCGGTGCTACGCTCGCCGCTCCGGGCCAGCAATTCTCGCGCGGCGGCGCTGTGCGCATCGCTCCGGGTCGACAATCGATCTTGGTGTCGATATCGATACTCTCGCTGGTCGCAGACTTCCTTACGTCGCCGAATTTTGACTTTGCACTCGGAAGCTCGGTAGTTGCAGGCCGTATAATGGGCGGCTCCGGGCCCATCCCGTATGATCCTTGATTGCTCCTCAGGTGGACCACAGGAGTTCCTAAGCAACCGTTCCGGGGTGATCAATCCCGGACGATCCGGTAGTCCTCTCCGAATGATACGGCGGACCCCCTCGGGAATAGCTATCCTTGTCTCGGGATGCCGATGTCTTTTCATTCCCGTTTTAAAGTTACAACGGTTTGCTCTCCGAGGCTGAAAAGAGTTACTCGGCAGTAGTAGCCCTTACGCGACTCGATAAATTTTGTGTTGTGCTTCTTTCGACAACTTACATTTATCCCGGCGCGCTTCTCGGCTCCGCGCGTACCGCTCTCGGCCACGCCGCTCCATCTTCGTATCCCTGCTCTTCTTGGGGCCTCTTCTCCCTGTAACAAAGTCGCTCAGGACCACACTTCCACTCTCTCCGATCTCTACATGATAAATGCGAGGCCACGAAAAATTCGGAGCGCATCTCCGATTCTTCTATACTATCTTCGTTATTTTCCTAAAAAATTTTCTTAAATTCTTTAAGCATTCCTAAAACTGTGTTGCGCTCCTCCTTAATTTTTATCTGTAATATTTCATTTCTCCAATTTGTACGTAATTGCTCTAACGAGTCTCTACCCAACAGTGAAACTCTAATCTTCTTTGTACTATAATAAATGACATGGGTCTGGTCTGCGTAGATTTTTCCTCTGCTATTATAACCTTTGCTTTATCTAAAACATTTAATAATTGATCCGATGTTTGATATTTACTACATGTATACAATTTATTTTCGCTACACACATTACACAATCGCATTTGTCCTCTTCCTTCGTGTCTGTTGTTTGTTGCTCCTGCTGATTCTCGTTAATGACGTTGATAAGGCGCTGTTTTCTCCTGCAGACCCTGGCGTAATGTCTTATAATTCCACAATTATTACACTTGGATTCCTTCACTCTGCAAAATTCACGATGTTCTAGATTCCAGCTCCCTCCACAACGCATGCAAGTTTTTTCCGCTGCCTCCTGCAGTTGTTGATTTATTATCCTTAGCGGCTTGACTTTGAGCTGCTTTTATTGTTACTTTTGCTAGTGCCAATTCCTCTCCACTGGCCATGGATTTTATTTTATTTGATGCTAACTCTATAGCAATTGCAATTTTTACTGCTTGATCAAAAGTTAGTTTTAATTCTGTGGGTAGAAATTAATAATAAAAAATAAATAAAAGAAAGGTGTTCTAATTTATCAGGATATTTAATGTTCAAATAAATCACAATTTTACCAGAGCCGGTTCGGTATTATTTCCGCAATAATCACGCTCGTCAAATTTCATACTTCGAATATGTTTGCTCGAGGTAGGTCGACAAATGTAAATAAATACGTGTGGTCTCATCGGCACATCTTTCATGACTCTCCTCAGTTTGATATCGACTTGCTATCAAAAGCAAAATCGAGCGGTCACGCGCATCGCACGCAGGACAAGCGTGTCTAAACAAAAGTAGTTTCTGTCTAGTATCAACTCGTATGCCACATACAAACTGGTCGCGTAGTGCGTCGTCTAGAAAATCTCCGAAGATAGATTGCCGAGTTAGACTTTTCAATTCAATACAGAATTGTATTATTGATTCCTCTGCTCTCTGGGTACGTTTATGGAAACGATAACGTTCGGCAATTATGTATTTTCTGGTGCGTAATAATATTGTAAAACTTTCTTTAACTGCTCGTATGTTTTAGTTGCGGGTTTCTCTGACAGTAGGCTAATTATTCAAGTAGAAGCAACTAGATCTTGAAAAGAAATAATAAAAATTTTTAAGCTAACTAATAAAATTGTTTAAATTAGTGATAAAATTGTTTGTACAAAGCGATTCAACTATTTTAAATAAAATAAAATTGTTTTGACTAAACAAAAAAATTATATAAATAAAATAATAACTGTTTTATTTAAATATAAATTTTAAAGATGTTTTATTTAAATTATTAAAATTCTTTGATTTAATGATAAAATTGTTTATGTAAATGATGAATATTCGGGAAAAATGAGATCTCATGTATGATCTTGACCTTGATATATTGTGTTGTCAAGGTCATTATTTCTGACAATGAGTGACTCTGACTTTGAAAAAAGTGATGGTCATGATTCGTTCAAAAGTTATAAAGCTTTAAAGTTTCCATTTTGTACAATACAAAAGCATGATACAATTTGGATTATAAAACGTAACCAAAATTAAATTTTCGTTTTAATTTAAAAATAGATTAGGTAATATCCTTCAAAAGTGGAACCTCCCCAGAGAAGAGAGGGCGAAATTCACGTGTCCACGCATATACTTTGCAAGACAAAGCAAAGTTGACTAGATGACTTTTTTTATTGTATCAAGGTCGGCCACCAATAAAATGTATTTATTACAATTCTGAAGGATTAAGATTAGATTTTTAGAAACCTCTATATAAAAAAATTTGACGAAAGAAGACATTTTTACTTGAGATCTATTAATTTTTGTAGAGATTCTAATTTTTTTGATAATTTTGTTCATTTTGCAATTATTTTATAATAATATTTTTCTTCGCGTGTTTCAATAACTTTATGGATTTTATTATCATATGTGGCGTTATATCCTTTTAATGGTATTTTCGTCTATATCACTAGGATATTAAATTTTTGTTGGAGTTTTGCATATCTATATATGTATATTCTGGAGTATTCTGTTGAAGCTCCAATTCCATATTTTTAATTTCCAAAATTAATGCAAAGTTAATAAGTATAATAACAACTAAAAATCATACAGTGAAAATTATGTTATCGATCCATAAATGTCTTTAGAATCATTGAATTGTTTCCAATTTCTTTGACCATTGTTGAATCGATGCTGTCTTCTTCAGCAGAAGTTTAAATTTGTTATTATCTCTAATATTATCCATTATTATTCATTTTCAATGGCTCGACTATTTCCTTTAGTAAATCGAGTACTGTTGATTTATCCAAATTGCAAATAGATATGATAAATATAATAATTGATTAATTATGGTCTATAAAAATAGAACTGTATTACTATACTTATCATTTTACATGCGTCTCGGATTTTATGCGAAAAAAACATGACACTTTTGTATAAACGGATGCGACATTAGTTATCAAGATCATGACTCTCAATATCCAATCTATTAGAAATCAATTTTAAAATATAAAATTTATGGAAATATTATTTATATATTGATAATTAAGTTTAAATGTAGCAAATCATATTATGCAATTCACTCTCCATAAAAATAAGAAAATAATAAGATACCAACTTCAATAAAATATTCGCAAAAATACTTCGTTTTCCAAAAATAAACTGTCTATTAAAAAAATTAGTATATTGTGGCATATTTTATAATGTTATAGCCGCTACGACAAAATAAAAAAAATTACATCTGGTTAATTACACAATAGTTAATTGGTAAAACTTTTGCCATAAAGTAATATAATATAATTTCTATCATAAAATCTAATATAAATTTAAAGTGTTAAACAGGCAATAAGAGCCAAATCGCGGATAACAGTGCGTTATCCCAACAAAACTAAATTTTTTCGTTAGAATTAAAAACCTGTGCACAAGGCACCAAATTTTACTTGGTCACGGCCAAGATTTAAAATTGGAATAATCTCTACAAGAGATTTAATTCCATACATCCCCTGTTTCCCCCTAAGGAAATAAATGCGAGAGAATTGGCTCTTATTGCCTGTTTGACACTTTAAATTTATATTTATATTACAGAGCCTTCTTAAACTCTTAATAAAATCTAATATTTTTATAATTATTATAAATATAATACTAATTATAATTAGATATGCGTTTATTGAGCTGAGTCCCATTCTGAGAAAATTGGAGGTGAAGGATAATCGTCGAAATGATGAAATACAAATATTGGAAAAAGAAAATATAACAGGGAATTTATTGATGGAAAATGGATTTTTAGAGGATTTGAAAAAAATAGTAAAAAATATTCACCGTACCTGTTCTTAATAGAACAGCAGAACATTAATAGATGTTATAAAACAGTGTACTCTTTTAAACAATTACAATGTCGGATTGCTGGAAGGCGTACAAATGTCTAAAGAATGAAGATTTTAAATATTACATTGTCTACCATTAAATTTTATTGATCCATATACAAAATTTTAAATATATGATAATAATAATATTAATAAATTTAAATATATTTTTAATATTAGCGCACATACCCAAAATATTGAGAACTTTGGTGTAAAGTTAGAGCAAATATCTCTAAATATGGTATGAGAAAAATACATTTAGTTGGACATTTATTAGAGTTTATTTTTAAAAGAAAACCCTGTAAAAAACACTTTTTTCGCCCGTTTGGTGGACCTCACGGATTGAATCGAATTGTGGTCTAAATAATAACTTGTGATGATACATTAATCGAGGGAAAATTTTAAGTTGAGCATAGGAACAGTTTCAGAGATACGAAGAGTCAAAGTTGTCGAAATTGGTAAACGAATCCAACGGTACGGGATAGATAAGAATATCATATTGACTTTTATAAGTACATTTGTTTCAAAATACTTCAGGTAATGTATACTTAGAGATTTTGGAGTCTCTTATTTATGGACATAGGATGAGTTGCAATTCAAAGCTTTAGGGTTCAAAGAGCCAGATAAATAATAAATATAACACTATAATTCTATTTCTGACTTGAATATAATTTCATTTAAATATTTTTTCTTCTCTTAAATAGTTTCCCCCTTCTTTTTTAAATCTCATTAATTTTCGATTTCTATGCATTTAAAACTAGATATTTTTCTTCTAAATATTGTTTAAGTTCCGCTATCATTAAATCTCATTCCATTTTCTTTTTTCACTATCAAGACTATATCATCCGCATATGCTGATGAAAGAGTATTCTCTCACCTCTTTGACTTTACCTTTTCCTCTTCTTTTTATTCTTTTTTCCAAATCCGCAATCAGGATATTAAACAATAATGGGTTTAAAAGCAGTTCTGCCTCACCTTTTTTGCGGTCCAAAAGTCTTCTCCCTCTATCTCTCCTATCCGGACTCCGTTTCTCATTTCTATATACACCTCCTTAACCTTTCTGTCAATTTATCCATCACTCTTTTTTCTCTCATAGTAGGGTAGACTAGGTACAGTTGTAACGGGAGGTCGGTTGTAACATTGCGAATAACTCGACAACCGTTCACAATGGCGCACCTCACCCAAGAGGTGAGGGGGGCCAACGACATGTACTATCTTGCTCGCTAGTCGTCTACATCGCAGCGTGCGTGCTGAGTGCATTAGGAGGAATTGTTGTGTTTTTGCGATAAAACGTAAGTACTCGATCGTAAACTATTTTTCATTTCCTTCTTTTATTATGCATCCTACACATATGCGCATTTTTTCTAACAATAATTGGACATTAGAAAATAAATATATAAGAGGTTCGTTTTGCTATCGTTATCCATTTTTGTTATAAAAATTAAATAATATCGAGAGACACTAAAAGGACGATTGTAACACTGTCTCTGTGGTAGATTATAACCGTACCCACGTTTATCAAACTAGTATATAAAAAAAAAAATAAAAACGTAGATATTTGAGAATCGCTAGACAGAATTTAAAAAAAGATAAGACTCTTCTCTCGACCGTACTGGCAAATATTATTTATTAAATCACAACGTTTCGACCCTTCTTTGAGTCCTTATCAAGTGATCTAGATATACATAAAGAAGAAATACAGTACAAAGATTAATACAATAAAAAAATTACTTCACTTAACAATATTACAAAATAATAAAAAGAAGCAAAACATACTTGTAAAAATAAAAATAAAATTATAATTTTAAGATGTCAAGAACAAACATAGTGTCGGTTTGACAACACGTCAAGACTTAGACGAGTTATGAGAGACTAAACGACCTTTATTATTTTGTAATGGAGAAGATTACTAATAAATATCGTTATAAATTACTAAAATTGGAAATAAAAGACGCTAATTTCAACTTAAAATACTTACGCCGCAACACTAAAGCGATAGTTGAGAAACTCTTTACATGTCTGCCACATGATCTTGTTCAAGAGTTTTTTAAATGAAATGAAAGGAGACTTTTCAAATTTAAACTCTAATAAAAATAAGTCTATTAGTAAATTTGACAAATTGTGCACTAAACAAAACGCATTTTCTGACTTATTAAAAACATTGACAATTCTAAGTGGTTAGTGAACATTAGTGGTAAAACTATTCCGGATAAGGTATCTGATTTTTTAAGCTTGGGTGACAAATTTGGTTTGCCAATAGATCACGCAAATAGTAAAGATCGAATTAATATCGTCCTGGATAACATAAAGAATCTAGAGAATAATCACAAAAACATTCCGAGTGATTTACTAGAAACCACCAGAATTTCAGTAGCTGATTCTCTCAAAAAGTTTTTATGTGAAAATAAACACATTTCTTCTTCTGACAGACACATCTTACAAGGTTTTTCGCTCTGTAAAAAATTAATGAGTAAAAATGATTATTTGGAAAAAATGGAATCGTTATTGAATGACGAATCCACTTACAAAAACTAAAGAAAAATCCTATCAAACAACTAACTATAAAGACCAACGCCTTAATAAAATCTTGACGAGATAACGATTTGATTGACAACTCCACGTATAAGTCATTAAATATCACTAATGGTAATTTACCACGTTGTTATGGTCTGCCAAAGGTTCACAAAAAAGAATTTCTTCTACGCATCATTGTATCTTCATTAGGTAGTCCAGTATATAATGTTGTTAAATATATTCATAATATTTTACATAGTTCTAATTTGTTACCGAAATCTTACGTTAAGGATGGCTGGACGTTTTCCGCAAATTTAAAAGATAAAATTATTGACGACAATAATACTTTGATTTCTTTAGATGTGACCGCTCTATACACTAATATTCCCAAAAAAATGGTTTTACGCGCTATTGAGAAACGATGGAGTGACATTTCTCAAAATACGAATTTCAGTCTTGCTCAGTTCTTATATGCCGTCAAATTTATTTTAGACTCTACTAGTTTTAGCTTTAATAAACAATATTACGAACAAATCTTTGGTAGTCCCATGGGATCTCCTCTCTCACCCATCTTGGCAGACATGGTGATGGATGATCTCGAAACACATTGTTTAAGTCAACTTAGTTTCAATATTCCGACTTATTATAGATATGTTGAAGATATTTTCGTTATTATTCTAAAGACCAAAATCCACGAAATAATTAATACCTTTAATAATTATCATCACCTTTACTTATGAGACAGAATCAGACGGATGTATTAATTTTTTGAATACAACAATCTCTCGGTCAAATGGAAAGCTTGTAACAAATTGGTACAGGAAGAACGCGTGTTCGAACAGATATATGAATTTCTTTTCCAATCACCCTTTTAAATATAAAATAAACACAATTTTTAATCTTGTAGATCACGCAATTCTCTTATCTAATAACCAGTTTCACGACGAGAATATTAATATTGTGAAACAGATTTTATTTAATAACTGCTTTTCTAAACATGTAATTGATCGTTGGGTTAATAAAAGGATTAATTTTTTAAAACACAGAAACATGAATAAATTGAGTAATGAGTGAAATATTGTTGATAAATCTCCTTTTATTTCACTACCTTATGTTAATAGCTTAGACGATATCGATCGAATTTTTAAAAATATCAGATTTAATGTTGTTCATAATATTCCGAAAAAACCGAATCATTTAATTACACTCGGCAAGGATAGACTGCCTACAGATAAAAAGACTGAAGTAGTTTACGAAATTAATTGTAATGATTGCAACGTCTCATACATCGGACAAACAAAGAGACATCTATGTATCGCAATGTATGTATCTACGTGTAAAGGAACATTTCAGCAACATCAAAATGCATTCGAGTAATTTATCAGTTATGAGCAAACATAAAATTGAATTCGATCACGATTTTGACTGGACTTCGCCTGTTATTTTGCACAGTGAAAAACACGTAAGAAAAAGAGAAATCGCTGAAATGTTTTTTATTAAGAAAAATAATAACGCTATTAATTTACAAAAGAATACCGACAATCTAAGTAATATCTACGACAAAATAATAAAGGTCATTTAGTCTCTCATAACTCGTCTAAGAGTCTTGACGTGTTGTCAAACCGACACTATGTTCGTTCTTGATATCTTAAAATTATAATTTTATTTTTATTTTCACAAGTATGTTTCGCTTCTTTTTATTATTTTGTAATATTGTTAAGTGAAGTAATTTTTTTATTGTATTAATCTCTGTACTGTATTTCTTTTCTATGTATATCTAGATCACTTGATAAGGACTCAAAGAAGGGTCGAAACGTTGTGATTTAATAAATAATATTTGCCAGTACGGTCGAGAGAAGAGTCTTACCTTTTTTTCTAGTATATAAAATTGATTATTTTGTTTTGTATGTCAAATTACTTGTATATAAAATTGATTATGCTGTTTTGTATATCAAATTACTTGTATATAAAATTGATTTTGTTTTGTATATCAAATTACTTATATATAAAATTGATTATTTTATTTTGTATATCAAACTACTTGTATATTAAATTGATTATCTTGTTTTGAAGATGCCACGCGTACGCAAACGTCTAACAAAAAGAGCAGAACATGACATAACCTGTTATGTGGAGGCGTACGAAGATATAAAAAATAGGAGGATGTTAGTACA
Source organism: Nylanderia fulva (assembly GCF_048542155.1). Lineage (NCBI taxonomy): Eukaryota > Metazoa > Arthropoda > Insecta > Hymenoptera > Formicidae > Nylanderia > Nylanderia fulva. The sequence goes on from NW_028190862.1 coordinate 148,843, forward strand.
ATCGGCAGCAAAAAAATACAATTTATGTCATGTGTCTCTATCAAGATATAAAAGAAAAAAGGAAGCTGCTGTTGATAATATAAATCTTCCTGTAGAAATGGGTTATGAAGCTCATAATAAAGTTTTCACTCAAGAACAGGAAAGAGAACTATCAAAATATTTAATCCGTTGCGCTAATATATATTTTGGACTTACAAAAAAAGACGTAAGAAAATTGACATTTGAGTTAGCTATAAAGTATGATCTTGCCAGATCAAATATCTGGAATGAAAACGAAATAGCCGGAGAAGAATGGTTTTGTTCCTTTATAACAAGAAATGCCGAACTGTCAGTAAGAGCAGCCCAAGCAACCAGTTTGGCCAGAGCTACAAGTTTCAATCGAACAAATGTTAAAACTTTTTACGATAATTTAGAAAAAGTCTTGGATCATCATCATTTTGAGCTACAAGATATTTACAATATGGACGAGACTAGAGTTCACAAACCTAACAGAATAGTAGCCAAACGTGGAGCATAACAAGTAGGAGCTATAACCTCAGCTGAACGTAGAATGCTTGTTACAGTAGCTGCTGCTATAAATGCTTTGGGTAACACTCTACCGCCTATGTTTGTATTTCCAAGAGTTAAATTCGAAGATCATTTTATAATTGGTGGACCTGTTGGTTATGTTGATGCGGCAAATCCATCAGGCTGGATGCAAGAGAATAATTTCTTAGATTTTTAAAACATTTTCAAAAATATTCAAATATTTCTCCATCTCACAAGGTATTACTGTTGATTGACAATCATTTATCGCATGTCAATATAAAATCTTTGGACTTTTGCAAGGAGAATGGGATCGTCCTTTTATCATTTCCTCCACATTGCACACACAAGCTCCAACCGCTTAATAGATTTGTATACTTAAGAAAGCCATTAACACTGCCAATAATTCTTGGATCCACAACAATCCAGGAAAAACTATGAAAATATATGATATTCCTAGTATCATTGCTATCGCTTTTCGATTGGCAGTAATTCCATCCAACATTCAAGCCGGTTTTAGAAATACTGGAACATTCCCATTTAATAGCAATTTATTTACTGAAGTTGATTTTGCTCCGTCATACGTAACGGACAGATCAAATCGAAATCCTAATACTCCTATCGAAACAGTAAATAAGAATCCTTCAAATCCTGTTGATATGCTGACTGAAACTCAAGACTAGCATGAGATTTTTCAAGATTTATTACCAGTTGAGGTCGTAACAGAACAAAGAGTCTACGGTAAGACTGCCAAAAATCAGCAAGACTTTTCAACTGAAGCATTAAAAGAAGTGACTTCTAAACGCGATACACTGACAAGTGCACTACCTGAAAATACACTATCGACCAGTAATGTTGTTTTTTCCCCGGAAATAGTTAGGCCTTTTCCAAAAGCTTCTGAATGAAAAGTTACAAACAGAGGAAAAAAAAAGATACACGGCAATTTACACTGATAATCCTGAAAAAAAATTATAACAAAAGAATTCGAAGAAAAGAGGACAAAAAGAAGAGAGCACAGTCAAAAAAGAAATTAAAGAATTTTACTGATAAAGAAAATGAAAAGAAGAAAAGTGCAAAAAACAAGAAGAGAAACACAACACATATCAAAAGAAAAGACTCTTCCTCAGGATACATCCTCTATAGATGAAGATTGTTTCTGTTTGATATGTATTGAATCTTATAGTAAGAGAGCATGCCTGGAGAAAAGTGAATCCAGTGTGTCGATTGTAAGAACTGGGTTCATGAGAAGTGCACTACTGGAAATCAGTATTATGTATGCCATAACTGTGATACCGACTAATCACATTTACTATGTTTTTTTTTCTTATCTTAAAAAAAGTTTATTTCATTGTTTTCTTCGTTTTTTTGTTTTAGATTTTAATTGATCATAAAGAAAATTATGTTTTCTATGTTCCTTGTTTAAACTTTATTTAACTTTTATAAGATTAACTTGTTTAAAAAAGTTTATTTCATTATTTTTTTTATATTTAGTTAACTTTAGATTAAATTCATTATAAGGAAAGCTAATAAGGTTACTCAAGATTAAATCTTTTGAACTATAATACTTGTTTAATTTTTTATTTTATTTTTTTAATTGTTTTAATTTTTTAATATAACATTAATCAAAAATACTATAATTAAGAAAAATGTTTTTAGTTAATTAGCTACGCTATAAAGCGTAAATATTTGTGCCTTATAAATTGTAATAGTCTAATAATAGCTGATTGCAACTATTTGTTCACATAAACATTATTTTTTTACTAATTTTGGAGTTTTTTTTATATGTGTTACTCGATCCTACCCCCTGTTGCAACCGTCCTGAGGTTGGGATAGGTTGTAACATTTTACCGCTCACCTTTTAGATTTTTTCTCGAATCCTAATCGTAGTAACAAAGAATTGAAACATTGTCTATTTGTAGTCAAATGATAAGGCTTTATGGAACACTAATCATTTTTTATGTAGCTATCATATCAAAGTTTCTACAAGCAACTGAAGTCAAAATGTTACAACTGTACCCAGTCTACTCTACTTTCCATAGTTTTCTCACTGAATCGAAAGCTGTCTTTAGATCAACGAAAAAAACCATTAGTTTTTCTCCTTTTTTGCTCATTTGTTTATCAGATAATTTAGCGTGTACAAACTGTCTATTGTACCCATTCCTAAAATCGACTTAATTTTATGCCAGCAACTTTTTCCTGTCTTCCTCCAGTTTCTTCGTCAGTACTGTTGCGTATATTTTGTAGAATGTTTAATAGCGTTATCCCTTTTTTATCTTTTTTTCCTTTCTATAATAATAGGCGATATTATGCCCGCTTTCCAGTCTTCTGGCCAACCTTCTCCTATTACACACTTGAAATATGCCTTGTTTTCAATTCTATCTTTACTGCTTCTCGCTTTTCTCAATTTCAAGTTTACTACTACTTCCATTATTTTCAGTTCTTCTTCGTATCTCATTCTTGATTCATTTCCTGTCCCTCGATTTTATTCTTCCCAGCATCTCCATCAAATAATTTTTTTCATTCTTTCATTTCTAATTCGGCATTCAGTCTCTTTTCTTTTCTTCTTTCTCCTCTTATCACTCGCCACACCTCTTGTTGTTTTCTTGTTTTTCTTCTTATAAAATCCTCTCTTCATTCTTCTCTTTCTTTTTCTATTCAAAGTCCTCCATCATCCCTTTTTCTTAATTTCCTTTTCTTTATTTGCATCTTATTCTTTTTTGGTTGTATCTTCTATTATCTTATTCAGCCTTTCTAACTTTTACTATATACTGTCGCTATCTACTCGAATTTTCTCCGTTTCTTTCTTGTATTGTTCCTTTTTTCTCCATCTTCTTTTTTTTCTCTGTGCTTTTTATTTTTCTTTTTAACTTTCAATTTTACTATTAAAGAATGACGATCCAAATCTATATTTTCACTTACTTTTAATTCATTCACTCTTTCTCTATCTCCCCTCCAATTATATAATTAATTACTGAATTACTTATGGCGCCTGTGTGTATGTGAATTCACCTTCTTGGTCTACTTCTATATTTCCATTTCAGATTGTCATACCTACTTCTCCTATCTTTTCTAGCTTAATACAATTTTTTGTACAATTTTGTACAATTTTGTACAATTTTTTGTCTTTAGAATTTCTTTCTTTTTATCTCCTTTCTCCTCTTTTTCTTTTTCTCTCCTTCTTTCTCTTTGGTTCTCGCATTAAAATCCTCACTTCTATCATTAGTTTTCCTTTTCTTCTATCATTTCTTTCCATCTTTCTATACTTTACAGTTCCATATCTTGACTTATATACATTTTTATTATTTTCCATTTTTCTTCATCGATTTTTATTTTTTGAGTTATTAATCTTTCATATAAATTCTCTTGATCATTCTGATCTTCCTTCAATATCTTTATCTCCTATCTAATGCACATTTACTTTCTATCACTTTCTTTTCCTTTCTTCTCTTCTCGCAAATTGTACTTTTCATCTCTTGAGTTTATTTTCTATTTTTTCTAGTTTTTCTCTTGTATTGAAGTTTCTATCATTATTATATCTTCTTATCGCTTCTCAGAATTCTCTATCCTTATTACTTATTCCTGCTACATTCCAGAAGATTATCTCGTATTCCTTGTGTTGCTCTTTACCTCTCTTTTGTTTTCTCTTCATTCCTTTCTATGTTCTTCCTTTCTCTTCAAATATTTCCCTCCTCTCCAAAAATTCTTCTCTCTTTCTTACCTTCTCTTTTATTTTTCTTTTACCAACTGTTTTTTTTTTATTTTTACCAACTATTTCTTTATGTTAAGATTATGCCTTTTTAAATAAAAATACTTTATATTAAAATTTTATAAACTATATAGTTTTATAAGCTATATTTAAAAAAAATACAGCGAGTGTCCATTTAGTCACCTAATCTTTTGTCTGTGTATGTATTTGTGACTTTTTACTTTTTAGTAACTAGCATTTAAGATAAATGGCCGTTTTTGCTCTTTATAAAATACAATATTTTATATATCTCTAATACTTCCTCCAAAATATCATATTTTATAAAGGAAGATGTTAAAAAAAGTGGATTTCTCTCGACTATCAATGGAACCTAAAATTCCAGTTCCATGGGTATCTATGAACCATATAAGATGTAAAAATGATGGTCTTTTTTCCTGGAGACCTGGGGAAAGTATTGAAAATTTATCAAAACTATTGAAAATAGCGTCATTCGACCGATCTGAAGACAACTAAAATTGATGACATGGATAAATTTTTAACCAAACCAAGTTCTGGTTAAACACTTATTAAATAGTTTTTGAGATTAATAATGTTTTAATATCGGAATTGCAAAATTCAAGATTGCGGATCCAAAATGATAAATTAGTATTGAGAGAAACTAGATTCTAGGATGTAGTTACTTTCGAATAAAAGATCTGATTCCACATTCAAAAACGTTATGTTTTTTGGTTTTTTTATTAAAATATTTTTGTTTCATTGTTGAATAAAAATCTTTAGTTTTAACATAGAAAATATTAATAGTTCTTATATTCTTTACATTAGAACTAAAGAATTCTATTCAACAATGAAAAATATTTAAATTTAAAAAAAACTAAAAAAAACATAATGTATTTGAATGTGGAATCAGATCTTTTATTCGGAAGTAAGTACATCCTGGCATCTAGTTTCTCTCAATACTGATTCACCATATTAGATCCGTAATCTTGAATTTTGCGCTCCTGATATTAAAACATTATCAATCTCAAAAACTATAATATTTAATAAGTGTTTAATCAGAAGTTGGTTTGATTGAAAATTCATCCATGTCGTCGACTTTAGTTGTCTTCAGATCGATCAAATAACGCTATTTTCAATAGTTTTGATAGATTTTCAATACTTTCCCCAGGTCTCTAAGAAAAAAGGCCATCATTTTTACATTTTATATATAATTCATAGATACTCATAGAATTCGAATTTTAGGTTCCATCGATAGTCGAGAAATTGACCTTTTTTAACATCCTCCTTTTGTGGTACATAGGACAAACTTCAATTTCCTTGCGTAAAATTCAGTATCTGCGTTTAAGAACTTTTAAATAAGTCAGTTAATTGCTTTGTTCCTTCAATGTGTTTAATGACGATGTCGCCATTCAATACTCGTTCTGTTACATGTAGAAATGTCCAACTTCAATAAGCTTAATTCTTCAATTCGGGGTTCTTTGTCAATTTTACTGCGCTGGCATTATCAATATGTAATATTGGAAATAGCTTGTTAGATTCCAAAATTTCTATCTTATAATAGTCTTGTAAGCCATATTAATTGTTTGGCACTTTCACTTATGTAGCAACAATTTCTGCTTCAGTTGTGGACAATGTTTTTGCAACTGACTTGTCCAAGATCCTCCATCTTGAGAAAATATTACTACCATTCCATTAATTGAATGTTTTGTTGACTTATCATCTGCAAAGCCAGTGTCAGTAAACACTTTCATAGTTGTCCGAAATCCTTTTTGTATGTAATTCCATAGTTACTTGTCCTTCGAAAATATTTAAAAATGCGCTTTACTTTGGTCCAATTTTCTTTTGTGAGTTTATCCATAATTCTTTCCTTCTTTCCTCCATTTTTATTTCCTCCAGTTTTTTAATATTCATTCCTTTTTATCCTATATAGCTCATCATTTATCCATAGTCTTTTATATCATCCGTTTTTGTCCTTTTCCCTTCTTTTCTTTCCTTTTCTACGATTGCTTTACTTTCCATTGTATACTTCTCTCTTTTCACATTATATTGTTTTCTATTATGTCTTTTCTTTCTTTCAATGCTGTTTTTCTCTGTATTTGTACCTGCCCATTCGCATATTTTACTGATACTAAACATAATCTTAAAAACGAAACATAACCTTAAGGGGATGCTCTTTTTTGTAACGCAAGAGGAATCTGCAAACAGATACCCTTGACCCGCGGGGTCGGAAAGAACTGGTAGTCGGGACCTACTAAAGGTGGGGTTATGTGGGGTTGGGGATATAGGCAATCTTCGACCCACTAAACCTCTGCGGTGGCTATCTCGGACGGTCGCGAGGAGATCTCCAGGAACTACTACTGCAATACTTCTGAAGAATCTCCAGCCTTAACCATATGCCCGCAGGTCACTGCCCTATTTGTTGTTAGAGCTGCGACTCCCGACTCTCCCCTATTGTTTTGAGGAAAGTCCTTCCTAGTTGCGGCACGGAAGGGCTACGCTTCCACGCCGCGCCCTTTCGGGAGGAATGTTGTTTTCGCCCCAGGAGCGGGATAAGCATCCGAATATCTCCGTTCGGGCTCCTATCCTCTTCCTCTTCTTGCAAAAGCTGGAGATAAAGTAGTCTCTGGTTAATGAAATCATCTCTTCGCAAGGGAAGAATATTGCTCATTCTCTTGTTTAGAGCAAGGCCAACCTTGGTTTCGGCCGGCCTCCTATTCCTCGAGGACTTATGTAGGAAAAGTTATATTATGTCCTCCCCTACTACCTCGCTCTCCCTGGTCTTGGAAAATGCTGCGGGTTCTGTCGCGGGCGTCTACGTCTCCTCCGACCTTGTGTCAGAGATCTGCTCGCGCCTACCCCGTTGTTTCTATCCCGCTAGAGCCACTCCTTCTGCTCTCTTTCCCTCTCCGCCATCTCCTTTCTCTGTACTATTATGCCGCAGAAGGAGATGACGGCCTCCCATGATCTCTCGTCTCCCAGCATGGCAGTAATGATTGCCGGGAGAGAGCTTTCTTCCAATTTGATTCGTAAAGACACGGCGTTCCTCCTCGAACGCTGAACAGCGTTCGAGGATGTGTTACGCCGTGTCCTCGTCATTCTCGCAGTGGTGCGCTGTGCCTTCCTTCCCAATTCTACACTGGTATTCACCAAAGCAACCGTGCCCTGTGAACACCTGTGTAGCGTGGAACGAGGTTTTGTCGTGAGCCTGTTCTACCCATTCCTCTAGGAGCCACGACCCCGACGACGCGTGCCTCCGAATTGGTTGGGGGAGAGGTAGTCTTTCCACCTCTCCGTCATGCGTCGTCTTTACCTCATCCTTCACCCCAGCGGTTAATTTTATGCCTCGCTCACGGATGCTCGCCTCCCATATGCTCTTGTACGTTTCAGCGTGCAGTTTCGCGGTAAACTCTATGGGCGGTTGCCCCGGGTGATTGCCGCCGCATGTAATACCGTCTCAGAGTCGTTTCAAGGACTTGTTGCGCCCGGATGCAAAATGTCTTACCGCTGCCCTTTTCTAATTGATAGTAGAATTATTTTTCAAATATAAAATAATGTGCATAAAATAAAATTTTAATTATAAATTTAAAGTGTAAGACAGGCAATAAGAGCCAAATCGCGGATGACAGTGCGTTATCCTAACAAAACTACAATTTTTTTGTTAGAATTAAATACCTGTGCACAAGGCACCAAATTTTACTTGGTCACGGCCAAGATTTAAAATTGAAATAATCTCTACAAGAGATTTAATTCCATACATCCCCTCTTCCCCTCTAAGGAAATGATTGGCCGTGACCAAGTAAAATTTGGTGCCTTGTGCACAGGTATTTAATTCTAACGAAAAAATTTTAGTTTCGTTGGGATAACGCACTGTCATCCGCGATTTGGCTCTTATTGCCTGTCTTACACTTTAAATTTATATTTATATTACAGAGCCTTGTTAAACTCTTAATAAAATTTTAATTGTTTTTTATTCATTGTAAGGATTATTGAACGTTAATATATTAATACAATAGTTTATTAATAGAAGTATATTATTTTAGAAATAAATTATTTAATATATTAAATTAATCAAACAGTTATAAAATTTGAATTATTTTAATAAATATTACATTAATTGAACTTACATTAATATAAATATACAGAGTCCGAAAAATCGCATCCCTCTTTCTTAATTATTTCTAAAATTAAAAATTTTTATTTGTTATTTTTATTTAATTTTCAATTTTCAATTTTAATTTTTAAATTTTTATTTTTAATTTTTTTTAATTATAATTTTTTTGGTTTTTTTCAACTCATTTCCAGACCTATGTTTGTATGAACTTTTTTGCTTGTTTTTGGGTCCCGAATTACCTCCCAAAGTAGAGTAGGCGATTTTTCGGACACTCTGTTTATAAATATAGGGTGATTCACGTAACGGTCGCCACGATTTGTGGAACATTTCCGCTAGTTTATAAAAAAGTTCATACAGTGAAACTTAATCTACTTTACGCAAGCTATAACATGCAATAAAAAAGTGAAGAATTACGCTGTAGTAGTTTTAAAATTGTTAATTTTGAATTAAAATATAACATACAGTAAATTGTATGCAATAATTAAATTATTGTTAAATTTGTTGACGATTACAAATTGTTAAATTTCTGATTAATGATATTTTTTGTCAGATTATTGTAAATGTTCTGTTATATCCCTCAAAGATATAACTATTAAGAAATAGCTACTCGTGTTACATCCACTTGACGACGGACATTGACCGCGTAAAAACGCATACTCTGCGAGATATACGCGGAACCGAAATGGCTCAACGTGCAAACAAAGCAGAAGGACTTTGAATCTGCTTCGCTTGCACCTAGGTCCTTGACCGAGGAGGCCCGTTGCTAGGCACCCCTTCCGATCAAGGAAATCCCAAAAAGCGATATTATAAAAAGAGAGCAGAGACGCGCCGAATCGCTCAGTCGCAGTCGCAATAAGTCGCTCTCAAGACGCTCTCGCGTCGTTCGTTAAAACGATCTCGCTAGCCGCGTGCGATCTTAACATCCTCTCGCAGTCGCGCGCGATACGCGAAATTATAGTTAAACAGTGCCGTTAAACCGATATAATCACAAGTGTAACAGTGGTAAAATAAATAAAAGTCAAGCGGTTTACTCGAATAAAAGTTTTAATAATAAAAGTGAAGTGCATTTATTTCATCAACCCGAAATAAGTCCTGACGCCCCGGATCCTCATCCTAATTTGGCGCGACCCCTTGTGTCTCACCCGAGGCACACAACAGTTCTAAAAATCGTGGCGATTGTTACGAGGAGCACCTTTATAACATTAAAATATAAAATATATCGTAAACTATTCACTTTTTGACCATCCTATCCTTATAATTATTTATGCAAAATATTGTGAGGAATCAATTTGTGTAAAAAGAATATGATGATTTTATTTAAAAAATTTAAAGTGACATTAATTTGTTTATAAAAAATTTTTTTAATTTTTTTATTGCATGTCATAGCTTGCGTAAAGCAGATTAGGTTTCACTGTATGAACTTTCTTTTGAAGTGGCGGAAATGTCTTAAAAATCGTGATGATCGTTACGTGAATCACCCGATATGATATATACTCGTATACATAAAACTTTATTTTGTATAAAACGAACGCATCTTGCTTTTATATATTTCAGCAATTTGTTTGATAAACTTCGAGGTTTCTAATTTGCTTGCGATTTTATACTTGATCGAAATTGTTACTAATTTGTTAACCTTTCCTGAGACGTAGTTAAACGCAAATAATTTATTAATTTAAGTTTTGAAAACGATATTTTTTTTCGGTTGATTATTTTTAAAACACGTCAACAATCGTCAGCCGCTCCGAAGGGGCCCGGGTACATTGCGCCTATTGCACCCAGGTTTAAAACTGCCCTGCACCATCCTATAATCACGGACGCAGTATATGGCCACCTTCCTTTGAATACGCTTAAGCGCATCACAAATTTTTTTGCTGGCCATTACCGCGTTAACTCATACTGGTGCCCTGTAAAGGGCCATCAAATTGACGGTGCCCGCATACAGACGGCGCACTCGACTATCCGCCCCCTCCCCCTTTTATCAAATTTGACAGCAGTTGGCTTAAGCCTTGTGTCCACGATGCTAGAAATCGGTCCAAATTCCCGATCCAAGAAAAAGTTACTAAAATTCAAATCGTGTACATACACAGGCAACTCGAATGAATATCTCGAATAAAAATCTCGAACAGAAAAATCCTGTCTCATATTTTCTTACTAGTTACTAGGCTTATATCGATTTAATTTCTTGTTGCAAACATTATTATAATCAATCACGTATATCTTAATTATTTATTATGTAAATTATAATAATTAAAGTATAATAAACTTAAAGAGGATATAATATATATACTAACCATTAAAAAATCAAGATATATACAAAATCAATAATCCCAATCATTAAGCATGCCCAGACATGTATATCCAATTTAGCTCTTATGTTGTTTTTATTTTGTTTTAAATTTAATAAGATTCAGTTATAGTTCAATTTATAAACATATAATTATTAATTTTCATGAAAATATGGATAAAGACAATGTTAGAACTTTATTATTATTGTATCAACAACATTCATAGAATTTCACAATATTTTTCTATTGTTTTTCTTTCCAATATTTTAATGTTGATATAAATTATGGTAACTAACTTCGCAACCTCGCATACTCGACTATAACACTATCTACAGTTATCAAAGTACAACTAATTCTATTCGAGATCGAGAACTCGGACCGATTTCTAGTATCGTGAACACAGGCCTTAACGCTTCTGCTATCTCTTTCACCTTAGGTGCCAGACGGTTAAATGCTCTGTAAAGCTCCAGGACCCGTCCAAGGTAAGACCCAAATACTTGAGTTGTTTTTCTACCTGGACGGGAAGTGCTGAAGGTCTGTTTTATCGACTGAATGCGAATATTAAGTAAATAGATAGATAGAGTTTATTCCGGACTTCTCTTGGGGTTGCCGGGGCGTTTTCAGGAGTGCGTCAAACCTCTTACATTCTCCTTCTCTCCCATCTCCTATATACACATAATTTATACATCTCTCTCCTTATCTATTTGCATCCACCCTCTCTCCTTACTCTGGCCTTTGTTGACCTTACAATTTTACTACCCAATAACATATCCGCTTTATACATGCAACAACTGGTCTCCTCCCTCTCTCTTCTTTCTTTGCCTCCTCCCTCTCCTCTTCCTCCATCCTTTCCGTACCTCATTGGGACAAGTATGTTTCAGTTGTCATCTTCATGTCTTTTCTTCTCTCCGCTCTCCATCCTTCTTTTTCCTTTTAACAAAAACAAACAAGAATACTCCATCCTTTTCTCCTACCTCTCTCCATTTCCTAAACTCTACTCTCCCTTCTCTCCTCTCACTCCCTCCCCCCCCCCACTCCACACCCTTTCCCATACATACATAAATCTTTTCCTCTTTCCTTCTCTCTTGGCCATTTTCCGACCTTACAATTTTTCTAAATACTCTTCCTCCCTTACTTTCCCCCTTCTTTCCTTCTCCTTCTTTCCCCTTTTTTCTTTCTCCATCTTTTCCTATTCTTATTTCCTGTCCCCTAATTCTTCCCTTATCTTCTTCTTCTCCCTCTACTCTTTCCCTCTTCTCTCTCCCGTTCCTGTCTACCTTCTTTTCCCCCCTAACCTCTATCCTTTCTTCCTCTTTTAACTGTCCCTTATCCTCATCCCACTTCTATTTTTTTCCATTTAACCATATCCTCTTTCCTTTAATTACATGCCTTCTCCTCACTCTTCCCCTCCTTTCTCTCTCCATCATCCTCCATCTTATCCTCTTCTCTTCCAATGTCAAATCCTCCTCTATTCCTATCCTGTATCTCCTCCATATTTCCTCTCCTTTTCCCAATGACTCCTTCTTATTTTCCTTCTCTTTCATTTCCACGATTACCATAATTTTCCCATCATCCCTCTTTATCTCTGTTACCTCTCTAATCTCTACTTCCCTTCCCATCGCCCTTTGCATATACATTTCCAACATAACTCTTCTTTCTTCCCTATGTTCATCCTCTACTCCTCTCCATACTGTTTCTTCTTCTTCTTCTTCTCTTCATTTCCTCCCGCTTCTTCCTTTCCTTCTTCTCTTGTCTCGCTCTTTCTTCTTTCTCTTCTCTTTCCTGCTTTCTCTTCTTCTCTCTGTCTTCAGTCTTCCTCCATACTTCTTTCTTCCTCCTTCTCGACTCCCCCCGCCCCTTTTCTCTTCTTCTTCTTCTGTTTTTTCTCCCATTTTTTCCTTTCCTTCTTCCTTCTTCCAATCCTCTGTCCTCTTTCCTTCCTCCATCTTCCTTCTCTCCTCTTCCCTCGTGCTTCTATCTTCCTCTCTCCTTATCTCTGTCTTTGTCTTTCTGTTTTTTTATATCTAGCCCTCTCTTCTCGTCCTCACTCTCCTCTTCTTTCTTCCATCTCTCATCTGCTATCACTATTCCCCTCTCCTTGCTCTTCTCTCTCCTCTGCTGTCATTCACAACTCGTATCTCTCTCTTCTCTCCTGCTGTCTGCCATCTCCTATTTCTTCTTCTTTTACTTTCTTCTCTTCTTCTTCCCTCTCTTTCCTTTTCCTCAACCTTTCTGTCTCTCTTCTCCTCTTCTCCTTTATCTTTTCCACTTCCTCTACTAGTCTCTACTAATCTTCCAACCTTTTCTCCTTGCTTCCGTTACTTTCCTCCTCTTCCTTACTTTTTCTCTTATCCTCCCTCCTCTCTCTCTCTCTCTCTCTCTCTCTCTCTCTTCTCCACCCCTTTTTCCATCTTCCTTTTTTTTAATCCTCTCTTTCTCTCTTCCATTCTCTCCTTGCTTCCCTTTTTCCTTCTTCCTTTTCTCCTCTCTCCTTGACACCTCTTCCACATAACCTTTTCTCCTTCCTTTCTCTTTTTTCTTTTTACCTCTTTCTCCTCTATCTTCTCCTTGACTTCCTTGACCGCTGCCTCTCTTTCCTCTTTCTCTTTCTCCTCCCCTCTTCTTCTCTCTCTCTTTCTTTATCCAGCTTGCCATCTTCTCTATCACTGTCAATACCTTGCTCAACATTTTACTTCTTTCAGCTCCTCCTTACATCCACAACACTTGTTCCTCGCCATCCTTTCTTTTCCATTGTCTTCTACCCTTCCACCCACTCACTTCTGTACACTTTCCACCTTAGTTCTTTCCTCCTTTCATTTCGTATTTTTCCTTTTCCCTTTGTACACCTTTGTATCCTCTTCCTCCTCTTCCTCTCACTACTAATCTCTTTTTTCTTTATCACTTTTCTTACGTTCTAATCTCCTTTTTACTCGACACCGCTACTGCGTATAATACTTCCTTTTTTCCACGTGCTTTCCATGCCGACTTCTGTCTCCCTTACCGCTCCTAGCTCCCTCTCTCAACTTCCGCTGATACCACTCTTTTTTCTTTATCTGCCGTTCTTCCTACCTTACCGATCCTTTACTTTCTTTCCTCTCACACTCCTATCTCTCTCCTCGCCTCTCCGTCTTCTCTTTCCTTTCGTCTTCTTTTTTGCATTCTTCCTTTTTTCCTTATTTTACCTTTACATCCATGCACTTTCCATGCTTTTTTTCTTTTTCCTCCTCATTCTCGCCTCATTCTCTTTCTCCTTCCTTCTCTCCTTTCCTTCCTTTGCCGTGCATCTTCCCCATGCCAACTGCCACATATCGACTGTTTCCACAGCCTTCCATCTCTCACCTGCTCCAAACTTTCTCTTTTCTTCCTTTCTTCCTTTATCTCCTTTTTCCTTCATCTCACTTTGCTCCGTCCACTCCGCTTTTCATTGACTAATATCGTATAACTCCTCTTCCACCATATATACTTCACCCAATCATTTAAAAACGGAGCACACACACCTCTGCCTCTTCCTTCTCCGCCATTTTAATGTGTCTCCGCGAATACTAAGTAATTGTAAAATATCTTTTTATTGACTATACATATCGATAAATCCTTTTCCACGGTTAAATTACTTATAAAAACGAACTGCAAAAGTATCCATTTCTAAAAAAGGCATGTTATTTATTTATCAAAGTCTCGAAAATCTCAAAGTGTATTGTTGCCTTTAATCCGCGATGCCGATTGGTTCTGTCACAGCGTTTACTTCGTGAGCGGCTGTTATTGCATATTTTGACAGTTGTATACGTATCGAGGGGTTATAGTGTAGTGGCAGTATATAATGTATATTAAAGGTTTGGTGTATTTAATAGTTAAAATCTGATGAATAAGTGTTTATTAATTTTGTGATTGAGTGGTTTCGATTACAGTTTCTCAGTTTCTTAGAAAATAGAAATTCGGTAAATTAAAATTATGTACATATAAAAATTCAGTTAATTTAAATTTTTGGATTATGTACATATTTCCATTATAAGATATAATACCGAATTTGAAATCAATATTTAGTAATATTACAAATGTATTATCTATGTTAAATATAACAACAAAGGTAATCGATAACTGTAATACTGACAACAAGATTTTGAAGGAGATGATTGAAAATTTAAATAATAATAAAGAAATAATAAATGATACAAACACAAAATCGCTATGTACGATTAGCAATAATATTAATAATAATGAAGACAGTTATATTCCGAAAGAAGTTTATAAAACGCTTGATACTAATTTAACGAAATTTGTAAAAAGAGATGGAAAGTACAATTCTGGAATTCAGTCATGCCAAATCTTTTTTTCGAGAGTAATGAAGAAAATGATAGCTTCGTGAATTTAGAAAATAAGTTGGATATCACTAGATTTCGTATTATATGCAAATTGCATATTTGTTATTTTTGTATATTCTACAAGAACATTAATAATGTAAATAAATTATAACTTTTTTAATTAATAAACATTAATTAGTTGAAACTATTATAATTTTCACAATATCAATGGTGGCGTAGAATGTGCAAAAAGTAACAAATATGCAATTTCCATATAATCCGAAGTTCAAATATCATTAATATAAAATCTGGAACAAAGAACTTTATTATGTTGAGACATAATAAAAATTCAATGAATTAAAATTATGTTGAGACATACCTAATAAAAATTCGATGAATTAAAATTATGTCGCGACATAATAAAAATTCGATGAATTAAAATTATTTCGAGACATAATAAAAA
The DNA here is from genome assembly GCF_048542155.1 of Nylanderia fulva. Taxonomy (NCBI): domain Eukaryota; kingdom Metazoa; phylum Arthropoda; class Insecta; order Hymenoptera; family Formicidae; genus Nylanderia; species Nylanderia fulva. The sequence goes on from NW_028190862.1 coordinate 164,228, forward strand.
TTCGACGAATTACAATTATCTCGAGACATAATCAAAATACGATGAATTAAAATTATGTCAACACATAATAAAAATTTGATGAATTAAAATTATGTCGAGACATAATAAAAATTCGATAAATTAAAATTATGTCGAGACAAAATAAAAATTCAACAGAAATGCATTGACAAAAAAGTAGAGAAACCTTTGAGGGAATATCTGGTTTTAAAATCACGTAGGAGCTGTTTACTAACACCTAATATTAAACGTTTTAGTTGTTCACAATCAAATAACGATAGTTTGCATTCTGAATCTGGCGATGCAGAAGCTTGCTTCTCGGGTAAAATACTTGTAGAACTTTATAATTTATATGATGATTAGATACCCAATTTTATGTATAATATTATATCGATCGAATGCTTTATTTTAGGATTATTTTTTAAAGATTAAATATTTCCCTTGTCTAATATTTTTATATTAATAGCATAAATGTGCAGGACGAAAATGTTATTGTTTTACTTTTGTTTATAAAGCTGTGTAAAGGAAAATTCTAATTGTAAATAAAAAAAAATTAATTTGGAATAGAGGAATTGTAGAAAATAAAAAATGATTATTAAGAATATATTATTTATTGCTTATATGAGTTAAACATTTGATCTTTCATTATTAGGCATATTGATAATTCATTATTAGACATATTAATTAGGCCTTACATTTTAATCATCGATTTTTTCTATTTACTAAAATTCCTCTATTCCAAATTAGTTTTTTTTTATTGACAATTAGAATTCTTCTTTACACAGCTTTATAAACAAAAAATAAACAAAAAGAAACAGAATATATATATTATTAATAATATATTATTTATTGCTTATATAGGCAATACATAATATATATAATAATATATATAATTTTTTTTGCACCGTTGTGGGCTATCGCGACAGGGAAGCGTTATTTTTATTTTAATTCGCCGAAATTTTATTATGTACATAATTTTAATTCTATATTTTCACTATGTACATAATTTTAATTCGCTGAATTTCCGTAATGTATATAATTTTAATTCACCGAATTTCTATTATGTACAAAATTTTAATTTATTTTTCTAATTTCTATTAAGTACATCATTTTAATTCACCGTATTTCTTTTATCTAAATAATTTTAATTTGCCCAATTTTTTTATTATGTATATAATTTTAATTTGTCGTATTTCTTTAATGTAAATAATTTTAATCCGCTGAATTTCTTTATGTACATAATTTTATTCTTGAATTTTCATTGTGTACTTAATTCTAATTCTTGAATGTCCATTATGTTTTAAATTTTGATTCGCCGAATTTTTACTATGTACAGTACATAAGTATTCTTGAATTTTTATTATGCGTTATAATTCAAAAATTTGTTTGGCGCGCGCGAAGCGCGCGTTTGTGTTATCTAGTTATTCTATATAAATCATATAAAAAATCAAAAATTACAGTTTTGTTATCGGCTTCTTTTGTCAGTTTCAGTTCATAACAATACTTATTTAATAAAATAGTTCTGCAGTTTGTGCATAAGATATAGCTCACGTAATCGGGATAACATGAAGAAATAATAGTAAACAATTAGAAGTGAGATTGCAAGTCTAATAAAAAGTTATATAATAATAAATTTTCACGCATATGTGTGTATATGTGTATACGTGCATATGTTAGATATGTGTGGTGCTGACCTATCAGAGTTCGGCCGTCACTTCAGCATCCCCTTAAGGGTCGACAGGCGACATGGTGGAGACGCCTATCGGCCGGCCGGGAATTACAGATTCGTTTATCCCAGATATTAGCCAAAATACTTAATGAATCTTATTAAATTTACTATATTCTTAATCAGTAGGATTGTCCGCAGGGAGGCAAAGATTGATTTTTTGGAAAAAAGATGAATATAAAATTCATAATATAACTTGGGGGAATACGCAGCTAGCAGCGGGTAAGGTTGGGTTAGCCACGAGATTGTATTTAATTTATTATAAATTTTTAAGAGCAATAATGCAAAATTCGACTCTTTATCTCCTTGCTTTATTATATAAAGAATATATTAAAAAATATTTCACGAAGCTACGTAACTTCTTTTTATGTAATATTTGGGATGAACAAATTTCACTAGATCTATACTCATGGGGAAATTTTCGTGGTAACATACTGACAGAGAGAGTATCATTCTATCTTTGTCTCTCTTGCATTTGATATGTGTAAAATCAGTATAAATACAAAAACCAATATATTACGCACACGAATGAGAAATATTTTACATCTGCTCATTATATATGAAAATATAAAAGTAATGCAAATTAAATTTTACATTTATTTATAATAGTATTGTGAGGTAGTAACACATGGAAATCTTATAAGATGAATGCTGTACATCGATTAGCGTAATATTATGATTACAAGTCGCAATAAATGATTTTGCTAATATATTATTTTGAATAAAAATTTTATAAAAACAAATAAAAATGAAATGAATAAATTTTATTCATTTTTTGTTTTTTGTATTATTTTTTCTATTATTTGAATAAAAGGCGTATCGTATGAAATAGATAAATAATAAAATTTGGTGCCTTGTGCACAGGTATTCAATTCTAACAAAAAAATTTAATTTCGTTGGGATAACGCACTGTCATCCGCGATTTGGCTCTTATTGCCTGTCTTTCACTTTAAATTTATATTTATATTACAGAGCCTTGTTAAACTCTTAATAATTTATATATATATATATATATATATATATATATATATATATATTGTATATATATATATATATATATATATTGAAATTAATATATATTTATATAAATTATCTATTTAATCTATTACACACGATACATCTTTTATTCAAATAATAGAAAAAATAATTAATAGAAGAAGAAAACAAAGAATGAAGAAAATTTATTAATTTCATTTTTTTTTGTTTTTATATTTTTTAAATTTTTATTCAAAATAATATATTAGCAAAATCATTTATTGACTTGTAATCATATTATGCTAATCGATGTACAGCATTCATCTTATATGATTTTCATGTATTAACTACCTCATAATACTATTATATATTAATGCAAAATTTAATTTCCATTACTTTTATATTTTTATATATAATGAGCAAATGTAAAATATTTCTTATCCGTGTGCGTAATATATATTAAAATATAATTGTTATATAAATAATTAAATAAAAATATATATATAATAAATAATTTATTATATTCATAAAAAAAATTTATGTATGTAGTCGGATTATAATTTAAAATATAGGAGAAGGCCGGATAAATGACGAGAGTCAGGACAGAATTCAGGTCACTAAGAATCAATAGGGAATTATTGTTAAAATATAATATGTTTATTGCGAGTCGAGATGCCTTCGTCGTCCAAGTCCGAAATTAAACGTATCTCTTCTTGTCGCCTCGATGTCAGTGATTTTTCTGCAGGATTGTGAGAGAGTGTCTGATCGTAAGAGAGTGTGTGATCGTAAGAGAGTGTGTCGATACCGAAAATCACCGATACTTATATCGCTCCTAATTTTTATCCCTTCCTGTCAGGCTTGGACCAATTGCTAAGCGACAACTCAACTGTGCTCTGGTTTGTCTTTCGAACGGTCGCGCTGTTGTTTTCTAAGCTAATCAAGTTTCTTATTGTCGCACACAGTAACATAAATATAAATAATCAAATACGAGGACGAAACGACAAGGCGCATTCGGCAATAACATGATAGCGCGACACGTATAATACATCTCGGAAATAATAATCGCACGCTTACAGTTCGGCCATTCTGACATTTTGGCCGTCTTGGTCAAACAATAAAATAAAACAAAATAAAATCCGCAAGTCTTGATTCCACCTTTAGGGAAGGATCGCGTTGCCCGACGAACAATTTAATCAATTCTGAATCATTATACAATGTATATACGGACGCATTTGATCGGGCGCCGATCCCACTTACACGGTGTCTCGCTTCTGCCATCATCGGAATTATCGCTTTATTAAATCTTTCCACCTGCCCGTTTGCCTTCGGCGTGCTCACAGCTATTGATACGTGCTCTATAGCACCGGATTCCAAGTATCTCTTAAATACGTCAGATGTAAAACAAGTTCCTCTGTCCGAAATTAAACGTTTCAGTTTACTATACGCGCGGAAATATTCACAGAGATACTTTATCGATTCCTCCGATGCTGTCGACTTACGCGGGTAGAGCCGGATAAATTTAGCAAACGCGTCAATGACAACAAACAGATGACGGTTAAACTTAAAGACAGAGTTTTTTCTAATTAAATCGTACAATGGTTTTGCCACCAATAAAAATCTCGGAATAAATCGACGAAAATAATTCACGAGTCCGACGAACCTATGTACGTCCCTGATGTTACGTGGTACAGGATAATTCAAAACAGACTCTATATTCTCGTCGCTCGGTCGTATCCCGTGTATGCTTACGCAATACCCTAAGTATTGAATCTCGGTCTGTGCGAAATAACATTTATCGGACCGAAACTGCAAATGATGCTTACCCACTATTTTAAAAACTTCAGATAAAATTTCAACGTGTTTGTCGGTGTCTCTCGTCGCAATCAACAAGTCGTCTGGTATCTCGCGTGAGATTTCCTTGTCCGCGACCGATAATCTCCGCGGGCGCATACTTATCGGTTGTTCATGTTTCGGTGCGATAACCATCTCGAAATCCGGCACGCATTTCTCCACTCGAAGATTAATCGAATAACAAGATTCATAGATCTCGCAGATCTTTTCGGTTGTATCTTTGTCAACAGCCGGATTAATTTTCAATTCCTCGCGCGAACGTGCAACACTGTCGTCACATTCAATATGCATCATTTGATAAATAACGCGCGCTTCTTCAGCATTTGCAATTTCGAGATCTCGTCCTAACGTCACACGCAGCGACGGACAATTCAAAAAATCCCTACCGAGTAAGACACTATATGCCATTGTATTATGAGGCACCGTATAAAATTTCATTTTTAAGCGCACGCCTTTTACCTCTAAATTGACGTGAACGATACCGTCAATATTCAATCGCAAGTCGTTAATTCCGCAAAATTGATCGATGCTCTGACCGGCGAGCAGACGTGAGTCGCCCCGAATCATTTCGCATTTAACTAAGCTAATCGGAGAGCCCGAATTTATCATTGCGTCTACCACGTAATTATCAAAACCGTTATTCTCGTTCTTAGTTATGATTTTTACGGTAATCATGTATGGTTTTAATAACGCGACAGGTTGCACGACGTTCGTCGACGCAGTTCGCGCAACGCTGTTCGGCGTTTCCGACGCCGCGGACCGATTTCGTTTCGGACACTCTCTAGCTAAATGATCCGGAGATTCGCACACATAGCACACTCGCTTCGCCTGTGGTCGCACGCACTGAGCCGCGGTATGTCCTGTTCCGCGACACCTGTAGCACCTCGTCGAGTCTCCCCGTGTCGATGTCTCCGCTCTTCCTTCGCTGATCGTCCTCGCTCCGTCCCTCCCCGGCCGAACGTCTGGTCTTCTAGGATTCACTCGAACCACCTTCTCGAACGCCTTCAATAACTCTCTTTCAGATCAAAAGTTCATCAGGCGCGCCTGGCTCTGCAGACGAGAATCGGTTACTCCTTCGATGATATAATCGAGGAGCTCGTCTTCTGCGATCGGTATGCGATTCGCGAGAATCACCTTTTCGTGATAATAATCACAAAACTGTTTGTCTCCTTTCCACACGCGAGCCTCGAATTCTCTCCTCAGCGACAATTTTCCCGGCCGTAGATCGAATTGACTCCATCTCTCGCAAAAGGACCTCCAGGCCCAGTGTCACATGCTCGGCCCTTGAGTAAAACCAAGACAACGCACGGCCCTTCAACCGAAAGCTAATTAACACCCTCGTTGAATTATCGTCCAGCTGATACGTGCGTCTCAATAACTCCAACTGCTGCTTCCACCTCCAGAAAGTGCTATCCGTTGCGTCAAATTCAGGCAGCAGCTCCTTAATTCCCCTCACACCGCCGAACGCAGAAATGACGCTGCCGTTCGTTATCGTCGGTGTCGAGGCTGCACTTCTCATCATTTCTATCTCTCGTTGAAGTAACTGCCGCTCTCTCTCCAAAATTTCTCGTTCTCGACGCAGTAGCAAAAGTTCTGCCTGCATCGCGTCGTCACATTCTCTCGGTTCCGGCGTCGACATGCTCACTCGGTCCACTGGTCTCGGTGTATCGTCCACGGTCTCCATTTCCATGGCGTCACCCGGTTCACTGAGCGAACGCGCAACTCCTGAAGCCGGGATGCCATCCGAACATATCGCTTGCCTCCATTGCTTGCTTAATTTTGCCCACACACCTGAATCGTTGGTGTTCAGCCGCTGGATGAGCTCGGCCTTTGATCCTCCTAACGTCAGTCCCCTCTCGCGAAGAGCCTCCTTCATCTCGGCAATGGTAAAATCACTTGGCTGCATCGACTCCGTCGTCGTCACTCAGATTCGCTCGACTACTTTATTCGGCACACCGCGATGTCCTCGACACTCGCGCAACCCGACGATCACCACGCGTTGAGTGTTTTATATATTATATATTATATATTATATATTATATATTATATATTTTTCTCGCCTATTTCTTTACAGGGGAAGTTAAAAGAGGAACAAGAGGAATTTCTGAGATCCCAACCATAAGATACAAATTCCTTAGTTTCCAAATTTTCTTTCTTAATTGTCGCAATAATATCGCGTTTGGCTCTATTGGCCGAGATAAAGGAAGTGTATATTATCTTGTAAATATACATATAAAAGGCAATAAGAGCTCATCAAGTTCTTTCATTAATATTTATTTGTGGAAAAAGATTTTTAACATAAAATATTAGACAGAAATAAATTCGAACGTTTTGGTTGCCTTTTTCAACCTTCTTCAGCGCATCATTTAAAATTAAAAATTAATAGAAATTAACAATCAATTATTCATAATTGTCAATATAATAAAACTATACAGAAACACAGTTATTCGCATAAAACTACGTCAAGCTATTTTTTTTAAAACGAAATCAACGCATTTTTAAAGCATTTTTATATGTATATTCTATTCCTCGAATCGTCATTCTATGTAATTGTCGCGAAACAGATCTCTCGCTAATTGTTTGGTTAGGAGGTCGGTTGCGAATTTGATAACAGCAATTGTTAATATGTCTATAAAATCATTGTATACAAAAAATTAACATTGAAAGATAAGTAAATTATAATAATAAAAATAGACTTACAATTAAATCGAGTAAGATATTATATTGTGACGTGAAATCTTACAAACAAGAATGACCAAAATTTAAAGGTCTCGTATTTCTGCATCCCATTCTTACCGACACTCACTGAACAATATAGAAACATCATTAAAGATATAAATGTTAAACTCTTTTTTTATAGTCTTAACAAATTGAATAAATATATTAAAGTACATAAAGATCCTATTCCTATGTGTTCAAATACCAATGTTATACATATATAAGATAGACTGTAAAGATTGTAATGCATCGTATGTTGGTCAGACTAGTAGAAAATTATCTACTAGATTATCAGAACATCAATCTAATATACATAGAAACGTAAAAATATCTGTAATCACTGACCATAGATTAAAACATAATCATGAATTTAGTTGGGACGATATAGAAATACTTGACAAATAATCACAATATAACAAAAGATTGATTTCAGAGATGATATTCATAAAAAGGCAAAATAACAGTCTTAATTTAAAAACAGATATTGATGGCTTGCCAGTAATTTATGACGATATAATACATAGACTACCTAAGATATGAAAGTTAAAAAACATAAACAACTAACTATTTTCTCCGTTGTGTGGTCGTCTCTCTGAGAGATAAAAATCATTTGTAATTGTAACCTCGAGCAATCAACATCTGAAAGCCTTCACGTCACAATATAATATCTTACTCGATTTAATTGTAAGTCTATTTTTATTAATTTACTTATCTTTCAATGTTAATTTTTTGTATACAATGATTTTATACATATTAACAATTGCTGTTATCGAGATTCACAACCAACTTCCTAACCGAACAATTAGCGAGAGATCTGTTTCGCGACAATTACATAGAATGACGATTCGAGGAATAGAATATACATATAAAAATGCTTTAAAAATGCGTTGATTTCGTTTTTTAAAAAAAATATAATAGCTTGACGTAGTTTTATGCGAATAACTGTGTTTCTGTATAGTTTTATTATATTGACAGTTTGAATAATTGATTGTTAATTTCTATTAATCTTTAATTTTAAATGATGCGCTGAAGAAGGTTGAAAAAGGCAACCGAAACGTTCGAATTTATTTCTGTCTAATATTTTATGTTATAAATCTTTTTCCACAAATAAATATTAATGAAAGAACTTAATTAGCTCTTATTGCCTTTTATATGTATATTAATTTTTAAAGAGCTGTTACAAATTATATTATCTGCTTGTAAAATATTCAGTTTTCGGTAATCATATCTTAATACTTTTTTGCACGGAATAATAAGATCAATCAATTGGGGTAAAAAACACATAGTTGCTTATAAAAAAAGTATGCAGCTGCATGTTGAATATTACATATTCTTTTTAAAACAATTATTTGTTTTTTTTATACCAATTGATTGATCTTATTATACTGTGCAGAAAAGTATTAAGGCATGATTATCGAAAATTTAATATTTTACAAGATATTTTACATTTTATGTCAATAAATTTTTAGCTGCAAACCTTTATAACTCAAAGAGTATTTTATAAAAAATATTTTGTAATGTTTTGGAAAGCTCTTGAGATAAGCTACAAGAATATACAATGAAAAATCGATGATTCGATTTAAGAAATTGAAGTTGACCTGCACGTAACCTTCAAATGACTTTTCAAAGTCTAATTAATGGCACCATCTTATGTCCCCCTCGTAACTATACAACTTTTGTCTGAAACATTTTTTCTGAAAATGCTTTGTTGAAGAATTATCAAGGTGCGTTTTTTAAAATGAGATACCTATAAATATTTATACAAATTACGGAATTGGCTAAATTTTTATAAACTATAACACATCAAATGTTTTTATTTTTGCTCAATGAGTTCATCGTTGGCAAGCACATTTGGCACTCTCCCTTTGATGTCTTCTATTTCTGTAAATCAAATATCATTAACATCTATCGCAAACGTTTTACCTTCTAAAATTCTTTCAAATTCTTCGATTTCGCTTTCTACTTTAATTCATATTGATACCGAAATCTCAATTCGGATCGATCAATTCGAGGATCTAGCAGATCTCTGGCCTAATATAATTTCACTAGATTTTCGAAATCAGATAATTTATCATGGTGTTCCTAATCAAATTATGGATTTTAACTTTCCGTTAGATTCAAATAATAGATGCTTCTCAACAACTTTATATACTCATACCATGGCTAACAGTGAAAAATTATCCAGAACTTGCATAATTTATTCAAAATTCAAAAATGCTTATTTTTTTTGTTGTTTATATAAACAAAATGAAAATAAATTCTCAAGTTCTTCTGGCTATTCTGATTGGTCAAATATATATCGCGTTATTAAAGAGCATGAGCAAACTAAGAAACATCTTGAAGCATTTAAGCCTTGGCAACTTTTCGCGAATTGAATGATTTTTCATCACACTATAAATTTTTATAACGAAAAGATTTTAAGTATAGAACAAACACATTGAAGAAATGTCTTTAAACGCATAATTTTCATTATAAGATATCTTGCTCAACAAAATTTAGCGAGGTAAATCTAATATCTTATATACTCCAAATAATGTAATTTCTTGCAACTTGTACCAATGATAGCTGAATTTGATTCAATCATGGCTAAACACTTAAGCCGCTTTGTGGAAAAAAAAAGTGGACATCATTATTTAAGTAATATTATATTATTCAAAATGAATTATTATCATCTATATCTAAATTAATTATCGATTCAATAATTTCCTCAATTAATTCAAGTAAATATTTTGCATTTCTTGTAGATTCAACACTAAATATCTCAAATCAGGAACAATTTACAATAGTGGTGCGTTTTGTTTCATATAAAAGTAATCAATTTAAAATATATGAACACTTTCTTGGTTTTATTTAAAAAAATAGTAAAATGGGTGCAGACATTACTGTAAATATTACTTTGAAATTTTTATCGACAAATAATTTAGATGTACAAAAATCTAAAAGGTCAAGATTACGATAATAGTTCAAATATGAAAGGAAAAAACAATGAAGTACAACAACACATTTTAAATAAAAATTCTTTAGCCTTTTTTGTTTCTTGCACATGCCACTCCTTAAACTTAATAGTAAATGATGCAGCTGATGCATTATCAGAATTATTTTCTTTTTTTCAATTATACAAGAAAATTTTTATTCTTTTTCTCGATCTACACACACACATACACACATCGATGGGACATTTTAAAAAAATATTTTGACACCTCGAACAGCTATGGTTTAACACCCAAAAATGTACTTTGTGTGCTATCGGAATGTGTACTAAAGGGATGTGGGCTATCGGGAATTATTGTACTTTAAATTTGACATGTGCTATCGGGAATTATTTTCTGTGCAACCGGCGCGCGGAAAGTCGCCCTTTACGCACATAATGGGATTTTAGAAAGGGCTCCCTTTCCACGCATTGGTCACACAAAATATCGTAGCCAACATGTGTGGGTTTTTGTGTGGATGTTTTGTGTGGATTGTGCGGATTGTCACACTCGGCTTCGCCTCGTGCGCCAAACTTCCGCACTCTCGGCCGATTTATGATCCCCCACACTTGTTAGCTAATATATTAAAATTTGACGTGTACTATCGGGCTGTGCGCTATCGTACCGTGCGCTAACGAGACCTTCCCGAGGAATGAAAGTGGAGGAATGGTTCTGTAATAAAGTGGCCAGAGCAGTGGGAGGAAAGAATAATAGTGCCGTTGGGGAAAAAAGGACTGAACGGGGGGGGGAGGGTAGAAGATTATAGAGGAGTAACGTCGATGCCGACCTTGTATAAGATGTATATAGGAGTACTAATGATCAACTACACGATGGTCATCACGTTTAAATGCAATAAAAGCTTTATGTTATAATTTACTAATTATTTATGATAGTCTTCAAGAGATTTTTGAAAGTTTAAATAATGATGTTAAAAATACAACTCATATTGCCCAAAAAATTGTAAATTATAAATAATACAAATTAATATAAGGTTTTATTTCAGCAAACTTTTGATGTTAAAATACAAACAATTGATATAAATATTAGTAAATCGTGGGACGTTTCGCTAATAACTTTTAGCTGTTCAGCCACTACACATAAATCAAGTTAAAGTAATACAAGTAACATAGAGATAAACTTGTAATACAAACGTCATAGATGACATAATATCAAAGTAAAAAATTAATCGTCAAATAAAATAAAAAGAGATTCTCAAAGTTGTTTATCTTGATAGAATTCCGAATGTGTTGTTGATCATAGTGTCGTAACTTCATTTTTATGGATAAGTGTGATCTAATTACAATGTTCTTAATTATACACAAGAAACCATTAAACAAACTTATATATCACAAATGTATCTTACCACAATTATAAAGGTAACAAAATATTAAACTCGCAAATGATATCGTACATATATCACGTATTGACATTTTAAAACTGTTAGAGAAACGTTTTCTTCGGGGGCTCTTCTTTTATATGTGTGCTGTTTTTCATATACGAATGTGTCAACATGTTTAGATTTGATCTTTTTTAACAAACATTTTTTTATATACATATATAAAGACAGATGGAATAGAGCTTTAATTTAGATCATTTAATAAAGGAGCATATATATGGTCTAAAGACTCACACTCTTCCATAATATTCAAACTGTTTTTTTGTTTTTTTATATAGATGGTTTTGGCAATTAATCTCTTATAGTAGTGTGGTTTATGATCCATTATTTTTACGTTATTCCAATCGATGTTATAATTCCTATTCATTATATGTTGTGAAATTACAGATAGTTTGGTTGTTTTATATTGTTTTTATGCTCCCTTATTCTAGTTTTCAACTGTCTTTTGGTCTGACCGATGTAGGAAGCATCACAATCTTTGCATCCTATTTTATATATGACATTATTATTGCAATCTGTAGGTGTTGAGTCCTTATGAACCTTTACAAATTTATTCAAACGATTGAAACATTTAAAACCCATTATAAATTCAGAATTCTTAAAACTCTTGCAGACGACCTCAGATAGGTCTTTTATATATGGGATAGCTATGAATCTTCTATCCCTGTGTTTTGTGTTTGAATGCATATCCTCTTTTGTGTTATTATTTAATCTAGTGTTTATTCATTTTTTTATTTTATTGTTTATATGATGAAAAATAAATTTTATTGGATATCCATTTTCATTGAGTATCTTTATGATAAAATTTAAATTGTTCTGTTGAAATTTTAGATGTGAGAGCAATAAAGCTCTATCTACTAAACTATAAATGGAGCTTATTTTATGATTTATAGGTTAAGATAAGAAACCACGTAATACCACAATTACAGAAATTCGCGAACAAAACATATGTGCCTTCACCAGAACACATAAGACACCAGAACATCCAGATATTATATTTGCATGTGCTGATAAAGGTAACACGGTCGCAATTGACAAACATTCTTATTATTCCCAAATGAACAACATTTTACAAGATAAATATACCTATATAGAAGTACAAAAAAATCCAAACAAAAATAGAATCAAAGCTAAATAATATATTAAAAAATTTTTTGAATAAGAAGTACATCACAAAGAAACAATATTATTATCTAAGATTAAGCGACCGCATGTTGCCGAAAGCATATGGAACACCGAAAATATATAAAGAAAACTACTGAGAATAATTGTTTCATAAACAGTCCATTGTACAACGTAGCGAATTTTATACGTAATATATTGTTAGATAGTCTCCCAAAAACAAGAAGCCATGTTAAAAATAGTTTTTCTTTATGTAAATTATAAGTTCATATTATCTGTACTCTGCTGGTATGATATTTTACAAAGAATTAACATCGTTTCAAAATCTTTACAGTTGCATAAAATAAAAATATTACAATGTATAAATTTAATTGAAAATGTAATTGTTTTTTTTAAAGAGAATATCATGAAAATGGTTTTACAGACATTGAAATAAATGCTAAAAATATAAAACAAATACAATTTAGTGATGAATGTAAAGATGAACCAATTACAGATGCTAGACAAAAATTTAAAGTAGACTTTTTTAATTATATAATTGATGTAGCTCTAAATTCCTTGAAAGAACGATTCGATCAGTTTAATTATCATATAGTCACGCTTTTAAATTTCTATACGATATAAATACTTCTGATATCACTTATTTAAATCAATGCAAAATTTTAGAATCAAAACTTTACAACAAAAATACAAATTGTTCTGATATAAATGCCAGTGAATTGTGTGACGAGATAAATTTGTATGAAACAACCTTTTCAGATTTACAACAAAACATCTTGCAATCCCCAATTAATATTTTAAATAAATTAGCTGAAAATGATTTACTGGAAATATTTTCCAATTTAACAATAGCTTTTCGAATATTATTAACTCTGCCAATATCTGTGACAACTGGTAAGGCAGGTTTTTCAAAATTTAAATTAATAAAAAATTATTTAAGAAGTAAAATGTCGGAAACGCATTTATCCGATTTAGCAATTCTATCCATCGAAAATGAGTTGACCAACAACCTAGATTACAAAGATATCATAGAAATGTTCACAAAGCTAGAAAACGTAATTTTTAGATTGCCACTATTAATAATATATTAATCAACAATATATTAAAATTAAACCAAAATAAAATTAAAACTAAAAATTATAAATAAAAATTTAAAAACAAAAAATATAAAAAATATAAAAGAACAAAAAAACGGAACTATTATCCTGCTACATCCTCGTCGTGATTTTGGGTAGCACTAAAAGCAAGAATTTGACACTATTGGATTTTTAATTTTGCAATTTTGCACTAGTGAGCGCGAATTAATCCTAGCGTAGAGGCGCCTAAGACCGTCGTAACGCCTCCGCTTATCCTTTCCTTTTTTTAAAAAACGTATGTAAAATCGATTCTCGCATGTATTGTTGCCGCTTTTCCGCGTTACTAATTGGTTATCTCGATTCGCATTGTGTGTTATATTCATATCAAACAGCTATCATTGCGAAGGTTAATAGTTTGACAGTTGTTTAAAATAATATACATATATTAAATCAAAAGACACAAAATCAATGGCGCGCGCGAAGCGCGCGCTTGTCTTATCTGGTAATTCAAAAAGTACTTAAGAAAAAAACGCTTATTATAGTGTTTTGGAAAGCACTCGAGATAAGCTACAAGAATATGCAATGCAAAATAGGGTATTCCATTTAAGAACTTAAAGGTGACATTGACCTTTAAATGACTATTCAAGGTCAAATCTTTAATTTTATGTACTCCTTGAACCCATACAATTTTTGTTTAAAACATTTTTCAATTTAACGCAGTATTTCTGAGATATTTGAGTGAATCCTTGAAAATGGGACACCCTGTATAAGTTGCATTAAGCGACTGTTATCGGCGAAGGTTATTAACAGTTTAACAGTTGTTCAAAATAAAATTAAATAAAATCATTAAACGAAATCAGATAATAGCGCGCGTGTAGCACGTTATTATAACTTTTTTGTCTTTTTGCCATATCAATTTCTATATATTTTACGGTTAAAAAATTTTTTAATATAAGAGATTTATAAAAGTTAAGTTTTTAAATTAACTTAAGTTTTTGAATTAACATAACTGAAAAATATTTGATAAATCTTCATCAAATTCTTATGTTGTACTCTATTAAATTGATTTATTTATGATTCACAAAATTTAATTTAATTTTCTTTTATTTTGGCTTAAAATTCTTATGTTATATACTAATCAGTTTGTTGTGTTCACTCGGGTGAGACACAAAAAGAATGTCGCCGGATTGGGAAGTGGACTTCCGAATCGTCGGGGTTTCCCAGTAAATCGTAGTCTGATTAGATGTAGAGTCCCTTTTATTAAATATATATCGGTATACAAATTTATCAAGACTCGGCGTATAATTATTTCTAAACCTCTGGTAACTTTGTTTCTCTTTTCCGCTCGTTTGACGCGACTCTAGATTTATTCGAACGCTAGTTAACGACTCGTCTGATTGCAAGTCGGGAGTTATCCTTGACTCGAGTGGTTGGTCTAGTTGAACTCACTCTCTGTTTACTCCCGAGTTCTTATGTGAACTCGGTTTTTCGTTATTTTGTTTGGAAGGGGTGCCTGGCGACAGGCACCCGATTGGTGCATAGCTTTTGCTTACGTGGCTAGATTTTGAGCGCAGAGCTGTTCGAAAGATAAAGCTCTTAGCTTGCGTCTTTGCGGTTTCCGGCCCGCTGCTGTATCAGCGATCTCCTCGCGGAAAGTGTAGTAATTCTATATTTTATATCCGCTATACTTATAATTATAGCCTTTCGAGCTATAACAAGTTGTTTGATTTCTGGTTTGCAATTATTCTATTACTTTCTTTTATTTAACGTCTTGATTATATTTATAATTATTGGTCATTCCATTACTTTCTTTCATTTGACATCTTGATGATATTCATAATTATTGGTAATTATATTAAATTACATTAAATTGTTTTAATTATTATTTGCAATGTTTATATGATTATTGTTCACTTTTTATTCAATGATTTATTGTTTGCAATGTTTATGATTATTGTTCACTATTCTATTCAATTATTTCTGGTTCGCAGTATTTATATAATTATTATTCATTATTCTATTTAATTGTTTGATTTATGGTTCGCAATCATTCTATTCTCTTCTTTTATTTGACGTCTTGGTTATATTCAGATTTTTGTAATTATCTTTCAATGTTCTATAATACTTTAATTTTTGGTTATTAATTGTCACAAAATAATTCACTTATGGTTATTTAGTTTCCGTCTTGATTATAATTAGATATAACTAACCATCTCTTATTTATCCAGTCGTATTTAATGAAATTGATGAGCTAGATATTTAATGTTGGCCATAAGATCCAAGATTATTAATTTATTCATTGTTATATCTTTTTTCTCATTAAGATTGTGACATGCGAACCTTTTTTTCTTTAACTTAATTGACTTTATGTATTATGTTTCACCATGTTTATTAATGTTATATTTTATTACAAATCTGCATGAACATATTGAGAGATAAGTCTCAATAATTTGTAAATTTGTAAATATTTAAAACTTCTTCATATCTAGCTAGAGTCCAATTGAATTTCCTTCCCACTTATCCGGTACACATTTTGATTAAAAAATCGTTGATTATGTCTTTCTAACTTATTAGTATTTATTAGAGAAAATATAAATTTTAAAAAATCTGTATCGCAATGATTTAATAAACATATTTATAATATTTACTATAATATTTATTGTAAATATTTTCTGATATTTATGATAAATATTTATGATCTATTGAATCTAAGACTCCAAAAACATTTATGAAATATTTATGATGAATATTTATAAAATATTAAAATAATTATTATAAATATTCTATAAATATTTTATAAATATTCTGTGCTGTCTGGGAGATATCCTTAGTGTATCCTTAATACATCCTCAAGGTTTATACGGATGTATTCTGGATATCTGAAAATTCCTTGAGATATATTCCGATGGACATACCTCGGATTAACTTTTGCTATGTGGGTTGTTACTACAATAGTTATTTTGCGTTGAATTGTTACTGAATAAAGATTAATAATAAAAAATTATTCTGTTTTTTATTTTATTCTGCATAATGTTTTATTTTATATAATGTTTTTCAATGACACTTAGAAATCGAAAAATGGTGAATCTGA
Organism: Nylanderia fulva; assembly: GCF_048542155.1. Taxonomy (NCBI): domain Eukaryota; kingdom Metazoa; phylum Arthropoda; class Insecta; order Hymenoptera; family Formicidae; genus Nylanderia; species Nylanderia fulva. The sequence goes on from NW_028190862.1 coordinate 181,149, forward strand.
AGGAAGGCGTGCACATCATCTATGATATATTTCTATTCATCGGTATAATGATAATTCACATTACTGAGACCGTGATATTAACACTAATTCCTCTCAAATATCGAGCAAAATCTATTAAGGATGAAATTGCTCTCGTTACTGGTGGTGCGAGCGGAGTTGGCAAATTAATCGCGATTAAGCTTGCCAAACTTGGTGCACATGTAATTATCTGGGACATCAACAAAAATGGTAAGAAAATATTTTATTTCAAATAAATAATTATTTTTTGTAATTAAGTAACTTATTTTAAATTGTTTTTAGTATATAAACAGTCAATATGCATATAAAATTCCGTATATTTGATGCATGCATATAGAATAAATAATATTATCCATATAAATATAAATGTGTCTAATATTTAATTTTCCCCAGTTTATGCTTAAATCTTACTTATTTACAAGATATTTTTTTGGTTAATAAACTTTTTAATAAACAACAAACAACGCGACTAAAATCTTTTGAAGTTTTCTCACAATTACCTATTAATATATCCTTGGCAATATACACATGTATATATCGAGTTAAAAATAATTTGACATGAATCCCTTTATCGTACGATATATTCACCAACACTAAAATTGTTTCCCCTTATTATTTATATTATTTCCTAAATTATATAACAAACTTACGTTGTATATGTGTTACATATATCTAAATTCGCAAACATGTAACTAATATGTATATTTTTATTTAATTGTATTTAATTCCTTAAAATACAAACACAAAATTGTATGTAAATGATGCTAATATAAACAAAGTATAAATATTCACATGTAAATAACATGTAGGTCTTACGGAAATTGCGGAGGAAATAAGGATAGCTGGTGGAAAATGTTACACATATTATTGCGACATTGCTGACAAAAAAGAAGTATATCGCATTGCGAAAGTAGTACAAATCGAAGTCGGAAATGTGAGTAAACAATTAAATAAATTGTAAGTTTTATATAAATTACAATAGATCGTCTGTATTGTGAAAAACATCTTATCGACCAAATTTTAGATTAGACTATATCAACCGATCATTTTGATTAAAAAATCGTTGATTATGTCTTTTTGAGTATTTATTGAAAAAAAAATAAATTTTTAAAAATCTGTATCATAATGATTTAATAATAGTATCTTATGTGGCAAGTGCGGAAAATAACGAATTACATCGCGGGTGAAGTTGCCGCATAAGCCGAAGGCTTATGATGCATTCACGCGAGTACGAGTGTGAATACATCATAAGCCTTCGGCTTATGCGGCAACTTCACCCGCGATGTATTTGTTGTCCTCCGCACATGCCACATACAATATTTTTTGTAATGCCTATCGCGAAAGTTCGATTTGAGATGTTTTTACTCATGTACTTATCTCTTGATTTTTTCGGTAATAAAATTTTCGTGGCAGATTCAGCTGCTTCTATAAGTTCTAACGGCGTTCTAATGGTCTTGAACCCTCGTTTCTTTTATCCATTTGATCCTTCTTGAATAGTGAAGGTTATAACAAATTGACATTTCGTCTCGCGTGAATTTCGTTACGTTCAAATTTGTTATGTCAATCGAGAAGAAAGATGATTTTTTCCACACTAGTGCGGTAAAGTGTAACCATAGTAACACGCAGTAAAGTAAATAATAAAGATGCTTTTCTCGCACTAGTGTAATAAAGTAAGGCATACATTGAATCGTTGAGAAATAAACCATTTTCCGCACGCTAAACAGCAATCGAAAATCGAACTTTCGCAACAGGCGTTGCAAAAATATATTTATAATACACTTCTTATAATAATTAGAGGATCATTTAAATTTTCTGAAAAAATTGGCAAAATTTAGTCAGCTGTAACTTCATTAAAAATTAACCAAATTTAAATTTAAAAAAGATTTTTAAAGCTTAAAATCTCTACTTTCAAAAGCTCACTATTTTTTTAAAGTTTCTGTAAGTTTGGTAATTTTTACATATAGAAAACTACGAACTGAACAAAATTAGAAATTTTCTTTTTACTTTGCGGACCTGCTCCGTGTAAAAAAATCTACGACATTTCTCAACTTTCAGATGTGAAAGCTTGAAGTTTTCTTAACAAATTTGTTTTTTAAAAATGTTTCTACGAATTTTTATTACTGAGTTATCGCCGATTAAATGAAAAATGAGCAAGTTGACTTTAATCGTCCATAACTCTGTTGGAAATAATCCGCAATTTTAAAAAAAAGATTATTAAAGGTGAAACTTTGCTCTATCGAACGCAATAATAACCAAAATTTTTACGAAAACATATAGACTGGTTACAAATAAATAAAAATAACGTAAAAATTACAGACTTTTTCTATTTCCATTTTGACCTAAAAACCAATGTATAGAACAACAACAAAAAATTGTTCTTCACGTTTTTTTCTACTTTTAAGTACCCTGAATTGACAAAAAATTGGCGAACAGCTACAAGATGTTTTTCACAGTGACCACTATGTTTGAAAAAGGCAAATCTTCAAAAAATTGCTTAATTTCAGTAAGAAAAATGGAAAATAAAGTCAATTAATGTTAAAAATTGATTTTCAGTACATTAACACTACATAAACCTTTATTAACAATATGTCTTAACAAAAAGAAAAAACAAATTGTTTAAGTTTTCTCTCTACCAAAATTTGAAAAAATTTGAAAACCGCCGGCATTAACTTTACCCAAAGCGTATCACGAGGAGGTCGCACGGTCGGATTTACGCTTCGTTTTGTGTGTATATGTGTAATGTCTGCGTGCGTGCATGTGTGCGTGTGTGTGTATGTGTGTGAGAGTGAATTCAATAACGCGTGTTTCCTCTTTTTAAAATGACTGCTCGCAATTGGTTTCGTATATTAATGCAACGGATGTATTGTTGCCTGAGGGATTCGCTGTCAGGTTTGCCGAAGAGCTCTTACAAGCGAAGGTAGAGCAGCGATGTTGGGATAGTTTTCGCGTACTTTACGTTCTAACATATCCCAAACATGCTCAATCGGATTTAAATCGGGACTCATTGGCGAATGCAATAACGTCTTGATTTGATGATTCCTCAGGGTTACGTTCAGATTCCCCACCCAGGCGTCCTTAACCACCCAAACACCGTTCAGATTCCTCTTATTTTTACCTAAGTAATGTCCGAGTGCATCGTTCAGATTCCTTGCCAAAACACCCGGGTGAGGAGAAAAAGCACCCTGTTCTTGATACAGGATAACCAGCGGAGAGACTTTGCCGTCAAAAGTGCTTAAATGTTGAATGTAATAGTTAAGATGAGGAAATATATTCGATGTAATAATGAATGCCAAACTCGTGGTCGCAAAAAATGAATCTCCAATTATTATCAACAATAAGCTAATTATATGGGACATTGATAGTAAATTATTTATTTGTCATTGATGTGAATTTTATTAATTCTAATAAAGAATAAATAACTTTAAAACATCTTTCTCTCGACCAAACTAGAAAATTTCTTTTATTACTTTACAATCACAACGTTTCGACTATATTTTTAGTCCTTATCAAGTGATCAACTATACAAAAACATACTATACAGAAAACGAGGTTCAGTAAACTACATAATTTCGCTATTGATATTTCACAGTTAGATGAAATTCATACATATTTGTAAAAAAGAAAGAAAGAATTATTACAATCCAAAAATGTTTTAGGAGAATAGTGTCTAATAGACATTCCGTCAAATATGTCAAACGGATAGAGAGAGACTAAGCGACCTTTATTATTTTGTTGTATATGTTACTTAAATTATCAGTGTCCTTTTGTAAATTAATAGTGTTTTTGTTTTTCTTAATAAAAAACATTTCAGCAATCTCTTTTTCTAACGTGTTTTTCTTTATGTAGCAATAGTGAAGGTAATAATGAACATGATAGCTATAATTCTATTTTGAAAAAGAGAAAGAAAAGTGTTATTGAAAAAAATATCAAAAATTTGTATAAAAATTTAATAAAAGCAGAGGAATCTTAAAAGAAAGAAGAGGCTCAGCAGAAAAGACATATTGAGCGTATGGAGCAACAGGATCGTACTATTGAAGTTTATCAAAGTGCAATGAACCGACTCCTAGAGAAGTTATAGAATTGTAAGTGGTGTAAAGTATAGTTTTTCTCTGTTTTGACAATGTATATTAATACTTTAATTTTTTCCTTGTTTCTTTATTATAGAATTTCATATTATTGAAATACTTCTGTTGGCTATCAGAGAGATTGTGAATGTCTGTGACCAAAGATTATAATATGATTTCATTATTATACGGTTCTCAAGCTGAGATGATTTTTGTTGATTGTGCATATTTTTTGTTTTATTTTTTATTTGCATTATCTTTAGTGGTATTTTCATTGTTATTTAATAGTATGCTTTGCTTTTTTTAATTAATATTATCTTTAATAATTTAAGTATTTTAGTCTCTCTTAAGTTGTAAAAAGTTAAAATCCTCACATAATTATGTGAAGTTAATATTTTCATAGCAAAGGTGCAGAAAAATTTAAACATGACATGATTTAATAATAATATAAAATATAAGTTGTCATAAAAAGAATAAGTTTTATTTTTTATGATTGGTACTACTTAAACTTTTTATTAAAGTTTTATGCATATATTGTTAACTCATGTACTTACATTTAGTTAAGTGACTTAATATGATTTAATGCTTAAAGACTAATGCTAAAGAGACACACTAGTTATGTTAAGGATATATATATATTGTTACGTCCCTGATCTTTCATCCCCTTGAATATCATCCCTTGTGTGTCGTTGTGGAACTTCATCGTTAAGGGGGTTGTTTATTGACAACCGCCCTGTGGTTGTTTTGAGGCTCCATGACAGATTTGGTCGAGCTGTCGCATCGAGCAGACGCTTTCGAGGCCAATGAGCATTTGTGCATATTATTTATTGTATTGCATCGTTCTTTTGTACTTGATTTTCATAAACTCTTTAAAACTCAGTACCACCTTAAGAGTCTTTATCCTTTTCGGGCGTGTTCCGTGTGAGAGTGTGCGAGTGATTTGAGAGAGAGAACGTCCGGAGGACGTAACATTTTGGGGGCTCGTCCGGGATCGGATCGAAGGAACATCTCACCGCAGCAGAACAGAACATCGAAAATGATACATTCCCCGAGGATTACCCGTTCACAAGCTCCGTCTCGAACGACTGGCAGCGAGGAATCAAGAGAGCAAACGGACTCGTTACCGGAAGTCGCAGGGGAACCGGCAGTAACAGAGTCTAGCTCTTCGGGTCCTCCTTCTTGAGATGCGAGAGATGCGACAGGAGCAGACACGTCGAGAGGACGAAATTACGGCGATGCTGCGTCGTCACGACGAGGAACTTCAAGCCTTAAAACAGATTCATTGCCGACCACAAAATCTACAGCTAAGTCCTTCTATTAATAGATTGTGTGGAAATTCGGGTACGCGCTTTTTAAATGAGAGAATGATTTTCGCGCGATATTAGGGTTCAAATTAAAACCTGATACTTATGACGGGACAGTATCACTTCGTGAATTTTTCTCACAGTTTAATTTAATTGCTCAAGCAAATAGTTGGGATAATACGACAAAGACTGTTGCACTTGCTTCGAGTTTAAGAGGAAAAGCGCGTTCGGTATTAGAGACGGTAGAAGACGTGTCCAATTTAGAATTTAACGAATTAAAATCAAAACTTGAATTACGTTTTGGAGAAGGACTCTTATCGCAAAATTATTACGTACAATTTACAAATCGGAAACAAAAGTTTGGGGAAAATTTGGCAACATTAGGTTCGGAACTCGAAAGATTGGTTCGCCTTGCGTATCCCGTGCCCACACGAAATCCGAGATAAAATCGCCTGCGCGCAATTCATTTCGGCGATATATGATAATTTTGTCGAACAAACTTTACAATTGGAAAACATAACTTCTTTGAGTTTGGCAATTGAAAGGGCAAAAGCCATAAAAATAATTCAAGGGGAGGGTTACGAGAAAAAGAGAGGAAATTTTAATTTTAGTAAAAATTTTTCGAGTATTGGAAAAAAGAACGCGCAGGATAATAAATTAGAAGGTGAACGAGATGAAAAAGGTAATAAGAAAGGAAATAACGGAAAAGGGAATTGGCCAGGCAGCAAATTTAGCACCGGCCAAAGGGAATGTTGGACGTGTGGGAAAATCGGACATTTCCGGTACGAATGTCCTATTGAGAAGAGAAACTTGGTTTAGCCAAGCTTAGCGGGGAGAGTTTGGCTTCCGTGAAAAATTCCTCGAAAATGTATTAAATGTTAATAGAATTAAGAATAATGATTATTTCATTTTTAAAGGAAAAGTAGATGATAAAGTATGTTCTTTCAAGTTTGACACGGGCTCCGATGTTTCCATAATAAATAGCAAATTTGTTGATAAAGAGAAAAGAAAGATTTGTAAGAATTTTGTTAATTTGAGATATCCCACCGGAGAAAAAGTTCGTGTAGAGTTTTGGGCAGAAGTTAAAGTTGAATTAGGGAAATATTCGTTGAAAATACCAATGTTCATTGCAGACATAAATGATGAATGTCTTTTAGGAATAGATTTTCTAAAAATGGTAAATTTAGAAAAAATCTTTGAATCGGCTTTTGGAATTCCGATGTTTGAAAAAGAAATAGCTAGAATTGAAGATTCTTTTAAAAAAGTTCTGATCCCCTTGAAAGAACTTTATGAAATGAATTCTCAACATTTAACTGAAATAGAAAAAGAAAGTTTTGTCGATTTTTATAATGAATTTGATGATTTATTTTCTGAAGACATTATTGCGGGAAATTGTAATGTTGTAGAACATATTGTAAATGTGTGAGATTCTCCTCCCATAAAACAGGTTCCTCGTAGGATTCCGATTCAAATGAGGGGAGAAGTCGATAAAATTTTGGAGGATATGAGTTCACGTGGAGTGATTGAGGAGTCAAATAGTCCATGGGTTTCTCCTGCTGTCATGGTTAAAAAGAAGGACGGTTCTATAAGGTTCTGTGTTGATTATAGAAAATTAAACGAGGTGACTATTAAGGATTCTTATCCCCTTCCCCGAATTGATGACATTCTTGACCAGCTAACAGGTAATTCTTGGTTTTCCACTCTTGATCTTAAAAGTGGGTATTGGCAAATTAAAATCCGTCCCGAAGATAAAAAGAAAACGGTTTTTTCAATAGGTAAAGGATTGTGGCAATTTACCATTATGCCCTTTGGGTTGTGTAACGCCCCTGCAACATTTGAACGCCTTATGAAAAAAGTTTTACAAAATTTATTATCAAAAATTTGCCTTGTATATTTGGATGATGTGATAATTTTTGGGAAAATTTTTACTGAAATGATAAACAATTTTAGAACAGTATTTTTACGATTAAGAGAAGCAAATTTAAAAATAAACCCGAAGAAATGTGTGTTATTTAGTAAAAGTGTAAAATATTTGGGTCATGTGGTTTCTGTGGAGGGCGTTGTTACAGATCCCGATAAGATTTCTGTTGTCAAAGATTGGCCAATACCTCACACAAAGAAACAATTACAAAGTTTTCTGGGATTCTGTTCTTATTATCGTAAATTTGTTAAAGGATTCTCTTCCTTAGCTAAGCCCCTTTACATGTTGACAGAAGATCAAACTAAATACGTATGGGGAGATAAATGTCAGAAAGCTTTTGAAAAGTTAAAGTTTTTATTATGTTCTTCTCCAATTCTTTCCTTTCCGAGAGAAAAGAGAGAATTTTTATTAGATACTGACGCGTCGAATATAGGAATCGGTGCAGTGTTGTCTCAGAAACAAGATGGAGAAGAGAAAGTAATTGCTTATTTTAGTCGTGTGCTTAATAAAGCCGAACGAAACTATTGCGTTACTCGTCGGAAACTTTTAGCGATAGTAGATTCTATAAAGTTTTTTCGTCATTATCTTTTGGGACAAAAATTTTTAATCCGTACGGATCATGTTTCGTTACGATGGCTTTTATCTTTCAGAGATTTAAAAAGTCAATTAACTCGATGGATGGAAAGATTACAACAATACGAGTTTGAGATTATCTATCGTAAAGGGATTTCTCACAATAATGCTGACGGATTGTCTAGAAAACTTTGTGAATCAAACAATTGTCAATATTGTGCAAAAGTGGAAAGAAAAAATTCGGAGGAGAGGGAACAAACAGTTTCTCGTATAGTGTTCGAAGGCGAAAATTTGGAAAATTGGCGTGAAATGCAACGACAAGATCCAGACATTTCATTTATTCTTCGTGCCAAGGAAACAAAAATTCGTCCCCCACGCTCAGAAATAGTCGGAGAGGACATTTCAACTCTAATATATTGGTCGTATTGGGATTCTTTGATTGTAAAAAATGGGATCCTCTATAAAAAATGGGAAGCTCCAAATTTAAAATCAAGTTTTCTCCAACTCGTGGTTCCTCGAGTACGAATAAAAGAAATATTAGAGGAGACACATGATTCTCCAACAGGAAGACATTTCGGAGCCAATAAGACTCTAGAAAAAATTTGAAAACGATTCTTCTGGGCAATCTGCAAACAGGATGTTGAGGAATAGTGCAAAACCTGTAAAATCTGCGTTTCAAAGAAAGGTCCTTCAGGAAAAGGGAAATCTCCTCTACAAATTTATAATGTTGGAGCTCCATTAGAGAGAATACAGATAGACATACTTGGTCCTCTTCCTTTGACAAGATCTGGAAACAAATATTTGCTTGTTATCGTAGATTGCTTCACTAAATGGGTGGAGGCTTTTCCTATTAAAAATATCAGAGCTAGAATAGTCGCTGAAGTCTTTGTTAATCAATTTATCTCAAGGCATGGAATTCCAAGTGAAGTTCACACCGATCAAGGGAAGAATTTTGAATCACAACTCTTCTCGGAATTAATGAAATTACTCGGAATAAAAAAAAACTAGGACTACCGCCTTTCATCCTCAATCTAACGGACAAGTAGAACGCCAACATCAGACTATTTCAAATTTCTTAGCGAAATACATATCGAAAGATCAAAAGGACTGGGATCGATGGATTCCCATGTTTCTTTTAGCTTACAGATCTTCGAAGCATGAAACCACTGACGTGATTCCGGCAGAGCTATATTTTGGTAGGGAACTAAGGTTACCGGTGGATCTTTTACGAGGAAATCCTGAATCTTCTGAAGGAAGACTTTCAAAAAAAAATTTTATTAGAAATCTAAAAGAGAAATTAGAAGAAATTCATTCTTCAATTAGGGAGCGAATGAATCTGAAATCTTCTCAGATAAAGATTCGTTATGATCGTAGTGCCAGAAGAATTCTTTTCAAAGTAGGACAGAAGGTTTGGTTTTATAATCCTCGTAGGATTAAAGGGAAAGCTCCGAAATTACAAGGAAGTTAGGAAGGTCCATTCCGGATAGTAAAGAAACTTAGTGATGTGGTGTTTTGTATAGAAAGATCGTCTAGACATAAGAAAAAAATTGTACATTCAGATAGATTAGCTCCTTTTCTCGAGAGAAGTTTAGAAAAATAATTAAGTAGATTGGAGCCCGGAAATGTCGATTTTTCTTTAAAATTGGGGGGGGATGTTTTAATTTAAGAAAAAAAAATAGAATAAGTTACTGCTCATTTTATTTTTCGTTATAGAGTCTTCAATTTGGAAAGAGATTTGTCTTTGATCTGAGAAAAGTTTCCTGAAAGGCGGAAAAATTGATCTCCCAGCTTAGTCTTCGAGGGAGAAAATCTTCATTCGTCTTTATTCTACTCTAAGAAGACTGTCTCGCCCGCGGTTTTTGATCCGTGGTTTTCCCGCGGGATTTTGGGCGAATGCCGAGACAGGGACTTGGGGAGTCCATGAAAGACGATGGGTCCACGGAAGATACCCCCCCCCCTTGTCTGAACCGGAGGATGGAGGGAGACCGGGACTTATCTTCAAGGAATTCTGAAAGTCGATTGGGATCAAATTGACGGAGTCGCTCGGTAACCTGCGGCAGCAGCCCAGGGTAGGGCAGGAAGACTCGTCGGTGTCATGGAATCGACAATTGATGCAGTTGTACTACAGACTTGGATTGGCGAATATAGTTCAACGACCTGCGGCGGGAGCCTACCAACTTATGGTGGAACGAGAATTCGTCAGAATCCTAAGTTTGACATCGAAATACGGAGATAGCTTGTATGGATGTGCGACGGGATACAGAATGGCGGATTGTTCGGTAACCTGTGGCAGGAGCCCAGGGTAGAACAGGAAAATTCGTCGGAGTCCTGAGATCGGCATCGGAATGCAGAGTTATTAAACAACGTTGGATAACCCTCTGTTTCTGATTGTCGGGACGACAATCTTGAAGAAGGGGGCAGTATTACGTCCCTGATCTTTCATCCCCTGAATATTATCCCTTGTGTGTCGTTGTGGAACTTCATCGTTAAGGGGGTTGTTTATTGACAACCGCCCTGTGGTTGTTTTGAAGCTCCATGACACATTTGGTCGAGCTGTCGCATCGAGCAGACGCTTTCGAGGCCAATGAGCATTTGTATAATACATATTATTTATTGTATTGCATCGTTCTTTTGTACTGGATTTTCATATTAAAACTCAGTACCACCTTAAGAGTCTTTATCCTTTTCGGGCGTGTTCCGCGTGTGTGAGAGTGTGCGAGTGATTTGAGAGAGAGAACGTCCGGAGGACGTAACACTATACAGGGTGATTCAAAACAACCGTTTGTCCTTAAAATGTCGTATTCCTGACTCAATTCTAAGACGATTTTTCCTTTGCCAAAATTTTATCCGAAGCTTAGTTTTTGAAATATAAAAAGAAATAGTTAGCGAATTACAGCACGAGTACGGGCGGTAATCAGGAGCGGCGCACCACATTATCCGACGCGGGCGATTACGTGGGCGCTCGAAGCGATCAGCTGTTTGTTACACGCGGCGTTTTGTGTGTGTGTGTGTGTGTGCGTGTGTGTGTACGCGTATACACACACACACACACACACACTCTCTCTCTCTCTCTCTCTCTCACTGATTCTTACCTTGTAGAGATGTTTGATGTCCTTTGACGAATAATTGTTGCCTGACTGGATACAATCCGATATTGACACACTGTGACACACTGCATAATGAAATCATTTTTTTGTAATAAATTCTATTGACACTTTGACTCACGCACTTGATTAAAAATTATTGTAATAAATAATTGATTACAAATTACAACACATAATCACAATCTGAGAGAATTTTCTCTTAGAATTTGCCCTGAAAATTGTGGTAATCGTAGGATAATATTGTATGGAAAAAATTTTATTAGAATTCCTCTAATTAATATTTATCACATTCAAAATAATAATATCTATCACAATAAAATATGAAACATGTTTTATTAATTTTACTAAACCGTAAAGTAAAATTAATGAAATATATTTTATATTTTATTGTGATAAATATTATTATTTTGAATGTGATAATTATTAATCAGAGAAATTCTAATAAAATTCTTTCCATATTATATTCTCTTACAATTACTATAACTTTTAGGGTAAATTCTAAGAGAAAATTCTCTCAGTGTTTTGATTAATTATTAAAAATTACTTGTAAAAACGCGCGGCGCGCACAGCACACGTTACTCGATGCGGACGGCAATAGTTTACACGGCAAGGACACGACAATCATAATCACAATCTAAGAGAATTTTCTCTTAGAATTTACCTAGAAAATTATGGTAATCGTAGAACATTATGATGTGGAAAGAATTTTATTAGAATTTCTCTACTATTTATCATATTAAAAATAATAATATGTATCACAAGAAAATATAAAATATGTTTGATTAATTTTACTATACAGTTTAGTAAAATTAATCACACATATTTCATATTTTATTATGATAGATATGATTTTTAATGTGATAAATATTAATCAGAGAAATTTTAATAAAATTCTTTTCATACCGTATTGTCTCACAATTACCATAACTTTTAGGGTAAATTTTAAGAGAAAATTCTCTCAGTGTACCGATTAATTATTAAAAATTACTTGTAAAAAGGCACACGTTACTCGATGCGGACGACAATTGTTTACACGGCAAGGACACGACAACAGACTGCGGCGACGGACGACGCGACGCGTCGCGACGCTTCGCGACACGTCTAGACGATAACAATCACGCGGCGTTGCCGAACATGTGATTGACGCGAGACATGTATTAAAACGTATAATAATTATGTTATTAAAAAAGGCATATTATAACGTATTATAATTTTTTACGTTATAATTTTTATTGTTATCGTCTAGACGTGTCGCGAAGCGTCGCGACGCGTCGCGTCGTCCGTCGCCGCAGTCTGTTGTCGTGTCCTTGCCGTGTAAACAATTGTCGTCCGCATCGAGTAACGTGTGCCTTTTTACAAGTAATTTTTAATAATTAATCGGTACACTGAGAGAATTTTCTCTTAAAATTTACCCTAAAAGTTATGGTAATTGTGAGACAATACGGTATGAAAAGAATTTTATTAAAATTTCTCTGATTAATATTTATCACATTAAAAATAATATCTATCACAATAAAATATGAAATATGTGTGATTAATTTTACTAAACTGTATAGTAAAATTAATCAAACATATTTTATATTTTCTTGTGATACATATTATTATTTTTAATATGATAAATAGTAGAGAAATTCTAATAAAATTCTTTCCACATCATAATGTCCTACGATTACCATAATTTTCTAGGTAAATTCTAAGAGAAAATTCTCTTAGATTGTGATTATGATTGTCGTGTCCTTGCCGTGTAAACTATTGCCGTCCGCATCGAGTAACGTGTGCTGTGCGCGCCGCGCGTTTTTACAAGTAATTTTTAATAATTAATCAAAACACTGAGAGAATTTTCTCTTAGAATTTACCCTAAAAGTTATAGTAATTGTAAGAGAATATGGTATGGAAAGAATTTTATTAGAATTTCTCTGATTAATAATTATCACATTCAAAATAATAATATTTATCACAATAAAAAATATAAAATATATTTCATTAATTTTACTTTACGGTTTAGTAAAATTAATAAAACATGTTTCATATTTTATTGTGATAGATATTATTATTTTGAATGTGATAAATATTAATTAGAGGAATTCTAATAAAATTTTTTCCATACAATATTATCCTACGATTACCACAATTTTCAGGGCAAATTCTAAGAGAAAATTCTCTCAGATTGTGATTATGTGTTGTAATTTGTAATCAGTTATTTATTACAATAATTTTTAATCAAGTGCGTGAGTCAAAGTGTCAATAGAATTTATTACAAAAAAATGATTTCATTATGCAGTGTGTCACAGTGTGTCAATATCGGATTGTATCCAGTCAGGCAACAATTATTCGTCAAAGGACATCAAACATCTCTACAAGGTAAGAATCAGTGAGAGAGAGAGAGAGAGAGAGAGTGTGTGTGTGTGTGTGTGTGTGTGTATACGCGTACACACACACGCACACACACACACACACACAAAACGCCGCGTGTAACAAACAGCTGATCGCTTCGAGCGCCCACGTAATCGCCCGCGTCGGATAATGTGGTGCCCCGCTCCTGATTACCGCCCGTACTCGTGCTGTAATTCGCTAACTATTTCTTTTTATATTTCAAAAACTAAGCTTCGGATAAAATTTTGGCAAAGGAAAAATCGTCTTAGAATTGAGTCAGGAATACGACATTTTAAGGACAAACGGTTGTTTTGAATCACCCTGTATATATATACGAGGGTGGTCCGATAAGTACTTAGCCTCATCGCCCGATGGTGCCAATATCGCAAGAGAGATTTACTATCGTGTAGTACATTCTCGTAGACGGCTACTGTCAAAATTTCAGCCGAATCGGACTCGTAGTTTCGTTTTGACCGTGTGTGAAAGCGGGCGTGTCCGCGGATTTTAGAAAAATGGAAAAAGAGCAATATTGGTCGGTGATTCAATTCTTGTTTTTGGAAGGGAAATCGCGCAGTAAAATCAAAAAGCACTTGGATGCTGTGTACGGTGACTCTTCTTCTTCGATGGCGACCGTCAAAAATTGGTTTAACGAGTTTCAACGTGGTCGCACGTCAGTTTTTGATGAGCCACGCCCAGGTGCCCCGAAAATGGCTACCACGGAGGATAACGTGACAAAAATCCACGATCTCGTATTGGCAGACCGCCGATTAAAGGTGCGCGAGATAGCTGAAACAGTAGGCATCTCAAAAGACCGCGTGGGTCATATCCTGCATGAAATTTTGGGCATGAGAAAGCTGTCGGCGCGATGGGTGCCGCGTTTGCTCACTCCGGACAACAAGCGCAACCGCCGTCGCCACGGCCAAATTGGTCGAATTGCACTACAAACTGCTGCCCCATCCACCGTATTCTCCAGATTTGGCCCCGTGCGACTTTTTTTTGTTTCCAAACTTGAAAAAGTCACTCGCCGGGCAGAAATTTGAGTCAAATGAGGAGGTCATCGCCGCCACGGAGGCCTACTTTGCAGACCTCGAGAAAACGTATTTTTTAGATGAGTTAAAGAAGTTGGAGCATTGCTGGGTCAAGTGTATCGAGCTAAAAGGAGACTATGTTGAGAAATAAATCCCCACTTTTCCAAAATTTTCGTTTTTCTTTTGTAGGCTAAGTACTTATCGGACCGCCCTAGTATATATATATATCCTTGGGATATATATATATTGTTATATATATTAAGGAATATATGTTAAAGATATATATATATATATATATATATTGTTATGTCCGTGTTACGTCCGTTTTACGATACGTCCCTGTATTTTACGATCGTCAGGATCTTCTATCAGAGTCTTCTATCAGGATCTTCTATCAGAGTCTTCTATCAGGATCTTCTATCGTCGCTAAGAAGTTGTTTATGTTAATCGTTGCGTGTTGTTCTGAACTGTCTGTCGTGCGGTGAGGACGTATCTTCCGACAGCTGTTTGGCGGACATATATTAGGATTAATGCACGTTATATTATATTGTATCGCTACGGTATATTGGCTTGTTATATTAAAGTTCATTGCTTTGCTACGCGAGTGTATTCATTTCCGGCGTGTGAGAGTTTGAGTGCGCGCGACATTTCTGTGGGATAACCCGAAGGGTGGTCGCGGATGAAACAATATATATATATATATATATATATATATATGTTAAGGAATATATGTTAAGGATATATGTATCCTAAAAAAATCATAAAAATGAAAAGGTCAGGCCTTGTTCAAAAGAAGGTACTCAAAAATTTAAACGATCTAATAATAAATTATCACGAAAAGTAACTGATATGTTATTCAAGGTGCCAGTTCAAAGTGAACATACGTAAAGTGTATATTATCTAAATTTAGTAATAATATATTACCATGAAAAGTAACTGTGATATTTTATTCAAGGTGCAAGTTCACATTGAATATACATACATATAAGTAAAACTGATTACAATTTGATTCTAGAAAATAAGTGCGATATGTTATTCTTAGTGCACAAAATATAATAGTCGTTTATAGAGATTTGATTTGAAATTCATACTAGCCCGTACAATGAAAAATAATTACTCGTAATTCCAGAGTACCAATTTGTTAATGACTCAGAAAAATTACATGGCGGCCTGCTCTCAAAAAACTATAATGTTTCTCGATGTCCATTTAGAAATAATGTCGAAGCTCTTACAGAATAATTACTACAACATTTGAAATACGAAAAGTATTACATTAGAAGAAGATTAGATTAGAATAAGGATTCAACGTATTTTTAAAAGCTCTACACACATAACGAAGTGAATATACAAAACTATATACAAATACCTTTTTCTTCTGTGTTTCTGAAGAAAATTGTAAGTCAAATGAAACCTTGCACTTTGAGAACCATGTCACTTACTTTTCAGAGTCAAATTGATAAATTTTTTTTGTATATTTTAATGATATTTATTTCTCACTTGTATCTTGAATAATTAATATGTAATTTTTTATTGTATATTACGACAAATAATCAGTAAACTTTTTAAGCGTATAGCTTTATTGTAGTTGACCTGAGAACTGTACATTTATAAATTTTACTTAATATACACCCATTTCGAGCAACAAGGCAAAGTTTTCTGATCAATAACTTACTCCCTGAAAATACGGTATAACACAAATCGGAAGTTGATACGAAAATTCGAAATTTTACTAAAGAATAATTGGAGGTTTTTAATTTATACAATTTTCACAACTCTTATTTCAATTATTTATTCTACCCATTGAAAGTTTTTTGAGAGCAGGCCGCCATGTTATTTTTTTGAGTCATTAACAAATTGGTACTCTGGAATTACGTGCAATTATTTTTCATTGTACGGGCTAGTATGAATTTCAAATCATATCTCTATAAACGACTATTATATTTTGTGCACTAAGAATAACATATCGCACTTATTTTCTAGAATCAAATTGTAATCAGTTTTACTTATATGTATGTATATTCAATGTGAACTTGCACCTTAAATAAAATATCACAGTTACTTTTCATGGTAATATATTATTACTAAATTAGATAATATACACTTTACGTATGTTCACTTTGAACTGGCACCTTGAATAACATATCAGTTACTTTTCGTGATAATTTATTATTAGATCGTTTAAATTTTTGAGTACCTTCTTTTGAACATGGCCTGACCTTTTCATTTTTATGATTTTTTTAGGATATCACTTACTTTTTAAAGTACAGATATATAGAGCAGCTTTCTAGTAATTCAAGTATCACAAATATATGTATTTTCGATTCTTATCACATAACTTTGTATAAGTAACAATTTATGCAATACAGTTCAAAATAATTGAAATATATGGTACATATGTACATATATATAATATATAATTATATTATAGTATACATATATATTTTATTTAATCATATATGTAAATGTTTGTATAATTGTAATAACTTTTAACGATACATTGCACATTTATTTCAATTGCAACAGAATGAATTTATATTCTTGTATGAATATTGAAAATAAAGAATGGGCCCCTCCATCGCCCATTCTCGTGAGAACACAACCATATATTTTTCTTTGTCTCTCCGATTTTAACACGACATACATATTTATGTCTGATAATTTTTTTCTTGATGATACTTTTTGAAATGTCATGAAGCCTAGGTCAAATTAGAAACTTATTGCACTCGTTTTAACGCAGCGCTTACAGCAGCTTTTATAAAGCGCCAGAGCAGCCGATATTTTATTTTGGCGCTTACGGCAACTTTTATACAGCGCTAGAACAGTTGATGTTTCATTTTGGCGCTTACGGCAGCCTTTATACAGCGCCATTATTTAATCTGTTCTAAGAACAATATGTATGCCCCTTGTGCTCTTTTGGGCCATTTTTTCTTGAACACTTCCATATCATTAGAATAATACCATTCCGATTTTGTGTCAGCTCTCAACATACACGTGTAGTGACCACGATTCATTTCTTCACCTTCGTGAAATATAGCGCTTATTAGCTTGTACTTTTTTTTATTAATCGTGATATTACTCGTCGGCACGGCGGTAATCCGATTGTTGATAAGTTTTTTAGAAGCACCGTTTACAAAAGTATATAAATTGAGCTGTATTACTACGACGGATAAAGTTGATTCGATTACGGTTTTCTTTTTCAACACGGTGCCCTTACATTCGTTACAATTGCCGTTTATCGTTTCCCATTTAGAAAATTCTACATTAATCAAACTTTGTAGAGTGACACCTTTTTTCCTTTTTAATGTCGAATGTATAGGTAATATTAACAAACTACTGCTTTCCAGCTTAGTTACATTGTAATTACATTTGACATTCGAGCAACATGTTACGTGCTTTAATTCGAGTTTTAATACATCATTGATGTCGGAATACGTCGACATTAGAGCCGTAAAAAATTCCGAAACATCTTGTTGTGTTCGTTCTTCGAAGCGTTTTCCAACAGATCTTCTAACCGCTTGAATGTTGCAATATTTACGTTCACCATACGCGCAGATAGCATCAATCAATGCATTCGATGCTTTATTTTTCAGTATTTGTTGCCTAATACGTACGCAATGAAACGCACATTGTAATATTACATTAGCGTAACACGAAACAGCATCGTTATTGCAAAGGCCATATATTTTCCACGTAACTATACTTTCTGGTTCCTCACAATCATAATTCTGCATATCATCAATGATATTAGGGATATCCCATCGACGATCGTACATTTTCACAACCTTTTTCTCGGACGGATTGATTTGTGGCAGTTCAGATTTGAATATAGATCTCAGTCGATTATATTCTACAATGGCTCTCGAGTTTGCTTTAACTGATGCTGGATTGAAATTTATCAAATGTAGGCCTTCCAATTTACTTACTCGTGACAAACCTACATAGGCTTGACCA
Organism: Nylanderia fulva; assembly: GCF_048542155.1. Classification (NCBI taxonomy): domain Eukaryota; kingdom Metazoa; phylum Arthropoda; class Insecta; order Hymenoptera; family Formicidae; genus Nylanderia; species Nylanderia fulva. Next base: position 199,485 of record NW_028190862.1, read on the forward strand.
TCACTGAATACAGTCGTTCCTAAATCCATCATTGCATTGTTACATGTAATTCCTTCGATTATAAATAATTCGACATTCTTCAATTTGTCTCTCAAAGTTTTCAAGACCATGTCTGACAATTGCGTATATTTTGGTGTAGATTCATGACTAACCGGTAGTTGAAACATTCTATGGATTGTCAAGCCATCGATATTGAATGCTGCGATACCCGTGGGAGCAAATATGGCAGTCGTTTTTTCCAAATTTATTCTGATCCAATGTTTAATCGTTTCAATTAGAAAACTTTTCCCTGTACCACCCTCGCCACTTACGTACAGTCGCAGAATCTGATTCTTATCTTGTAAAACTTGGCATACTCCATTAAAGACTCTTTTCTGGTCTTTGTTCAATTGCGACATCATTTGCGATAAATCAATCGGGTCGTCAATCTTACCAAAATCTTCCAGATCTTTCATCGCGTCGTCAGCTTCTATCGGATTACAATCCAGTTCATCGTCATCGGATTTGTCTCTGTCTGCTGTTTTCAGATCATTTTCGCGCTTCTCGATTAATTCAGCAACGTTCTCAAAAGCTTTCTGTATTTCTTCGAGCCTTTCGTGATATTTCATTGCCTTCGTTAAAACAGACTCTGAATTCTTAAAGGCATCCGTGTAAGTCTCGAATGTACCTTTGAGTTCACTCAAATCTCTCCATGGTTTGAACAGAAGAAGCAGCGAGTAAAAGTATTTTTTGGGCTCAGTTTTTATATTAAATCGATAATGGTTAATTAAATAACCCTTTTTTCGTTTTTTTTTAAATAAACCCGATGCCAGTTTGTAACACTTGACTTCGTCATTATTTGACATCTGTTTCGTAATTTCCCAGAATCTGGCAAAATCGTACAAATTCAATGATTCTAATTCCTGAGGTCTATTTGGATAGTAATCATCGATGAGTGACGAACAGTAAATATTCGTAGAATTTTCATCGAGAGCTTAAATTTCATTAAATGTTTTAACTTTTCTATTTTTCACCTCATTAACATCGATCCATTTGACCATTGTATCATTATCCGTACCGTACAAGGGATTCCCTAATAGTGTATCCGCAGCTTCTAAAGCACCGCATTTTCTGTTATTTAATGAACGCATTGCAAAATTCCACAGTTTCGATGCCAAGGACTTATTCGAATCTATCACTTCAAAGTCTGTATTGCATTTTTCCGACTTTGTCGTGTATTTTGTTAAATATGAGTTTAAAAACTCTGATTTTTCTCTAATAAATTGTATGTCCATATTTCCCTCCCAGGCTAATTTGATAGACGGATTATAATCATTTATAAACCTTTCCGACTCCTTGCGAGGAAGATCGTACAATCTGCTCTTACTGCGTAAATTTTTTCTACCGACTATCAAAGTGATAACGTCTCTTAAAACGAAATTCTCAGTAACTGGCCGAGGAAAATCGAACCGACACTTTCTGTATATATTAGTTTCCGTTTTTTTCGTACGCATGCAATACGAGTTATGTTTATGATTCTGATCACTTATTACCGTATCGTACAACGTTGGCGAAACATTTTCATCTGGAATTTCACACGTTACGTATTTTTGAATAAACGTAGCAACTTCTTCATCCGGCGATTTTCCTAATACTGGAGCATCTTTTATCCAAATCATACAATGCATGTGCTGGATACTTCTACGTTGATATTTCAGTCGCCAGAAGTAATGAATAATCTTTCCTATTGGATTATCGGACGAACAAATAAAATCAATCATGGCTTTGAATTTTATGCACATGAATCTAGAAGTACTTACAGGATCATATGCGATTAGTTCGCTGATGCCTAACTTCTCTTTATCGGGATTCATATCTCGTAAATATTCACCCAAATCGGACCATTTCCATTCACTAGGACTCAAAGTCAAAAACCACGTCGCTGGACCGTAATGCAAAGTCATGCATTTTACATTATTGGACGGTTGTCGCCAAAATTGATCCGTATTTCTCAATTTTGCGAAAATACTCATTAAATTCGATTCTAATTGGTAACCTTTCAATTCGTTCAAGTATCTACCAGCAGTGTATCTCTCTCGTGAGTTAGTAACCATCATCGTATAATAGATACCACTTTTCAACTGTCGGTAGTTAGCATCATTGAGAAGGAAGAACAGATACTGCAGATTCAACCTGAATCTACTATGTTTCGACATCAATCGTGTTCTAATAAATAAATATTCCGACAATGCAAAGTTTCTATCTTCTCGTTGTCCATTGACACCATCAGGATATAAATCAGGGAAACACATGACATCCAGATATTTATAACGATTATCCATTGGAAAATCTTCAATTTTCACCATTTGATAAAGCTTCAATGCAGATTCGTTATCGATTCTTTTCGCGTGTATTGGGTATATTGTATACTGATCGTTAATATCCGAATGTTCAGTGATTTGTGTGAGAAAAGCCGTACGTTTTAAAACGGTTTGATCATTATTATTTTTGTTTTGCTGTACATTGTACAAATTTAATGCTGGTAATTCCTCAACCACCTCATTTATTTCGTCATTGTCGCTTTCCTCATCGACAATCCTATATTCTGTTTCCTACAACTTATCCTTTAATAGATCATCAGATGACGCTGGAAGACGAATTTTTGAGTAATGAGGATTATTTTCTTTCAACCATTGTAAAGCCTTATACATTTTATTAATATCTACCAAATTTTCCCAAACCACTTTAGATTTCTTGGGTATACCTCGAACGAGAATGTGCAACTCGTGATTCAAATTTATAGGATCTTCCGGAGGACATACCTTATCCAATGTTTCTTGTAAAGGCAGAGGCAAATGAAATGTTCTACCTTTTCCTAAACAGAGTTCGATTATATAAGTTTCTTGATTTAAAATGTGCTATATTTAAATCATTTAATTATTTTTTTCGTTCAAGTACAATTAACAGCAAAAACTGCATATACGTAGGTATGTATTTGACTCTACTGCCATTACTTGAAACAAATACATTATTCGATATTAACAAATTGGAACTCTGGAATTACGAGTAATTATTTTTCATTGTACAGACTAGGTTTAAATTTTTGAGGACCTTCTTTTGAACATGGCTTGACCTTTTCATTTTTATGATTTTTTGGAGATAGGGTGAGAGAGGACGAATGAGGGTAAGAGAAGACGAGATAGGCGAAAGAGGGTGAAAGAGAACGAAAGAGGGTGAGAAAGGACGTACGAGGGTGAAAGAGGTGAGAGAGGGTGAGAGAGGACAAAAGAGGGTGAAAGAGGACGAAAGAAGGTGAAAGAGGACGAAAGAGGGTGAAAAAGGACAACAGAGGGTGAGAGAGGACGAAAGAGGGTGAAAGAGGCGAAAGAGGGTGAGTTAGGGCAAAAGAGGGGTGGGAGTGGGGGTGGGGGTGGGGGTGGTATGTGGGAGGGAAAGAGGTGAGTGGAAGTTGAGGGAGGTGTGAGTGAAAGGTGAGAAGAGATTTATATATATATTATATATATATAATCCTGATGACGTCAGCGGACGCGGACAGAGAAGAAGAAGAAGAAGAAGAAGAAGAAGAAGAAGAAGACGACGTTACTTCATTTTTCATAAAAAACGTCACTTTTTGACCGCTTGTATCTCCAGAACGGCTTGACCGATTTTATTCCTTCTTGCTCAAATTACTCGTGGCGATGCCGCCTTTCAGGTTATATTACGTGCAATTCAAAATTTTTTATATTTTAGTAGTTCTACACCCCCAAAAAATGGACTTTGATGGTGCAGGATAAGGAGACTTGTAGTGTCTTTTAAGGTCTTTTAGGGTTTGAACATGGCCGGAGACACTACCGCGTCTCCTAATATATTCTAAGGATATATATATATATATATATATATATATCCTTAACATAACTAGTGTTTCTCAGTCTTTAAGCATTAAATCATATTAAGTCACTTAACTAAATGTAAGTACATATATATATATATATATATATATTGTAACCGTTGATTTCATATTAGTCCGTCGGATCGATAAAGATCCGGGAAATCGGGCCGATGTAAGTGGCCGACGGCACACCTTCGGCGCGGAAAGCGGGAGATTCGCGTAAACACGAAAAATATGTTTAATTGGGCGCCAGGCGCGAGATTCGCGCCACTCTGAAAATTTATAAATCGGCAGATGACCTTTATAATCAGTAAATCATCCCGAAAACTCGCTCAGATCGTCAGGGGGTAGAAGGGGGAGTTCGGACGGGAGAGAGAACGGAATTCGAGAGAGGCTATTTAAAATCGCTCAAATGTAACAAGCATTAAATATATTTGAACAATGATGAACGAAGATAGACAGAAAAATAATTGTATAAAAGCTTGAGTAAACGGTTAGGTCAAGAAAGAAAAATCAATAGTCTTTCGATATACTACGGAGGAATCTCCGTTTTAGTGACGCCGAAATACAAATAAACGAGGCCGAAATTTGATTCGGACAATACAATACGGCGTATTTACGGCCGAAACGCGGCGCGTTGTTATTATTCCGCGCCTTTGAGACGACCCGACGCGGTGATATCGGACGACACGCGAGACCCGGAAGTAAATTCGCACGCCTACGTGTCGAATAATTATTAACGCACGAGACTTAATAAGGTCCGTGCGGCGTAATTAATTCTGAGGGTTGTAGGCAATACAAAATTTTCGAAAACTCGAGTAGGTCCCGCGCGACTTCCTTTGAGATCGATCACGCCGGTCGACCCTCGCACTATATTACAAAGAATCAGAAGACTGCGCGGATAATGATATGCGCGAGAAAGAATACGCTATTTCTGATGCGTGACTCTAGACAATTTTCCATTCTCAGATATAGAAACTCTAACAGACGAGAACGACACAATAATCACGAAACGATACTTTTGTTCTACATTAATGTAACGAAATTGCGGTGACTGTCGGCGTATCCGCGGGAGAGAGAGCCTCTCTTAATATACGCGCGGGAGAGAGCACGCGGTCGGCCGGGCGCCGGGATAAATTCCACGCGGAATGAAACTCTAAATTAAACCTCTCGAAATATCGCGAAACGACACCGGTGAATCTAATAACCGGCCGCGGCCGCGACACGCGTCTCTCCCGAATACGGTACTCACAAAAAAAAGAATTTAGCGGCTTTACAAAAGTATAGGGCCGTTCGTCTCACCGGTATCGGTGGGTCCTTCGATGCTTCGGCATCCACACGCAGGAACCTCTGCTCTCGACAACGCTCCGCCAGACAGTGACAAGCAAGAGGCCTGCCGGGATCACGCCGATAATGAATTGGGCATTTTCCACCCGTGGCGCTCCTTATCCTGGTAGCGCCGCCGGGTGCCCCGCGGGGCCCTGCGAATTTGCTTGATGCAAATTTTCTCTCGCCGTTCCTCTGTGCTTCCGTTTCGGGTTCCGTTATTCTTCTTTATTTTCGTCGGGTAGACTCCTATGAGCGCGCCTCTGTGCGGTTCCTCCAAAAATCCGCCAGATCGATTGTTTGATCGATGGTGAACTTTCGTACATCCGAATAGGCTGAGGCTCGAGGCAGTGTGTCTCCCGTGCCTCTAGTTTCCGGGGCTCTCTCGCTTCTCGCGAGAGAGTGGCCATCCCCGTCTCTGGTCGGAATCTCTGTGAAAGAAGGAACATTTTACGGCGGTACCCAGGTTCTTAACGGGAGGAGCAATCCAGAAAATCTATGTGAGAATAATATTTACCGGGCGTGATCCGGACTTGGTGGCCTCTGCTCGGTCCTAAATCGTCCTCTTCGTCCTCTCCGTCCTCTCACTCTTTCTCTCTTTCTGTTGCTCCTGTTGAGATACGTACCCTATGCAAAATTGCTCGCCGAAAACGCAAAAATCGCTTAAACAAAAATTATAAATAAAGTAATTCGCGAAACGGATGCGCGGAGCGCATCCTCCGACGCGGTAGAAAACGCAAAAATGCTTTTTGGGTGCTCTCTCTCTCTCAAAGATTGGCCAGAGAGCAAAGGTTCCCGAATTTCCCGCCTTCCCGGTCGGGCCTTCGGCCCTTGTGACGGAAGTAAAAAAAAATGTCACGTCACAATATATATATGTATATATATAATGTAACCGTGAATATTTTTGTATGATCGGATAAGTAGTTATCCGAAAAGTAGGGCCGATATGGTTGGCCGACGGCACACCTTCGGCGCGGAAAGCAGGAGATTCGCGAAGACACTAAATTTTCGTTTGCCTGGGCGCCAGGCGCGAAATTTGCGCCACTCTGAAAATTTACAAATAGGGAGAGACCTTTCGTAAATTTTAAAACGTCCCGAACGTTTCTGCGACGGCAATACTCGACTCGCTCAGAGCGTCATGTTGTAGAGGGGGGAGTCGGACAGGAGAGAGAACGGAGGTCGGAAGTGGCTATTTAGAATCACCAAAATGTAATAGTAAGAGAATATATTGTAACGATGAAGCAAATGAGTAACAAGAAGAAGAAAGAAAAAAAAATATAAATGTTTGAGTAATAGCGCATATAAAAAAAATAAAATCCCTCAGATGAGATAATAATCGAGATCCGCGCACTGGTCGTTCGCTGCGGACCGAGAGTGTTATATAACACCGAAATACAAAGAGATCAAATTTGTATTTTACATTCAGAAAGATACTGTACGGCGAATGTACGGCCGACACGCGGCACGTTGTTATGATTCCGCGACGACTCGACGCGGAGAGTTCAAGTTACACGCGGGACCCGGAAGTAAACTTGCCCGGATACGCGGCGAATAATTATTAACGCACGAGACTTAATATGGTCCGTGCGAAGTAATTGATTCTCGTAACCTCGGCACTACAAAATCTCCCATAAACTATAGTAGGTTCCGCGCGATTTACCCCTGATATCTATTACGTGGGACGTCCTCCGCGCAAATACACAAAAATAGCTAGGATACCCGAATAATCGCAGGCGCGAGAAAGAATACGCTATATATCTCATATGCGACTGTAGAGACGATTACATATTAAGATTTATAAACTCTAACAGGCGAGAGACAGTACAATAATTACGAGTATGAGACTTTATTTCTAGACATCGGTATACAATGAAATCGCGGCGACTGTCGGCGTATCCGCGGGAAAGAGAGAGCCTTTCTTAATGTGCGCGCGGGGGAGAACACGCAGTCGGTCGGGCGCCGGGACAAAAATTCTACGCGTAATACTTCTAAATTTTCTCTTAAGGGGATGCCGGATGATGTTTTTACCGATCGAATGCGAGAATATTTAGTATTTTTATATAACTTTTTATTGACTATACTGATCAATAAATCCTTTTCCACGATTAAAGTACTTATAAAAATGGACCGCGCTAGCTATGTTTGCATATATAAATCATATTAAAATCAAAAATTAATTTTGTTATCGGCTTCTTTGTGTCAGTTTGTAATAATACTAAGTTCTGCAGTTTGTCTGTGCATAAAATATAATATACGCGGTAAGGATAATATGAAGAATTATTAGTAAACGATTAAAAGTGAGATTGCAAGTCTAATAAAAAAAGTTATATATTAAAAACATTTTTACGCGTATGTGTTGTATACGTGCATATGTTTAAATATGTGTGGTGCTAACCTATCATGTGTATATGTGTATACGTGCATATGTTTAGATATGTGTGGTGCTAACCTATCGGAGTTCGGCCGTCGTTCCGGCATCCCCTTAACCTCTCGAAAAAACTAATTCGAATAATTATCAGCCGGCCGCGGACGCGACGCGTGTATCTATCGAACAATTTACGCGAAAATTAGCGACTTTACAATTAAAGGTCCGTTTGACTCATCGGTATCTGCGGGTTCGTCGCTGCTTCGGCATCCGGAAACGGGAACCTCCGCTCTCAGCCACGTTCCGCCAGACAGTGACGAGCGAAAGGCCCGCCGGAATCACGCCAATAATAAATTGGGCATTTTCCACTCGTGGCGCTCCTTATCCTGGCAGGGCCGCCGGGCGGGACCCCGCGAATTTGCTCGGTGATAATTTCCCTCGCCGTTCCTCTGTCCTCCCGCCTTTAATTCCGATGTTCCTCTTTATAATTCTCGTCGGGGAGAGACCTACGAGCGCACCGTCTCTGCTGCTCCTCCAAAATCCGCCAGATCGATTGATTGATTGATCGATCTCGAATTTTTATAGCAGGATAGGTTATCTCCCGCAACATTCGTGTCCGGGGCTCTCTCGCGCCTCGCGAGAGAGTGGTCATCCCCGTATTTCTCCGGAATATCTGCGGAAGAGGGAGTATCTAACAGCGGTATCCTGGTTCTTAAATTGAGGAGTAATTAAGAAAAGCTGTGCGTAAAAAGGTATTTACGGACGTGATCCAGACGTGGTGGCCTCTGCTCGATCCGTGGTCGTCTTCTTCCCCCCCCCCTCTCTCTCTCTCTCTCTCTCTCTCCCTCCCTCCCTCTCCCTCTCCCCCCTCTTTCTCTCTCTCTTTCTCTCTCTTCTTCTTCTCCGGTTGAGACACGTAACCCTAAGTAAAATCGCTCGCCGAAAACGCAAAAATCGCTAAACAACAAAAAAAATATAAATAAAGGTAATACGCGGGACGGGTGCAAAGGTCGCATCCCTTTACGCAAAAGAAAACGCAAAAATTATTTTCAGACGTCTTGGGCTTTTCTGATAATTCTTTTCTAAAAAGCTCTTCATCCCAAACGGTATCCTTAAGGGTGTTCCTATATGACGCTTTTAATATTCTTTAAAATGATGCTCCGACGAACCATTGTCTCATTCGTTGTAAATGTACAAGCACTCTTGCAACTCCGCTAAAATCCTCCACCAGGCCTAACTTATTTTTCAGATCCTTTTTTAATATAATACTTAACACTCTCGCCATTCCATATACGGTTGCAGTTATCTTCGATTACTTTTCCACAATCCGCTCGTCCCTCTTAACTATAGAGCTTTCCAGAGCTGACTTAGACTCCGCATTCAATTTCGGTGGATCTATAACCGTATAATTTTCTGGAGGGGAAAAAAACTTCAGTAATTTCTTCTGCTCATCAGACGGGAGGCCTTTTTTAATGATATCCTCCCATCTGACCGCCAGATCCTTGTGGACTGCCGGTGCTAACACTCTATCCATTATAACACGATCTCCGAACATTTCCAAAATCTTTGTAGGTAATTCCTTATCATCCTCTCCGTGTAGAGCAACACCTGCCTTATCCTGAGTTTCTCCTCCTTGAACACCTGTTACCTCAAATGTTTGTTCCGATCTTTTTCCAGAGACTTCCTGCACAGTCTCACTAACTACCTCTATCTCCGGAGGATTCCTCTTCCCTGAATTCGACGTGGAAAAATAATATTTTGTATCGTAGCCTCCACTATAGTAATCTTCAAGGCAATCAACATTGTCAGAACTTCATCTAAATAATAATAGTAATCACTTCTAGAGCTCCTCTTACTGGCCCCATAATAGCACCTGTAAGAGCGTCCACTGTCACTCCTATCTTCTCGAGATGGCGACCTCACAGAGCGATCCTTACGACTCCCTCATATACAAAGGAACAAGAACATTTTTAGGGTTCTTTCTTTCTCAAGGTTAGATAATATTAAAACGACCCAACTGGCTAAGGATGTTGCACTTTATTTATTCGCTACGTTTTGACCCATGTATCGGGTCCTCTTCAGGCTACAATAAATAATATAAAAATACGAATTAAAGAAAATAATGACAAATTCAAAACAATGCAAATTAAATTAACATTAAAAACATAAAAAATATATACAGGGTGTCCCATAATTCGCGAACCACCTTTCATGGGCAGATAGAGCGTGTTAAACTGAATAGAAAAGTCCTGTATCATTTTGCGATATTCGCAATAATTATTGAGTTATTTATTAAAATATTTAAGCGAATAAGCAGGTAGAAAGCATTATCTGATCGAGAGGCGGCGTCACGCAGTGAGCGGCGACCAATGTAGCGGCGCTAAAAAAGTAAGATGTTACTTTTGATACTAAGCGGCATATAACAAATAAGCCATCCGACATCGAGTCCGGCCTACCGCTTTCTACCCACTCATTCATTTAAATATTTTAGTTAATAACTCAGTAATTATTGCGAATATCGCAAAATGATACAGGACTTTTCTATTTAGTTTAACACGCTCTATCTGCCCATGAAAGATGGTTCGGGAATTATGGGACACCCTGTATAATCATCTTTACTCAAAACTATTGTGATTTGTCCCTTATCCGCCTTCATAATTAAAAGATCTTGATTATTCTTAAGAAATCTAACACATTGTCTATGCTGTAAAAATATCAAATTATCAGAAATCAGAATAGATAAAATGAGATTTCACCAAATACTAAGTTTTCTCTAAACCAATTTTTATACGCAGTGGAATTTATTATTGATTCTACAAGCTTTTGTTTTAACGAAGGGTTTTACGAACAAATTTTTGGTATGCCAATGGGGTCACTTCTTTCACTCATTCTGGCAGACATTGTAATGGATGATCTTGAGACCCATTGTCTTAAGGAATTATCTATACCGATCTCTACTTATTGTAGGTTTGTAGACAACATCTTTGCAATTGTACCAAAGAAATGTATTAATGATATTTTGAATTGTTTTAACAACTATCATCCACGATTAAAATTTACTCATGAACTAGAAGTCGATGGTTCTATAAGTTTTTTAGATACTAAAGTAATTAGACGTAACGACAGGCTTATAACTAATTGCCACAGGAAATCAATATTTTCAGGGAGATATATCAATTATTTTTCTAACCATTCTTAGAAATACAAAGTTAATGTTATAATCAATCTGATAAACAGAGCTGTTTTAATTTCTGATAGATAATTTCATGAAGATAACATCCATGATTAAGCAGATTTTATCTAATTGTTATCCGGTTGGTTTTGTTAATGCAATTATTAATAAAAGATTGAAATATTCAATAGGTAAAGATCATAAGGAATAATAATAAAAGATGTTTTGATTTTTCTAAATGTATAGTTCTCCCATATATTAATGAATTAAGTAGGGATGTTCGTCGCGATTTAAACAACTATGGTATAAATGTTCTTTATACAGTGAAAAATGAACTTAATAAGTTAATCAAAAAAGGGAAGGACCGACTTTTACCAAATAATAGAACAAATGTCGTGTATAAAATCACATGCAATGATTATTCTTCATGTTATATAGGGCAAACCAAACGTCACTAAGAAACACGTATTAGGGAACATTATAATGATGTCAAAAAGCATGAAAGCAGTTATTCTGTTGTCAGTAAACATAGGGTTAGTCTTAATCATGATTTTCGTTGGACATCGGTGTCGATATTACATAGTGAGTGTAATGTTAAAAAAAGAGAAATTATAGAAATGATTTATATTAAGAAACATAAAGACTTTATAAATTTACAAGAAGATACTGACAATTTGAATATTATTTATGACACTATTATCAACGTTCTATAAGATCCTTGAATATGTTTTTGTATTTATTTTGACTTATATTTATTATAACGCTTAAGAACATCTCTGCCGCTTGATTGTTTATCAGTTTATGTCAAACCGGGGTTGTGCACAGTGTAAAATGACGACTGAATTAATACTCAAGTACGATCTTTTTACTGGTTGGCATCATCATATATATTATTTTTAACATCAATTAACAAGTATTAACATTATATTTTTTAATTGATTATGACGTTACATTTTTAATTTGTATTTAATTTGTGTTTAATGTAATTTAATATGTATTTGACTGGATTTAGAGATCATTTAAATAATAATAGTAATATTTAGTTCTTACATATTTAATTTATTATATTTAATTCGCGCATATTTTTATTATTGAGATTATTTGTGATTATTTATATAACTTAATTTTCGTATTATATTATATAACAAATAATATGGCTAGAACGCTCTTATTGTAAAATAACAAGGATAGAGAATGTATCGCTATAAAGAGCCCTACATAATACTTAGCAATTCGCTAAGATGAGGAACAATCTCAAATTGAGATTTCTAAGTTCCTCTTCCCTTTACCCCCCTAAAATTGATGTAGACGAGAATTATATTATATAAGTAAATTTATATCCATATATATATATATATATATATATATTTTATATTTTTAATGTTAATTCTGTTACATTGTTTTGAATTTGTCATTATTTCCTTTAATTCGTATTCTTATATTATTTATTGTAGCCTAAAGAGGATACATGGGTTGAAACGTAGCGAATAAATAAAGTACAACATTCTTAGTCAGTTGGGTCGTTTTAATATTATCTAACCTTGATTTTAATCTTTACTGGCGATTAAACCTTCTTATCTTGGTTCTTTCTTTTTTTTTTTTTTATTATTAGAAACATATAAATCGTTGTAATGTATGCATTTAATCTTTTAACTGGATTTCCAAGGTAAATTAGTTGAACTAAAACACCTCGCCACGCATGTACGTATCATATGAGCACAATTGAACATTCTTCAATTTGCCTTCTCAAGGAGAATTGATGCAATACATTACAACGATTTATATGTTCCTAATAATAAAAAAAGAAAATTGATGCAATCAATTCTCCTGACATATACGCATGCACATAGCTCCTTGACGTCACTTGTCGGAATGCTCGGCGAAGTTAACCAGTGAGGTTATGTGCACGTCTCAACAAGAACTCTTCCTTAGAGAAGGTTTCTCTTCAAGGCAACTCGTGTACCCCGAAACCCGAACCTCGCCTACATATCCTTCTAATCAATCAATCCATCTAAAACAGAAAATTAACAATAACCAAACTTGCTTATCGTGTCTTGCCCGTTTGCTCTTTTTCTTTTAAATCAATTTTTTTTCCCAATCGTCTGACTCTTTTCCGTAAGCTTTCTTTATGCTTCAACTCTGAGGACCCGTCTGTAATCTTTCTTTTTTCCATTTTCTTTGAAATATCGTCGATACACATGTAGCTTTATCGGCACAAAGTAAAAGAATGACTAGGGACTCAGGAGGTAGACCGAAGCGAGAATTTTATACTTTGAAGTTTGTGGCGACATTGGTGCGTAGTACGAATACTACACTTGCACTTGGACTCAGGAGGTAGACCGAAGCGAGAATTTTATACTTTGAAGTTTGTGGCGACATTGGTGCGTAGTACGAATACTACACTTGCACTTGATCGGCTCTTGATCTTAAGAAAAAGGCGCATAATACAATCTATAGTTTATATCACGCGTATTATAGATTTTTTGTCAATTCGTGTGCAATCGGAAAGTATTTAATAGGTGTAGTCAAATATTACGTAACTATCCAGATAGCTATAGTAATTATTACAAAATCAAAATAATGTAATTATTATGGCTATCTGGGTATTAAACAAGAGTTATTAAATAATTCCTTTTTGCCACACCAGCATCATCTTCATCTGCCTCTGGATCTTCACCAGCATATATTTCATGTTCTCGGCCTTATAGGATATATTCTTCTATATTTTCATCATGTCTTTCAAGGCAGATGTTGAGAAGAACTGTGTAAGAAATTATCACGAAAGGGATTATGTCCGTTCTATTCATATGTAGAAAAATATAAACGTAATTTGTTCCAATCGCTAGTCAATAAATAGGAAAATCAAATAATCGACCAAACTAACAAAAATCAATTTATTAATCTTCACGACGTTTCGACCATGTGATTGTGGTCCTTATCAAGTGTATAATAAATCAAGTTATAATAAAAATTCACAAATTATTGTCGAATTAAAACGTTACATATCTTCATGACATTAGTCAGAAATAAAAAGACGAGAGACACCATGTCACGGTAACGATCGTCAACAGAATGAAGATATATAATGTTTTAATTCGACAATAATTTGTTTTATTCAAGTTTATTCCGGACTCCCCTAGAGGTTGCCGGGGCGTTTTCAAGGGACCGCCAAACCCCTTACATCCTTCTTTTCTCGTTACAATATGTTAAATATGCAGCGCTTTTTTCTGATAGGAGCGCTCCCGAACCTTTACAATTCTCCTTTAACCACTCATTATAATTCCATATCAATTTCCTCCGGCGCTTTTTTCTGATAGGAGCGTTCCCAAACCTCTACAGCCTCTTTTATTCCATTCACACCTTCTCTCCTTTTTCCTCCTTCTTCCATCTCCTTACTCCTTGTCTCCAATTCTTCTCCTTCCTTTTTTCCATTTTCTCCTTCTCCTTCCAGCCGAACCTGGCTCCCTCCTTTTCCTCACTTCTCCATCTCCTCCTTCTTCACCTTTTTCCTGGCAGGCATGTGGAGTGATTGGCTCGAATTGGATTCGAACCTGGGACCTTAGGTATACTGTCTTACGACTTAACCCACTGGTCTACCATTTCACCCCTTGTGAACTTTTGTTATGACTTAATTTTTTGTACACTTGATAAGGACCATAATTACATGGTCGAAACGTCGTGAAGATTAATAAATTAATTTTTGCTAGTTTAGCCGATTATATGATTTTTATATCTAAATATTTTAGCCTCCGAAATCTCCCTTTTAGTAATGCAAATGCCCGTTCAATGACTTGTCTAACTGAAGACAATATGTCATTGAACCTTTTTTTTAGCCTGTAAAAAAAAAATACTTTAATTTTATGTTTTGGACATAAAATATTGGAATGTGAGGAAAATTAAAAAATGAAAAATCAATATAATTTTAGACAAATTTTTTTAGGTACAAACACCGAATATATAAATTATGTACTCACTGCTGTAAGATTACCACGATCACAAAAAAACAGAAATACACCAACGTAAGACAGGGTAAGCTTTGTCACCAATGATGTACTCCTCATTAGGAAAATATAACTGTCTATTTCTTTGCACTTCTAGCCAAAAATCAGAATTTCTAAATACCCTTATGTCACCAACAGATCCTGGGTAATCAGTAAAGCAGTCCAAAAACCTCAACTCACATATAGCTTGAAGTATAATAGCATAGTTTTTTGTATGTTTAAAAGGATAAAGAATCTTTCTAAAAAAGAATCATAATAAGGGTACTTTCAGATTCATGCATGATGCGCATCACTTATTCTTGTTTGACATTTAGTGAGCAACAAGGATAAATTATGCATTATGCGCATCATATATGAATCAGAAAGTATCTTAAGTTTAAGTAAATCCAATATTCAGAAATATATATTTATTTAATTTCAAATTCGCTCAACAAGTGTTTCTGCAAAATGTTATGATTAAAATGTTCGATAAATCCATCAAAAGGTTTTGCACACATTATCTTTTAACAAGAATAGAAAGAATATTCGTTGTGCGAGACTAATGCTTAGCCATTAGCTAAGTCGAGAAACAATCTCGAAATTGAGATTTGAATTTCTCTTTCCCCTTTCCCCCCTAAATTAATAAAGACGAGAAAAATATATCGGTCCGAAAAAGTTGGCTGAATCGGGAATCGAACCCGAGACCTTTCGCTTACCGGGCGACTGCTGCTCTTTCCAGCTAAGCTATCCAGATACCTTAGCAAACCGATATACTTCTCTCGTCTAAATGTATACAAAAGAATCACGCATATTTACAGTCAGCGAGTAATAATAACAAGGTAAATTAAGATCGCTCAAATAATAATAAGAATAGAAAGAATATTCGCTGTGCGAGACAAATGCTTAGCCATTAGCTAAGTCGAGAAACAATCTCGAAATTGAGATTGATCTCAATGGCCAGCGATAATACGTGCAGATACAGAACAATTCTGTACAGCTTGCCGGACGATCGCTCCATCATTGTAAATACTTGTTTCACGAGGACGACCCTGACCCGCCCGTCTGTGACATGAGCCAGTCTCTCGAAATCGAAAATAAATTCTACTAACGACAGACTAACTTATTCCAAAACGATTTGTAACGTATCGTTGACTGTTATTCTCCTCTAAAAGAGTCACAATACGAGCACAATTTGCTTCAGATAAATAACGCAGAGGCATTGCAAAAGGAAGAAAAAAAAGAAGAGAGAAAAAAGTAATGCAAAAGGTACAGGAAAGAAGAAATTTAATATTAAAAATAACCATTAATTAAGATTAAACAAAAAGATATTAAAATTTAAGATTATTAAGAATAATCAGTGAAAATCGCCAATAAAATAGGAGCATCCGAAATCATATGTGCTAATCACAGCAAATTCGAGTAGAAGCTAGCAGTGCGCACGACTTTAAGTGTTGTACATGAAATGTTTTCACTTACGAGAAACATCGCCACCTAGCGGCAAGGCGTCGCGGTTTGCGTGCGGTATGAGAGCACTTGTGAGAAAGTTTCCCGATAGTGCTTTGCGAGCACTATATGGCGCATTGTTGTCCAAACACTTGTATGATGATCGGTTAACCTTTACATTTCCGCTCGTAATTTTCAATTTCTTTTTGAAATTTTAGTTGCGAGAAAAACTCAAACAATTTGTCTTTTCTCTTTGTTAAGACTTATTGTTAATAAAGGTTTATGTAGTAAATGTAATAAACTGAAAATCAATTTTTAACATTAATTGACTTTATTTTCCATTTTTCTTACTGAAATTAAGTAATTTTTTGAAGATTTGACTTTTTCAAACATAGCGGCCACCGTGAAAAAAATCTTGTAGCTGTTCGCCGATTTTTTGTCAAATTCAGGGTACTTAAAAGTAGAAAAAAACGTAAAAAACAAATTTGTTTGTTATTGTTTTATACATTGTTTTTTAGATCAAAATAAAAACAGAAAAAATCGATAATTTTTACATTATTTTTATTCATTTGTAACTAGTTTATATATTTCGTAAAAATTATGGCAATTATTGCGTTCGATAGAGCAAAGTTTCAGCTTTAATAATCTTTTTTTAAAATTGCGGTACGATTATTTTTAACAGAGTTATGAACGATTAAAGTCAACTTGCTCATTTTTCATTTAATCGGCGATAATTTAGCAATAAAAAATCGTGCCTCCTCCTATCGGCATATTTACCAATTACAGTTTTATAAACGTTTTTTATTTATGCTTAAACGGTTAATAAATTGTAAATACATTTAGGAAACATTTCTGAAACGATTATGTGCTACTTAGGTTTTACTTTCGGTCTTACTTTTTTGCTCTATGATTAGAGTCACTTGTCATGTAATAATGTGAGTGAAAACGCATAAGAATAAGAGTGTCATTTTACGAAACTTCAACTTTTATTTACAATACATAATATATACAAAATGTATAATTTGTGGTCACGATTTATATAATACTTTTCCTGAATAAAAAATAAGTCGCAAAAATTCTAAATCTTTTTTCTGTAAATTATGATATACTCTAAATAAAAATCATAATGACACCTCACTATAAACATTCAATTATATACGCAAAAAATTATTTAAATTGTTTTTTAAATTTTAAAGATATTTTATAAAAATCTAAAGCAAAAAGATAAAATTTATAAATAATTATTTTAGGTAAGTATATTAGTGAATAACGCTGGATATGTCTATGGAAGAACTTTTATGGAATTACCAGATTGCGAAATCGAACAAACTTTTAAAGTAAATATTCTATCACATTATTGGGTGAGTATCAACATTAAATTTCCATTTTGTAGAAGTCATATTGACTATATTGCATCTAATATTACCACAGATTACAAAATCATTTTTAAAAGATATGATGAAAAATAACCATGGTCATATCGTGACAATAGCAAGCGTCACAGGACTCATAGGAACTTACAAATGCACGGATTATTCTGCGACAAAATTCGCAGCCATTGGATGTCACGAAAGTCTTTTTACAGAACTTAAAGTATGTAAAAAATTATTAAGTAATTATCGAATGACACTCGATTGTGTCCTATCTACCTACGGAATTATCTGTGATTAATTAATTTAGTAATCAATTTTCTAATTATCTCTGTAAATAGTTATAGCAATCGTAATATAGGCAAATTGAGTATTCTAATAATTAGTATTTAATTTTTTATATCTTCTTTTCTTTATTACTTATTTATTTATTACTTATTTATTATCGTCAAATACAATCTTACAAGAAATAAAAACAAATAAATGATCAATTATTTCATACTCAATACAAGTTCGACTTCTAAATGTTTATAATACAAAACAAGAAATTTAAGATGATATTGTTCAGAAAATTATTTTAAAGTATGTTTTGCCATGCTAATATAACATATGTGTAATATGTTGAAGAAGTTTTATTCCATTCAAAATTAAGTAAAGTTTACTTTAAATAATCAAATTATATTTAAATTGAATACAATCCGATATTGAATCAAAAAATGGCAAAATCAATGTGGAGATAAAAATTAGAAAAATTTGTAAAATTTTTATATGGAATTTTTTCCAGTTTTTGTTAAATACATATCTGATGTGTTAACATTAACAAATATAATATCTATTGAACTTATAAAGAACTCTAAATTAATGCAATAGAATAATAGAAAATGGCTTTCCGTCGAATTGGCTGAATTATCAATGCAAAAGGCTTCCGGATGGATGCCGCGTGGTTGAACAGCGTAATGCCGACGTTTCGCAAACGTTGCAGTTTACATCTTCAGGGCTCCGATACTGAGCCTTCTTGGGTTGTGGTCCTTATATATTTATATTGTGGGAGGTTTTTCATCTACGAAAAAGTATTCCGTTATGACGCCTCCTAGTGGTGTGAGTGTATATTAAGGGTAGTGTGCCAAATAAGATTTGTTTGATAACTTTTGTCGCGGTTGAGGTTGTCGGGATGTTTCAGAATTTCTAGGGCTTCACGATGTTTCCTGGCAAAATAGCTTTGCGAGAAGGCTAGTCTGGTTGCTTTGTCGTATTGTACCGAGTGTCCTGTCTCCATCCAATGTTCTGCCAAGACTGATTGACTAAAATGACAGTACTTAGCACTCCATTGGTGTTCCTTAATTCGTGTGCTGATCTTTCTCCCAGTTTCTCCTATGTACACTTTTCCGCAGGAGCAAGGAATCCTGTATACGCCTGGTATTTCTAAGTGTCTCTGGTCCTTAGGATTAGGAAGTAGTTGCGCAATCTTATTTTGAGAATTAGAAATTACTTTGATGTTGTGTTTACTCAAGATCCTGCTAATGCGTTCTGTTGTACCCTAAAGATACGGAAGGATCGTCCATTTTTTATATTCTTTTTTACTTGATGTACTCATATTTGTAGAACTGGAAATTTTGTTTTTCAGTCTTTCAGTTGTTCGAGTGATGTCTTTGCTGTTGTACCCATTTTTGGTCAATACTTCGTTGAGATGTTCTAATTCTTTATCCAAGGAAGTTGGTTCAGAAATTGTTAAGGTTCTGTATATTAATGAACTGATGACAGAATTCTTCTGAGTCGGGTGATGATGAAAAGTGGCATGGAGGTAACAATCCGTATGTGTTGGTTTTCGATAAATCCGATGGCCTAAAGTGACTTCGTTCTTTTTAACCAACACGTCTAGAAAGGGAAGCTGATTATTCTGTTCTATTTCCATTGTGAACTGAATATTGAGGTGCTGGAAATTTAGAAAGTTGAGAAATTAAGGGAGCGTTTCTCTGTCATGACTCCAGATGACAAAGGTGTCATCAACATATCGGAACCATGTAGAGGATTTAAGAAGTGCGTTTTTCAGGACTTTATTCTCAAAATGTTCTATGAAAATGTTTGCAATGATAGATGAAATGAGGGATCCCATTGCTGCTCCGGAGGTTTGTTCATAGAACTCTCCTTGAAATTAGAAATAAGTTGAGATTAGGCAATGTTCTATTAATGGAAAAAAAATTGAGTCAATATTTTCAGATTTTTTAATAATATCTAGAGTGTCTTGTGCTGGAATATTCGTGAACAAAGATACTATATCAAAACTGACAAGAATGTCATTAGTTTTTGTTTTGAGTTTGGTAATCCTGCTCACAAAGTCTATTGAGCTTTTGATGTGAGAATCATTGAGTCCCGTAAGAGTTTGGAGTAACTTGACAACACACTGAGCTAATTGATAAGTGGGTCCTCCGATATCGCTGATAATAGGGCGTAATGGAACTTAATCTTTATGAATTTTCGAGAGACCATAATGTCTGGGGGCTGTAGAGTCTCGGGAATTAGTTTTTTAGTTGTTTGGGGAGGAAGACCTGCTTTCTTGAGAAGCGAAAAAGTTTTCTTCTCTATGCTGGAGATCGGGTTGCGTTTCAGTTTTTTTATAAACATTGTGGTCTGAGAACATGGCCTTGATTTTGTTACAATATTCATCTGTGTCCAGTATCGAAGCTCTCAGCCCTAAAGATGCAAACTGCAACGTTTGCGAAACGTCGGCCTTACGCTGTTTAATCACATGGCACCCTTCCGGAAGCCTTTTGCATTGATGATTCCAATAGCCGTAAAAGTCTCAAAACTAGAATTGGCTGAATTTTTAATATATTGTAATTTAAGTTGTTATTTAATATTACGGGGACAAAAAAAAGACTAAGAGAAAGGAGCGATTTAGAATTGTCGCTTCTCCTATAAAGACGGCATCTATATTGTTATTAATATCAAAAATTAATTCCATTATCAAATAAGATTTTTATAACACGTTCTAAAGTTTTTTTTATGAAAACATAGGATAACAAGAAAGCTCTATCTATTAATCTGATAATCATACCTTTCTTTTGATTTATAGAATATTGTAGAAAAAAATTGTGATACATCTCCTTGAGAAAATTAATGTATGATACCAATCAAAGTCAAATAACCATCTTGTTGCAAAATAATAACATTCCTAAAGTTAAAACGGTTCTCAGAGTACATCTCCATTATAAACTATAGAGTATTGATGAAGTAAATAAATTGAAAATGTCAAAAACAATTTTGTACAGAAAAATAAGCCAAAAAGTCGTATCATTATTTGGCATTAAAAGAACAGAAATATTCTAGATGCTAAAATTTAAAAAAAAATACTTTAAATAACCGTATTTAAAAAAATAAAACATGCGTTTTATAGTGAATGAAAATTGATCGATTAATTAAAAATATTAGAAAGAAAAACTACAAATATTTTATTCTACTTTTTTATTTGATCTTTCTCATTTTTTTAGTGAAAATAAAAGCCGTACAGAGTATCTATTTTTATTATTATAATTAAAATCTTTCTGTAATATAATACGAGGGTCACTATTTATATTTCGGGAATTGGCAACACTGATGTCATGTGAGTCCATCTGATGGTTCTATCGTAAAGTTTGACATTTTTGACGATATACGTACTCAGAACATTTTGTCATTTGGACGCTATTTGTTTATTTTATATTTAGTTGAAAGTTTCGTCTCGGCAAAAAATGGAACTGAATCGTGAACATTTTCGTGCGATGATTTTTTACGACTTTCGACGTGGATTATCACAACAAGAGTGCGTCAATCAACTTAATTTGACTTTTGGCGATGAAGCTCCATCAAAAACCACTGTGTATCGCTGGTATAGTGAATTCAATCGTGGTCTTAGTTCGCTGTCCGACGAGTTTCGTGAAGGTCGTCCAAAATTGACTGTAGTGCCAGAAAACATCGATGCTGTGCACGAAATGATTAAGCAAGATCGTCATGTAACCTATTGTGAGATTGAGGCATCCCTAAGCATTAGTTCCACCAGCATATATGCGATTTTACATGAACACTTAGCTGTGCGAAAGTTATGTTCGCGTTGGATCCCACATAATTTAACAATCGCTCAAAAAAAGGCTCGTGTCGATTGGTGCAAAGAAATGCTTAAGAAATACAATCGCGGTGCTTCAAAAAACGTTTATAAAATCGTGACAGGTGACGAATCATGGATATATTCGTATGAGCCCGAAAGTAAGCAGCAGTCGACTGTATGGGTGTTCTAAGATGAACCAAATCCAACAAAAGTTGTTCGCGCACGAAGCACTTCAAAGAAAATGGTGGCCTGTTTTTTCGGAAAAACTGGTCATATTGCAACAGTGCCTCTAGAGGATCGTAGAACAGTAAATTCTGAGTGGTACACAACCATCTGTTTGCCAGAAATCTTCGGTGAAATAAGGAAAACAAACAAGAGACGTCGGATTGTTCTTCATCATGACAATGCGAGCTCTCACACATCGGCTCAAACAAGAGACTATTTGAGCACTCAAAACATCGAATTGATGGGTAATCCGCCGTACAGCCCTGATTTGGCACCCAATGATTTCTTTTTGTTCCCATCCGTGAAGAATAAACTGCGTGGTCAACGATTTTCATCGCCCGAAGAAGCTATTGAAGCGTTCAAAAATCATGTTTTGGAGATACCTCATTCGAAATGGAATAAATGCTTTGAAAATTGGTTTAAGCGCATGCAAAAGTGTATCGATCATCGTGGCGAGTACTTTGAAAAACAATAAAAATATATTCGCAGCTTAACTATTTGTTTTTGTTCCTATTCCCGAAATATAAATAGTGACCCTCGTAGATTCAATATTTATTCACAAAACTCTTATTAATCTTAATCTTCACAACAAACTGTTTTGAAAATCATGATATGCTTAGTTTTATAAAAAATAAAACTTGTTATGTTATAAGTTAATAATTATATTTGTTGAACCGTGTCATAGATTTCATTGTAACATTTTATGATACAATATTTAAACACCGGGGTTATATTCGACATAAAAAGTGAACATTATTTGTCTATTTTTTGTTAAATTGTAGGTATTATTGATTATTGCATTAATTGTTTAATGTGTTCTAAGGTGAATGGATATGATGGAATTCATATGACTTTGGTTTGTCCTTATCTCATCAATACAGGAATGTTCAATGGAGTAAATCCCAGGTTTGTAAAAATACAAATGTCAAGAAAAATTAGAAAGAAATTAGTAAGAAAAATTATATAGTACCTTTCTATATTAACACTTTTTTATTAACACTATATTCCTAACATTTTTTAAATACACTTACGGAAATGGAAATCTGAACACTAAGAAAGAATGATGCTACATGCATGAAAATTATAGAATATTTGTTTACATAAGTATTTAGATTAATATTAGTGTAAGGGATAATTACGGGAGAAAGGGAAAAGGAAACTTAGGTACGAGGTAAACGTAAAACATAAGTATAATATCTTCTTTATTTGGGCCGAAGGTTACACTGGGACGCGATCTTTACTCGACTAGGCTGAACTGAGTACTGCTTGACGAGCGTCGAGCTCGTCATTCGTATACTGAAAATCAAAGGGTCGCCGGTTTCCGTCAGTCGCTGGTCAGTCCTTTCTTTCAATAAACAAATAAATCGACCACCCGCTTCATAGCTTTCCGCAGGAGATAAGCGGATATGTATACTCCGCCGCAATCGCGCGTAAAAGAAACCGAAATGAATATCGTCCGCCGATAAGCCTGCGGTATCTATCCTTGTATATATATATATATATACATATATATATATATATATATATATATATATATAGATCTCACTTACTTGAGCGGTCGCAATTCCGCTACATTAGTAAGATCACAACTCATAGGATGTGCGTGTAGCGCCATAATGCCAAATGCCGAATAATTTTTAATTAAAAAAATGTTTTTAACATAAAATCGGTAGGTCCCCACTTTGTTTTTATATGTACTTTAATCGTGCAAAAGCATTTATTATTCTATTCAACCAATACGAAGAAAAACGTGCAATACAAAATAATCGTTTTTTTTTTTTTTCGATAAAACAGGATGGCTTTAGATCCTCTTAAGGAGATCCTTCACAGTCGTATATTTTCGTACTTTTAAGATTTTTCTGTATTAATTTGTCAGAATATATAATACTTTTCTACAATTGCAATACATGCATCCCAGGGAATCTCAATTTTATCTGAAAAATGAGAAATAACAGTTTTTTTTATCTATTTTCATCTCGATATGACATCTCGAATTGTAGACGAACTGTCAATCTTATTATAATAAATGCTTATATTCTGTTTGAAATAACTCTGGCAGTATTTTAACAATAGAAGTTAGCGCAAACAAGATATATTTTATATAAATATTAATCGCTCCCCAAGTAGAAGAGTGACGTCGGTAGCAAAAAGACATCATTATGTCTATTTTTGATCTATGACGTCAGCGACTAGTAATGGACGTTTATAAGACGTTATTTTTTAGACCAAATAAAGACGTTATTTTGAACACGTCTTAAAACGTTTTGAAAACGTCCTAATTTAGATTCTTAATTTATCGCTATGCGACGCACGATGTCATCTATCTCGCATGTAAGTTTTAGTCAGAGAATTATATAAAGCTGGCAAAAAGAGACTGTTAAAAGTAAAGTATCATAAGTATATTCTTCTAATGTAAAGTGTACTCAACGAAAGAAGAATGATTTTTTACAAATAAATTTACGTAAATGTGCGTAAATTTATTTATTAAGACTATGTAAACATGATATTTTAAATCGACCAATAGAGCTCAAGCGCGAATAATTCTTTGGAACTGTATCTCTTGATTTGAGATTACTAAGTTTCATATATAAATTAATCTCGAACTTAAATATAGAGAATATCACGCTTGGGCTCTATTGGCCGATTTAAAATATCATATTTATATTTATTATTAATACTGAGAGCCGATAAAAATATTTCTTATCTGATTTTATTTATTAAGGTATTCTTCTGTTATCGAATATACTTTAAATTTTTATATTTTACATTATCGAATATATATTTATATTTGTTGAATGAGATTTCTTACTATGGGTTATAACTAATACTATATGTTATTAAGAATATATAATTCGGCTCTCCAAGTAAATACACAATAATCTATATGTATATCGGCTGTAGAGCCTACCGCGATGTCTTTTGCGTCAACGAAAATTAATTTTTCGTTGATTAAAAATAGTATCCTTGATTTGGATCTCTAATTCCTGTGTTACGCATTTAATCCCTCTGTAAAGCTATAAGCGAAAAAAATATCAGTCCAAAAGTCGACTGAATCAGGAATCGAACCCGAGACCTTTTATTTGCCGCGCAACTGCTCTTTCAACTGAGCTATTCAGACATTTACAAAACGATACTTCTCTCTGCCTTTGTAACTAAATAAAACCGTATTTTCAGCCAAGGCGTAAACAAACAATATTAAGAATATATAATTCGGCTCTCCAATAAATATATCCAGACAGCACATAATATTTATGATAAAGATTCATAAATATGTATGAATATATATTTTTCATAATATACGAGTATGTAAATATTTTGAAAATGTTTTATAAAAACCTTTATTTAACATATTAAAACATAGATTAAATATTTCATATAATATTTATAGTATGTAAAAATAAATAGTTATAATAATTAATTATTTTGTAAATATTTTTTAACTAAATTGTTAGTTCTTTTATACCGCTATATAACGTATCTTTCCCGTATTTGATTTTCGTTGTGAGAAGTATATAAGGATGGCAAAAACGGAAATTAATAAAATTAAAAATGTCATAAAATTATTTCTATTTTTGAGCTACATTCTGCAACGGAATGTCTTTTAACAAATAAAACGTATATATCGATATGTACGTAAAATTTATTAAACTACTCTGTTGTATTCACCTAAGTGTATTCAGTGTATATTATAATTTTATATTCTATTTTAAAATAAATGTCTAATAAGTTACTTATAAATATTTTTTACGCATTTTTAACTTTTTGTAAATGGCTAATAGAATTAGAGAAACACAAAAACATCTAATCGACCAAATTTTAGATTAGACTATATCAACCAATTATTTTGATTAAAAAATCGTTGATTATGTCTTTTTAACTCATGATTTCTTACTGAATATTTATTAAAGAAAATATAAATTTTAAAAAATCTGTATCATAATAATTTAATAAATATATTTATAATATTTACCATAATATTTATCGTAAATATTTTCTGATACACTGTGAGGCATGGGAATTGGCAAAATCGTGTCGACGCATTTTCAAAACAAATACAAATAAAGCCGAGTATCAGCCAGGCGAAATGATTCATACGGACGTCAGTGATCCATTTCCAACGACATCGTATAGTGGCAAGCGATGGTTCGTTTTATTCAAAGCAACTGGATTTCGAATGATATTTTTTATGCGTCACAAGAACGAGAGGCACTTGAAGCCTTCAAGAAATTTGTAAACTTGACTGACAATGAGAACAAGTGGGAGCGACGCGTAAAGATTCTTCGAAGCGATAACGGTTTTAAATATGATAATCATGATTTTTTGTCTTATCTAGTGTCAAAAGGCATTGAACACGAACTGACGACTCCGTATACACCGAAGCAGAACGGGCATTCAGAGAGAGACAGTTAGACTATCGACAACAGTGCACGCATTGCTCTTAACGAACAGTTGTGAGCAAAAGCGGTACGAACAGCCATCTATTTATTAAATCGTACGCTTACGAAGCAATGTCCAGGTTGAACACTATACGAAGAGTGGTCCGGGAAAAAAGCATCGATATCGCACATTTGCACTTTTAGATCAGTCGCCTATGTACACCGACCGGCAGGAATGGTGTCCGGCGGCAGATTTTAGATGTGTGTTACATGTATGACAGCCGAACGTCATATGCACACATACGTAGCGCGACCATTGTGCGTGTGGCGTGAAGCGCGGCAGAGATCAAGGAGCGAAGGAGAAAGTAGTAGGGGGGTACTCCGATATTGCATCTCTCTCGGACATCGTATGATCGAGAGAGGAAGCAATACAAGACGTGGTGTCATTTAGTGGTGTCCAATAGCTGTCTCACTCACTCGACAATGAATTGAAAGAGTGCGAATGAGACAGCTATACGGTTATACGAACACCGCGGATGCGCTTGTCTATCGCGGTATCTCCGTCGTACTTCTCCTTCTCTCCTTTAAGTAGAAAATGTCATTTATTTATTTATATATTATAATATTATTTATTATTTATATATAAATATGAATATAATAATATTATAATATAATTAAATTAAATATATATATATATATATATAATATTATAAATCAAATAAATTAAAAAGATCCCTGATCATTCAAATAAATTAATAAATGACATAAGGATCTGAGCGCAAATGGAAGAGGAAGAATAAATTATTTTATTTTATTAATAAATAATCACAAACGTTTCGACCAATTTTTTGATCATCTTCAGCGTATAAATTAACAGAAATTTTAGCGTATAAATACAATATATAATAAAAATTCTTTAACATAGATCTCCGCGTATAAATTAAATACAAAAAATCACCAGAATTACATCGAATCGTTACGTCTTACGATAAAATTATTTCATAAAATGTATTGATTCGATGTAATTCTGGTGACTTTTTGTATTTAATTTATACGCGGAGATCAATGTTAAAAAATTTTTATATTGTATTTATACACTAAAATTTCTATAAATTTACATGCTAAAGATGATCGAAAAATCGGTCAAAAAATTCGTGATTACTAATTAATAAAATAACAGAATAATTTATTCTTGCTCTTCCATCTGCACTCAGATCCTCATGTCAATAATAATTATATTTAATAATATAAATAATATAAAAAAATTAAAATATAATATAAATAATATAAAATTTTTAATAATATAAATAATATAAAATAATATAAACTATTATAAAAAACAATTATTAATAATATTGATATAATAGAGGTTCTGCGCATGCCTCGGAAGTCGCAGCAAATCCAGAAACCGAGTGCGTACTAGATAATGGTAAGCTCTGGACAGAGGACAGGAGAAAAGGCGATAGTGCAGAATAGTAAAGAACAGCTAGGAAAGTGAGGAGTAAGATATAAAGTGGTGAAGGATAAGCAGGAGGAAAGAAAGCAGAAGGGTAAGAAAACTCACAGGGCGAGTGAGGTTAGGAGAGAAAGTGGTACATGGAGGAAGACGAGAAAGGTTGGTGCTGCCGCCTGTAATGCAACGGAAGAAGCAGACAGAAAAGGGTTAGAGATAGCAGAAGAGGTAAACAAGGAGGAGTGGAAAGTAGGCGAGAGAGTGGGAAGGTTGGCAAGAGAGAAGGGAATAGAGAGAGAAGTAAGTAGGAGAGGCAGACCAAGCAGCGCGGAAAGACTGAAAAGAGGTAGAACGGGAAGCGTAGGGACGATTCTCGACCTCTACAGAAAGAAGAGAGACCGCGAAACAGAAGAAGGAAAAGAAGGAGGCGAAGAACGAAAACGGCGCAACAGTAACGCCGACCTACCGATCCTGACAGTGGAAGAGAGACAGAAGGAAAGACTGGAGAAAGAAGGAAGTGAGGAAAGAGCTTTGACAATGGATATAGAAAAGCTGAAAGGCATGGCCGACATCAAGGACATTGCGGATATTGCGGAAAGTATGAATAGTATGAAGTTAGAAAATGAGGAGTTAGCAGGAAAGATGAGTAAAGAAAGCAACGAGCTAAGAGAGGAGGTGAAACATTTAAGGCAAGAAATAGGAGCAGAGAGAAAGATGGATAGGGAGAGACTCGAAAGCTTTGAAAATAGATTAGAAGCATGGAAAGAGAAATTAGAAGAGGCAAAAAATGAAAAGAGATTGGAAAAAATAGAGAAGAGACTAGAGGATCTGATGGGACGAAGTGGCACAGAGGAAAACACAGAATATAAAAAAGCGATCAAAAGGATGGAAGACCAAATGGAAAAAAAAGATAGAGAGAATAGAAGAGATAGGATAGTAATAAAAGGACTGGTAACTAAAGAACACGGGCAGAAATTGAGGGCAGAAGTAGAGAAATTTATAGAAGAGAAAATAAAAGCAAAGGTGAAATACGCGAAAAAAATAGGAAAAGGATCCATGATAATAGCGAAGATAGGCAGTTTTGAGCAAAAAATAAATATAATGGAAAACAAAAATAAGCTCGGAAACACTGACATCTACGTTGAAAACGACAGAATGATGAAGGAGAGGGAAGTACAGAGGAAAATAGTAGCAGTAGCAAAAGTAGAAAAAGAGAAAAACAAGGAAACAGAGATAAAAATAGGCCATTGGAAATTAAGAATAGACGGAGTATGGTATAAATGGAATGAAGATAAAAGTAGACTGGAAGAGCAGGTTTTTCGCAAACAGAATATAGGCAAATAGAAGAATATGAAAACAGCTGGATGAACAAATGGACAAAAAAAACAGTTAAAGGCAACAGGAAGTTGAAAATAATCTTCTAGAACGTAGCCGGAATAAGCAATAAAGACGAAGAGTTTTGGGAGTAAATAAGAGATTTTGATATTGTAAATTTAACAGAAACATAGATGGCGGATAAAAAATGGAAAAGAATAAGTAAGATGTTACCAAAAGACTACAGAAGGGAAATACAGGGCGCAACAAAGAATAAAGTAAAGGGCAGGAGCGCAGGAAGAATGATAGTAGGTGTCAGGAAAACAATAGTAATCAAAGATATAAAAAAAAGGAAAAAAGATTTGATGAGTATAGAAATCGAAATGGATGGAGAAACATGGAAAATAATCTCCGTATATAACAGATTGGGCAAGAAAAGACAACTGGAAGCATTGGAAGAAGAAATAGAAAGAAGAGGATGGAACAAACTCATAATTGGTGGAGACTTTAACGCCAGTCGGATCACAGGCCACTAGAGCTGACTTTAGGAGTCCAAGTGGAACGGAAGGAAGAAAAAAAGGAGGAAGAGAAAGAAATAGAAGACTGGACAGAGGAAGGATGTAGAAAGTACAGAGATAAGCTGAAGGATAGGAAGGAAGAAGTAGCGGGAGCAAGAGAGGAATGGGAGGAACTGACGGAAGAAATAACGAAGGCAATACAGAAGAAAAAGATCAAGAAGAGAAGTTTGGTACCAGGCAGGAGAGCATGGTGGGACAAGCAATGTAGAGAAAGTAAAACGGCACTAAACAGAATTTTAAAAGAATTGTTAAAAGGAAAGATAGAAAGGAAAGCATATAATGAGGCAAAGCAAGAACATAAAAAACTATGCAAGAGAAAACAAGAAGAAGAAAAGAAAAAGGAACAGAAGAAACTAATGGAAATAAAGGACAGAAACGAAGTACTTAAATATATAAGAAAGCAAAGACAACAAAGAGAAAGCCCAGACGACGAAATAGAGGAGGAAAAATGGATCGAACACTTCATGAAGCTGTTGGATGGGGAAGAAAGTATAGAAGAAAGAAGAAAAACGCAAGAAAAAGGAAGTGAAGAAGAAACCAGGAGAGGAGGAATTAAAATAAGTGAAGAGGAAATAGAAAAGGCTCAAGAAAAAGAAAGCAGCAGGTGAAGACAACATAAGAAATAAAGATTTACAATGAAAAAATAATTACGAATATCATATATATATATTATATAAAATTATTTATATATTATATAAAAATTTATATTTATATGTATATTAGTTATATATAAATATAAACATGTGTAATAAAAAGAAAAGTTTTTATTTTTGCCCGCATTTCAGCTAAAAAGTTAGCTTGTAGGAAGATAATAATTACACTAACGCCAACTTTAATAAAAAAAAATTAAAAGTTTTCTTTAAAAATTATAATTAATTTTTACCTAAAATTTGTACCTAACCACCTTATATCTCCTCTACGTCTTCTCCTTCCTCTTCTGCCGCTTCCTCTTTTTCTCTCCTCTCCCTCTTTTCACCCTTCACTTCTGACGTCTCCCTCCTTCAGCTCTCCTCACCTCTGCCTTTTGTTTAACCCTTATCTCCTACACTCTCGCCTTTACTTATTCTCACCATGTGCGTACTTGCGTATCATGCGTGAGAATGCGCGTGCAAATTCCTTCCCCTCACGTGTTCCTCCTGCTCTCTCTTGTGCCACCTCTGGCTCCCTCTCTCGCCTACCACTACTACTACGCTTCCTTCCTTACCTTTTTTTCCTGCCCGTCTTATCGACCCTCTCCTCTCTCCTCCTCTGCTCCTCTGCTCCTTTCTTCCCTTTTTCCACACAAAACTTTTTATTCTCTCCTCTATTGCTTCTTCCCTCCTATATTCTTATCCCTGTTCCTTTCCTCTTTTTTCCTCTTCTACTCATCTTCTCTTCCTTTCTCTTCCTCCTCCTCTCTTCATCTCTGGCCGTGCGTCATCCCGTGACATCTGCCACGTGTACGACTGTTCCACAGCCATCTCCTGCTTTTTCTCCTTTCCTTCCTTGCACTTCATTTTCCACCCTCTGTTTCTTCTCCAGCTCTTATTTTTCCTTCCTCCCTTTCCTTCCTTTCGCTTCCATCCTCCATTCTTCCCTGCGTGTCCCCTTCACACCGTGCGTGCCGTGTGCATGCTTTCTCCACGTGTCCACCATTCTACTACTTGTCTTCCTATTCTCCACTTTTCGTCACTTCTCCTTTGCTCATTTCTTTTCTCTTCTTTTCTTTATTTTCTTTCATTTCGTCCCTCCTTCCTTCTTACTCCCGCACGATTTCTTCCTCTTACCTCACATTATTTTAACTTTTTCGGAGCACTCTCGCACAACGTTCTCTCACTTTGCGCCACCTTTCCGATCCTATCTATAAATTAGTTTATCTAATATCAAAATAGTACAAAATATTTAGTAATTAAAAATATTTATAGTATTAATATAATAATATTGTTGCGCCCCCGTGTTACGCCCCTGGATCTACATCTTTGTATCGGGTGATACTTTTCGCGGGATCAACTCTTTACGCTTCCGGGAGATCGTCGTCAAGGGAGTTGTTGTTAAACAACTAAGGGTCTTCTTCTGTTTTCGGGAGACATGACAGTTTTGGTCTAGCGGTCGCATCGTGCGGACGTTTTCCGAGACCGGAGCTTCTTTGCATTACGAATGCACTATTTGTTATATTTCATTGGTTTCGTGTATTGGTTCCTCATATTAAAGTTCATTTCCCTATTATGCGAGTGTCTTTATTTCGCGCGCGAGTGAGAGTGACTGTGTGTGAGTGACTGAGCGAGAGGCGTCCCGAGGACGCAACATTTTGGGGGCTCGTCCGGGATCAAAACCGAAAGAATCGCATCTTCCTGAGAGAACGCCAAAATGACGACTCAACATTCGCCGAAAGCGACGCGTTCCCGAACAACGATGAAGGAGATAGACGAGACGGATGCGTTGCAGACCGCACTGCGAGAACTACGAGAAATGCGGGCCGAACGAGAACATCAGCAAGCTCGCTTTGAGACTCTTCTCCGAGAGAAGGACGAACAGCTGCACCAGCTCGAATTGAGGATCTCCTCGCAGCAAACTAACCAGCTAAGTCCTTCTAATATAAGAGCTTCTGGGGATACACGACTGAATTTAGCTTGCGCGAGTACCGCGAGTGCCGCGATAGCCGCGAGTGCCATGATAAACGCGGGCGAGACGACCGGTGACTTTCGTGCGAAAACGGGCTTAAAACTGAAGCCCGATACATTCGATGGAAGGGTTCCGCTGCGGGAGTTCCTCTCCCAATTTCTTTTGATAGCCGTCGCGAATAATTGGGATGAGAAAGCAAAAATGATTACTCTCGCTGCAAATTTAAGGGGAAAAGCTCGGTCCGTTTTAGAAAATGTTGAGAATTTTGAAGAATTAACATTCGCGGAATTAAAATCAAAATTAGAGTTGCTTTTTGAAGACGGAAACTTGACGCAAAATTATTACTATCTTTTTACGACACGGAAACAAAAATATGGAGAGGATTTCGCTTCCTTTGGAGCCGATCTTGAGAGATTGTCGCGTCTGGCTTACCCCGAATGTCCATATGCGGTCCGCGATAAAATAGCATGCGCGCAATTTGTCTCGGCATTAATAGACGGGTTTGTCAAAAGAACCCTTCAACTGGAGGGAATTACATCCTTACATTTGGCTATAGAAAGAGCTAAGGCCATAAAAATAATTCAGGGGGATAGTTTTGATAGAAAAAGAGACAATTTTAGTAATAAAGGAAATTACGGCAAAATAAGTCAAAATTATCAAAAGGGAGAGAGGAGCGACGCGCGAACCGATTCCGAAAAAAAGAAAAGCGAACGGTTTGACTCGAAAGGGAAAGCGCAAGCGAACAACTTTTCGGCCAAAGAGAAAGAATGTTGGTCTTGCGGGAAGATTGGGCATTTGCGTTTTCAATGTCCTGAGGCGAAGGAAAACTAGAGGTAGTTGAATTTTTCGGGGAAAATTCAATTCTTACAGAAAACGCCCCGACGTCCAATTTTGTTGATCTCATTGATTGTAGTGTTAGAAGGACCTTTCTCTATTGTAAAGAAATTCAACGATGTGGTGTACTGCATTCAGAAGACACCCAGACATCGGAAGAAAGTAGTGCATGCAGATAGATTAGCTCCATTTTTAGATAGAAATATTGATTGTTAATTAGAAATAGTACAAAACTCAAATAAAGATTGCTAGAAATTGGAGAGTTGTGTTTGTGTGTATATTTGTAAGTGCATTTTTTTTAATTGGTGAATTTATTCTGCGTAAGGAATGTTTTCTTTTCTAGTTGGAAATTTTTAAGAAGAGGCTTGCCTGAGTTTTCGTTACGAGAGAATTCTCTGAGGAAGTTCCTGCGACCATTACTCGAGGGCAACTGGCTCCTTTCAATTGAGAAGACCGTCTCATCTTCAGAAGATTGGTCATTTGGTTCATCACGTTGAAGACTGTCCCTCTCGTGGTTTTTGATCCGTGGTTTTCCCACGAGACTGAGGGCAAATGCCGGGACAGAGACTTAGGGTGTTCACGAGGAACGTTGGGTCCACGGAAGATATTCCCCCCCTTTGTCTGAAGATTTATGGACCATTTCGTTATCCTTCCGGGAGACGGCGAGTATAGTGAAACCGCGAAGACAGCAGGGATATCTTCTATCAACTCGACTGTTATAGGAAAAATCTGGCCAATTTTTCTTCAAAAAAACAGTTCGAGTACGGAGAGGAGGAGGGCGAAGCTCGGTAACCTGTAGCAGCAGCTAAGGGAGAGCAGGATTCGTCCGGACAGTGTAGACGCGAAAGGAGAGGGACCAGGCGTTTCGTTCGGTAACCTGTAGCAGCAGCTAAGGGAGAGCGGAGTATCGTTGGTGCCCTGATAACAGCGTCAGAGTCCTAGGTCTTCAATCTCCGTGAGAATTGTCGGGACGACAATTTTGAAGAAGGGGGGCAGTGTTGCGCCCCCGTGTTACGCCCCTGGATCTACATCTTTGTATCGGGTGATACTTTTCGCGGGATCAACTCTTTACGCTTCCGGGAGATCGTCGTCAAGGGAGTTGTTGTTAAACAACTAAGGGTCTTCTTCTGTTTTCGGGAGACATGACAGTTTTGGTCTAGCGGTCGCATCGTGCGGACGTTTTCCGAGACCGGAGCTTCTTTGCATTACGAATGCACTATTTGTTATATTTCATTGATTTCGTGTATTGGTTCCTCATATTAAAGTTCATTTCCCTATTATGCGAGTGTCTTTATTTCGCGCGCGAGTGAGAGTGACTGTGTGTGAGTGACTGAGCGAGAGGCGTCCCGAGGACGCAACAATATAAACATATATAAATAAAAAGTACTTTTATTGACATATACATTCACTTTTAAAAAAGTTAATTATTAATTCAGTTCAATCAGTTAAATAATTAACAGTCCTTGGGTCAAAATGTCTCCTGAGTTGAAAGAAAACATCGTTGTCATAAATATTTCAAGCAGTTACTTAAGATATGTATACACACACACACACATCGAGTTTCAATAAAATTATACTGATCACAATTAAATGCGTTCTATCTTACATTGCATCTTTTATCTCATTGAACTCTTTATTTGTATATGCAGAAAATTATCAATTTTTATTTGAAGAAAAAAAACGCTTTTATAATAATTAATTTTGATGTGATCAAATTCGCTCTTTTCGAAACTATGAAATACTATAAAATGTTTTAAAAATTATAAAGTCGTGAAATAAAATATCGAATTCTTGAATTTATTTAAGAATAATTCAATTACAATTTATATCGGTGATAGTCATAAGATAATTACAATTATATATATATATATATACCTGTATATATATATATATATATATGTGCGTGCGTGCGTGCGTGCGTGCGTGTGTGTGTGTGTGCGTGCGCGTATTGATTTTTAACAAAGTATTATAATAATCACAATTAAATGTTTTCTGTCTTACATATTGAATTTTTAATAATTTAGGAATAGTATATATATCGCTAGTGGTAAATATAAATTGGTAGAGTTAAATCGACGTAACTAGCCAGTTTATTTAATTAAATTCACAACGTTTCGACCATTTGGTTGTGGTCCTTATCAAGTGAAATACATTAATTAATAAACGATGTACTGATCAAATTGTACTTAAACTTACTTGAGTTGTTGACTGAGCATCATACTGATAAGACGTGTTTCTTCTTTTTCCTTATTTATATTTATTATTATGATAATTTATTAGATTCTTTTTAAGTACAATTTGATCAGTACATCGTTTATTAATTAATGTATTTCACTTGATAAGGACCACAACCAAATGGTCGAAACGTTGTAAATTTAATTAAATAAACTGGCTAGTTACGTCGATTTAACTCTACCAATTTGAATTTTTAATCTTATCGAACTCTTTATATGGGTAAACTATAAATTTAAACGGAAGTAGATCAAATGCAAATCCGTTATTGTTTATAAACTTGTATTTTAGCAAAATTTTTGATGCCTTGTCATCATTGTTCGGGCATCAAAAATTTTGCTAAAATACAAGTTTATAAACAATAACGGATTTGCATTTGATCTACTTCCGTTTAAATTTATAGTTTACCCAGCTTGAAAAGCAAATATTTTATGTAAAAAATTTTCAGCTTTCTGAAAAAATATCAAATTCAACCAAAAAATTTGGGTAATAACGAAAAAATGAGTTTTTTCAATTTCATCGCAATTTTAATAGCAATTCTGATATACTAAATGGAGAATGAATATTTTTTATCGAAAAGCTAAAATGTTTTTACGCAAAAGACACTATTTTTTATTATTCGGTCAGTTTAGAAACATACCAAAATCCATAAAAGTAAAAGAACAAAAATTGAAAATCGATCAAATTCTCCATATAATTATTGGAAAACTAATTACTCAAAAAATTTGAAATTTGCACTGATTTTTTTTTCGATATTAATAATAAACTTACAAAGTTTCAAGAAGATCGGCAACAGTGACGCCCAAAAATTATTTTTATTATATATAATATATATATATATATATATATATATATATATAATTTACATATTTAAATAATTGCGTGAAGTGTTTTCAACAAAGATGTTTTTATAACTCAACAGGTATTTTAATCCAACGATACTATATTGATTACTTAATTGATTGGACTCAATAAATAATTAATTTTTTCAGAAGTGAATATAAAAATGTCAATAAAAGTACTTTTTGTTAATATTTTTATATTATTATATCAATATTATTAATAATTGTTTTTTATAATAGTTTATATTATTTTATATTATTTATATTATTAAATTATTTATATTATATTTTAATTTTTTTATATTATTTATATTATTAAATATAATTATTATTGACATGAGGATCTGAGTGCAGATGGAAGAGCGAGTATAAATTATTCTGTTATTTTATTAATTAGTAATCACGAGTTTTTTGATCGATTTTTCGATCATCTTTAGCATGTAAATTTATAGAAATTTTAGTGTATAAATACAATATAAAAATTTTTTAACATTGATCTCCGCGTATAAATTAAATACAAAAAGTCACCAGAATTACATCGAATCAATACATTTTATGAAATAATTTTATCATAAGACGTAACGATTCGATGTAATTCTGGTGATTTTTTGTATTTAATTTATACGCGGAGATCTATGTTAAAGAATTTTTATATTGTATTTATACGCTAAAATTTCTGTTAATTTATACGCTGAAGATGATCAAAAAATTGGTCGAAACGTTTGTGATTATTTATTAATAAAATAAAATAATTTATTCTTCCTCTTCCATTTGCGCTCAGATCCTTATGTCATTTATTAATTTATTTGAATGATCAGGGATCTTTTTAATTTATTTGATTTATAATATTATATATATATATATATATATATATATATTTAATTTAATTATATTATAATATTATTATATTCATATTTATATATAAATAATAATTAATAAATAATATTATAATATATAAATAAATAAATGACATTTTCTACTTAAAGGAGAGAAGGAGAAGTACGACGGAGACACCGCGGTAGACAAGCGCATCCGCGGTGTTCGTATAACCGTATAGCTGTCTCATTCGCACTCTTTCAATTCATCGTCGAGTGAGACAGCTATTGGACACTACTAAATGACACCACGTCTTGTATTGCTTTCTTTCTTGATCATACGATGTCCGAGAGAGATGCAATATCGGAGTACCCCCTACTACTTTCTCCTTCGCTCCTTGATCTCTGCCGCGCTTCACGCCACACGCACAATGGTCGCGCTACGTATGTGTGTATATGACGTTCGGCTGTCATACACGTATACACACATCTAAAATCTGCCGCCGGACACCATTCCTGCCGGTCGGTGTACATGTGCCAAAGATTAAAAATCCAAATGGATCTCAAAAGCTCAATAAATGATTATGATCGGCTATGAAGGAGAATCGACAAATTGTCGGCTAATGGAGTCGAATAATCCAAAGAAGATAGTTGTGTCAACGAATGTCAAGTTTCATGAGGAGAGCAAATATGAGCTCGGAGAGATAAACACAAAGCTAGAATTTATTCAAGAAAATTATGAAGAAGAGGATAAAACTGAGTACGTCAGCATTGGAGATGCCAGAACTGAAGAAGTCAGCATTGAGGATGTCAACGTTGAAGATGTCGGTGTTGAAGAATTACATACAATCTCAGACGCTCATCGATATGAACTAAACAAACGCTACAGTTTGCGCCAACCGAAGAGATTCGAAGTAAATTATATTGAGTTCGAAGAACTATTTACGTATGCTGAGGCCATGGCTAGCAGTAATGCGAAAGAGTGGCAAGAAGCAATTATTGCCGAATTACAAGCGCTTCAGAAAACTAAAACTTGAAAAACTGTCTCGACATTGCCAAAACGAAAGATAGCTATTACATCTAAATGGGTGTTCAAAATTAAACGCAATGATA
The DNA here is from genome assembly GCF_048542155.1 of Nylanderia fulva. Classification (NCBI taxonomy): domain Eukaryota; kingdom Metazoa; phylum Arthropoda; class Insecta; order Hymenoptera; family Formicidae; genus Nylanderia; species Nylanderia fulva. The sequence continues at coordinate 237,473 of NW_028190862.1, forward strand.
CTGGTAATATTGAACGGTTCAAGGCTCGACTAGTTGCAAGAGATTACAGGCAAAGAAAAGATATTGAATATACAGAGACCTTTGCACCTGTGGTGCGTTATGAAAGTGTACGTACTTTGTTAGCTATGGCAGCATTACAAAATTTCAAGATTGGGCAGTTCGATATCAAAACTGCATTCTTGAATGGCATACTTGAAGAAGAAATTTACATGCAGTTACCAGAAGGAACAGCGAAAGAAGACACCATAGTTAAACTCGTGAGATCCTTGTTAAAACAATCGCCTCGCCAGTGGAATAAACGATTTCACGATTTTCTAATGAGATTTGAATTCAAGACCAGTGACGCAGACAGATGCGTGTACAGAGGATCAATTAATGGCAAACAGTGTTATTAGCACTATATGTAGATGATGGTCTTGTGCAAAGAGTCAAGATACAATTGACATGGTGCTAAAAGCTCTTAAGTCAGAATTCGAAGTTACGATCGGTAGTGCAGCTTACTTCTTAGGCCTAGAAATCAAGAAAAACTCTGATGTCGGAACAGTTATTATTAGTCAAGAACAGTACATCACAAGGATGTTAGAAAAGTTCAAGCTCAGATGCAAAGCCAATGTCAGTACCAGCTAAAGCAAATAAACATCTGAAACCCCTGCCAGAGGGCCAAGTTGATGATTCAATGAAAGGAGTTCCATATCAACAAGCTGTTGGTTCATTGATGTTCGCAGCCTGCGTGTCAAGACCAGACATAATGTTTGCAGTAGCCAATGTTAGCAAGTTTTTAATCAATTCTTCTAGGGATCATTGGAGGGCAGTAAAGAGAATACTGCGGTATCTTAAGGGAACAAGCAATCAGGGTATCACTTATCGATTTAATGGAAATAGACACTTTGTTGGATACTGTGATGCAGATTATGTTAATAATGAAAAAACAAAAAAGTCAACGACAGGTTTAACAATAATACTGGTTGGAGGATCAATCGTTTGGGCAAGTCGACGACAAAAAGTGGTGACACAATCAAGGACGGAGTCTGAATATATCGCAGCAACAGATGCAACAAAAGAGATACTATGGCTTCGACAGCTAATGAAAAACGTTGATGCTGAACAAAAGGAGGCAACAATGCTACAAGTTGATAATCAGGCAGCAATTAAGTTAATACGCAATCCAGAATTACATCGTCCTATAAAACATATCGATATTCGGTATAATCTAATAAGAGATCATGTTGAAAAAGAGAACATCGAGGTGGAGTACGTGTCCAACAAGGAGCAGCTAGCAGACATTTTTATAAAGGGTCTGCCAAAAGAAACATTTGCACAATTTCGGAGCAGGCTTAATGTTGGCTAATTAATATTCATAAGTAGTATACAAACTAGTGGGAATGTTGGATATGGAATTCGTAGTACTATCGCGGCGCTCACTCTGGCGCTGCAATACCTACCGTGGCTCTTCGTGAGCGCTGCGGGTACTTCCGTTTTAATATATATACATTCTTCCTCTTACTGTAGTACGCGATAGAGCTGTATAACTTCATATAAATAAAGAAACGATATTTTAACCTAAGCTATTTTAATAATATTCTGCTATATAAAAGTAACCTACCAACAACATTTATAAAATATTTATAAAATATTAAAATAATTATTATAAATATTCTATAAATATTTTATAAATATTCTGTGCTGTCTAGGTATATATATGTATATTGGCTGCAGAGCCTACCGCGATGTCTTTTGCGTCAATGAAAATTATTTTTTGTTGATTAGGAGTAGTATCCTTGGTTTGGATCTTTAATTCCTATAGCTTTACAGAGGGATTAAAAGGGGTAATACAGGAATTAGAAATCCAAACCAAGGATACTATTCCTAATCAACGAAAAATCAATTTTCGTTGACGCAAATGACATCGCGGTAACCTCTGCACCCGATATACATATAGATATATATTGTGTATTTATTTGGAGAACCGAATTATATATTCTTAATATTGTTTGTTTACGCCTTGGCTGAAAATACGGCGTTATTTAGTTACAAAGACAGAGAGAAGTATCGTGTCTGAATAGCTCAGTTAGAAGAGCAGTCGCTCGGCAAGCGAAAGGTCTTCGTGTTCGATTCCCGATTCGGGCGACTTTCGGACCAATATTTTTCTCATCTATAGCTTTGCAGAGAGATTAAAAGAGATAACACAGGAATTAGAGATCCAAACCAAGGATACTATTCCTAATCAACGAAAATTTAATTTTCGTTGACGCACAAAACATCGCGGTAAGTTCTACAGTTCTAAGCCGATATGCATATAGATATATATACATATAGATAATTGATACTATATGTATATTAATTGTTAAAATTGTAAAAATTTCATCAATATTTAAGAGGATCCCTCAGCAAATGACAAACTCCGACAAAATAGCAGCACACATATCCAAAATATATGCACGTATACACACCACACCCACATATACGTACGAATTATATTTCTAATTACACATTTTTATTAGACTTCTAATCCTGATTTAGAGGATAACAGTGCTATCTTTCGTGTTCTCTAATCCCAGGAAATGTGTTTTTTTAATTCGTACAAAATGTATATGATTTATATAAAGCATTTATTATAATGAGGTTGACAGTTCGTCAACAATTCGAGATATCATATCGAGATAAAAATAGGTAAGAAAAACTGTTATTTCTCATTTTTTATATAAAATTGAGATTCCCTGGGATGCATGTATTGCAATTGTAGAAAAGCATTTTATATTCTGACAAATTAATGCAGAGAAATCCTAGAAGTACGAAAATATACGACTGTGTCGATAAAACAGATAATCGTGAAGGATCCCCTTAAGGGTCGGCAGGCGACCCAGGCCAACTCCGAATTGATGTTGGAGACTTCACGCGGTGATTTATTTCCCAATAAAATACATATATACAGGGTATCTCAAAATTAATAGCAAATTTTTTAATGGCAGATTATTGGAATCATTTGGAGATAATTTTTCTTCAGTGAAAATGGTGAAAAAGGTTATCATTTTTTACATGTTTCCAATTTTTGCTATCATGTATCTTTGTAACTAACAATAAGCTTTAAATTAGAAACCATGAAAAAATAATACAAAATCAACTAATCTGTAACAATGCTCAAGCTCGTATGTAAACAAACACAATGATAACTTATTAAATATTACGAGGCCATGTGAAACGAGCAATAAAAAATTATTATAAAACTTGGAAAAAAATTTTAATTTAAAAAACCAATTACAAACGTTTCGAACTTTACTTATTGTTAGTCTTCTTCAGTGCGCAATAAAACAATAATATTCGTCGACTAACGATGAGTGATTGGTTTGGAGTAATGTTTAAGTGCCACTCCGAGGTTTTAATAATAATTTTAAAATATTTATTGACTAGCCGGATGAATTATTTTAATTCGATTTCTGCTTCTAATTGGGACTTATCGTGTTGAACTATTTTTAATAATTTCAATTTATTGTAAATGTATTTCGCCTTTTAATTTTGACTTAATTATCTAATTTATTTTGACTGTGTATTGCGACTTTTTATTAGAATTTTTATGTATTTATTTATTTTTTTATATTTTTTTATTTATTATTATTGTTTTATTGCGCGCTGAAGAAGACTAAGTAAAGTTCGAAACGTTTGTAATTGGTTTTTTAAATTAAAATTTTTTTCCAAGTTTTATAATAATTTTTATTGCTCGTTTCACATGGCCTCGTAATATTTAATAAATTATCATTGTGTTTAAATTAGAATTTTACTAAAATAAACTCTACCTGAAATTATAATTGAAAAATGTGATTTTGTTAATATTTTATTTCCACAAGGCTTAGTTTGCGAAAAATCCTTTATTATCAATCGCTTATAGCTCAAAAACTATTGCTGCCTCAACATTTTTGTATTAGATATTTTTACTCCATTTCACGTCTAGAAAACGTTTGTGAAGTATTGTACGGAGGTTCTGAGACACCCTGTAAATTAAAATTTTTTATTAAAATCTGATAAGTTAATTATCCTAATTAACGTAATATTAAAAAATAATAAAGATTATATTAGAATTTCTAACGTACATATATGATCCGAAAAAGGTCGGAACAACGAAATATCCCAAAAAATATAAATTTTATAAAAAATGTTTTCAATAAAAGTTATAAAAGATTCAAAAAGGTCTATTTATTATCATATATCAATTTCAACTTTTAAATAAAACTACTCCTAAGTATCTTATAAATAGAAAATAGATTTTATAAAATAATAAATAAATTTCTTGTAAATTTTTAGATAAAAAATTATAACGATAAAATAGTTGAAAATTGAATGGTTTATGAGATATTATATACCTTAGACATATTTTGATTTAAATACAAAAGATCTTGTAAAATATTTAATTTTAATCTTACTTTTATGCATAGAATAATTAGACAAATCAATTGATAAAACTAATACATAGTTATTTTTAAGAAAAAATGCAATTTCCAACATACATTTTTTAATGCAAAAGGCTTTCGAATGGATGCCGCGTGATTGTCTATAATGGCATTACGCTGTTCAATCACACGGCATCCATCCGAAAACCTTTTACATTGATGATTCCGATGATTCCACCGAAAGTCTCAAAACTAGAATATTATATTTTTTCTTAAAAACAACTATGCGTTTTCTTTCATCAAAAGAAACCGAGTTGATTTTGAAATAATTTTAAAAAACAAGGTCAAACTGATAAGGCCAATAAGTATACTACCTAATTTTTATATCCTACAATTGATTTAAAACATTTTTTAATCAAATTTATACTTTTTTGAGATATTTTATCGTCCCTTTTTCTAATCCTTTTTATATACTTTATATATATAAATCTTTATAAAAAAATTACAAAATAATTCACACAAAACAGGTTGATGCCGATGCTTGAACCAGAATACGTTGCTGAGCGAGTGATCACAGGTGTATTAGCAAATGAAATGTTGATTGTGTTACCCAACATCATAAAATATGTTTTGCTATTTAAATGGTAAGTTTAAAAATTTATCTCTCAAAATTTATCTGTTAAATTTGAAGTGTTCTACATGTTATAAAGTTATTGATTTTGCAAAAAATAACAGACTTTTATCTTATAATATTTATAAGTTTTTATAAAAAACAATTTAATTTAATATAATTAAGTAATAAAAATTATATAATAAAATTTAAATAATTTATAAATTTAACATATATAAGACAGGCAATAAGAGCCAAATCGCGGATGACAGTGCGTTATCCTAAACGAAACTAAATTTTTTCGTTAGAATTAAATACCTGTGCACAAGGCACCAAATTTTACTTGGACACGGCCAAGATATAAAATTGGAATAATCTCTACAAGAGATTTTTAATTCCATGTATCCCCTATTCCCCCTAAAGAAATAAATGCGAGAGAAAAAATATAGATCCGAAAGTCGCAGAATCGGGAATCGAACCCGAGACCTTTCGCTTGCCGGGCGACTGCTCTTCCAACTGAGCTATTCAGATCCTTTCGATTCTATATTTTTCTCTGATATATATATTAATGTTGGTAAACAAACGCCTTTAAGCCAGCGTGTATAAATTAAGAGTTTAACTAGGCTCTGTAATATAAATATAAATTTAACATATATAAGATAGACAATAAGAGCCAAATCGCGGATGACAGTGCGTTATCCTAAACGAAACTAAATTTTTTCGTTAGAATTAAATACCTGTGCACAAGGCACCAAATTTTACTTGGACACGGCCAAGATATAAAATTGGAATAATCTCTACAAGAGATTTTTAATTCCATGTATCCCCTATTCCCCCTAAAGAAATAAATGCGATTTCGGATCTATATTTTTTCTCTCGCATTTATTTCTTTAGGGGGAATAGGGGATACATGGAATTAAAAATCTCTTGTAGAGATTATTCCAATTTTATATCTTGGCCGTGTCCAAGTAAAATTTGGTGCCTTGTGCACAGGTATTTAATTCTAACGAAAAAATTTAGTTTCGTTTAGGATAACGCACTGTCATCCGCGATTTGGCTCTTATTGCCTATCTTATATATGTTAAATTTATATTTATATTACAGAGCCTAGTTAAACTCTTAATTTATACACGCTGGCTTAAAGGCGTTTGTTTACCAACATTAATATATATAACAGAGAAAAATATAGAATCGAAAGGATCTGAATAGCTCAGTTGGAAGAGCAGTCGCCCGGCAAGCGAAAGGTCTCGGGTTCGATTCCCGATTCTGCGACTTTCGGATCTATATTTTTTCTCTCGCATTTATTTCTTTAGGGGGAATAGGGGATACATGGAATTAAAAATCTCTTGTAAAGATTATTCCAATTTTATATCTTGGCCGTGTCCAAGTAAAATTTGGTGCCTTGTGCACAGGTATTTAATTCTAACGAAAAAATTTAGTTTCGTTTAGGATAACGCACTGTCATCCGCGATTTGGCTCTTATTGCCTATCTTATATATGTTAAATTTATATTTATATTACAGAGCCTAGTTAAACTCTTAATTAAATAATTTACTTCATAAAGTTAAAAATTTTATTTTTAAATCAGTATATAAAGTACAACGAACAGATTTTTATTCGCGTTTTTTATTATAATAGTTAAAATGTCCACTCCTTTTATAGTCAAAGGTCCACACTCGAAAAACGTTAAAAGAAACGTTTATTTTCGAGTTTAAGAAACAGTCAAAATACCATTTTTTATCGTTTTATACTTTATTCGTTTTGCAATAATATAGATTCGAGTAGTATTGAATTATAATTCAATGTTATACTTTCCTTCTATGTTATGATTTCATAGACAGAGCACTATCCGTGCACTTTAAAACAGCCCAGATAGCAAAATCTGTTAAAGCAGATCCATATTAAATGTCTGCCATCAACTGTTGTTAGCAAAAAGGCTACTTTATATAAATTGTTAATATCGATTTTGCCAGCAAATTGTAAGCCTATTGCGGACATAACGGATATCAATCTGTTAGCAATGTTTGTGGAAATCTGTCGCCAATTTGCTAACAAATTGCGTGCATTTTTCTTACAGGGAGGTTATTATGCTTAAAAAATCAGAAGGCTATATTTTGGTCGGTACTGTGTATATCCGCTATGTTCGCTTCTAAATCATATTGTGCAATAATTTTTTGCAACGTTGATATATTTTCTACAACGTTAATACATTTATAAAATATTGGAAAATATTTCTTCTTTTTTATTTTCTTCGTTTATTTGGACATTTATTTGTCCTATTTTTAAACAATCAGTTTAATATTTAAATTCTCTGTTGGGATTGCATCAAAAAAATTAAACTAATAAAAATAATTGATTATAGTAGCTACTTTTTACATATTTTATATAATTCCTTGTGACTAAAATTTAAATGCGAGATAGATATATATAAAGTCACTATGTATATATCTAGTGACTTTAGATATATAGCTCAACGTGCGACATAACGGTAAATGAAGAAACTTGTAATAGCATTATAGGTTTGTTTTCTGTTTCTGCACTAATGAACTAGTGCACACTGGTGCAATAAATTAGAATGAGACAAGTATATTTTGTCTCAAGGCCGTGGTACATAAAAAAAAGTAAGCAGTAAGCAGTAGAACTTAAGCGAATCGACTAATCACGGTCGAGCAGTAAGACAGCCATTTTGAAACTTAAGCGGGGAGCACACACATTTGCATAAACGCATAAGCATATGCATAAGAAATTCGATTGGTTAAATTTTTTATGCATACATTTATAGACCAATCAAGATTATTATGCTTACGCTTATGCGCCTATACAAAAGTGTGTGCTCCCCGCTTTAAGCAGCTCTTTGAATTCCGTATGGATGAAATTCTTAATAAGTCTTAAGCGGGAAGCACACACTTTTGCACAGGCGCATAAGCGTAAATATAAGAATCTTGATTGGTCTATGAACGTATGCATAAGAAATTTAACCAATCGAATTTCTAATGCATATGCTTATGCACTATGCAAGTGTGTGCTCCCCGCTTTAAGTCTTACTGCTTACGTTTTTTTATGTGCCACGGCCTTAACTTATTGCACCAATGTGGACCACTGATTAGATAGACTAACTGGATAGACTATATATGATCTAAAGCGCCTCGGAATGTTCAATTAGGTACTAAACGCTAAATTCTACCGGTAATAATGGTGAACAGTGAGAGTGATTTGACAAGTGGATATTTATTTTATCTCATAACCTATAAATAATTTTTTGTGTTCAGTGATATGATTTATATTATATAAAATTATATATAAAATTATATCTTATTTTATACTTAAAATGTCTCGTTGTGAATATTGTAAAAAACAACGCCATGACAGTATTTAGTACCTTATTGAACATTCCGAGGCGCTGAGTGAGTTTCAATTCAGAGTGCTTTTTTTTGGATATAATCTATCTAGTTAGTATATAGATCAGTGTGTGGTGTGCACTAGTTTATTAGTGCAGGAACAGAAAACAAACCTTATAATATAACAGTAATATTTTGCAATGTCTCCAATAAAATATTAACTTATAATATTTGCATAATATTTCAGTAATATTAGTAATGTAGCTCAATATTGAAATATTTTTTATTGCAATATTTTAGCAATACTTTGTGTTGTGGAGATATAATTTAAACGTGAAAGAAACGTTTCTTATAAATTATAGTTTTAAAAATGTTTTTGTCGAGACATTTTTTTATTGATGCTTAAGGCCGGGTCTACAATAGGTGTAGTAAGTTCTAAGCCTTAAGAAATTGATCAATCACAGTCAATTATTCCCCTCATTCTGACTGTGATTGATAAATTTCTTAAAGCTAGAGCTTACTACACCTGTTGTAGATCCGGCCTAAGGGGATGTCGGAGGTCTGTTTTATCGACTGAGCTATTATTTCTTTTTAAATAGGTTATTCTTTTTATTGGCAATTTCTACGTACAAGATAAGATTAGTCTCAAATAGAAAATGCTTGAAGGAATATAAATGAACTTTTAAATATAAATTTAGAAGCCTAATAAGAAACTTTATCATATAATAAACTTTTGTGATTTATACAAAAAATTGCACAGATCTGTCAAAAATTGCACAGATCTGTCAAATCTCTTAATTTAAAAGATAATTCTCTAATAAAGAAATAGATCTTTAATTAAATATTTGTAACGTGCAAGAATATAAACTTAATGGATGTTTTTTATCAGTATATTATTTGAAATATTATTAATCGTGAAACAAAAAACAGTGTTATTATAAATGGATATTTATTATTTATTGCATACAGTATCCTTCACAAACTTCCTTCACAAATATCCTTCACAAACACTACATTTTACAGTTAAACAATCGCATGGCAAGGATCTGTCATAAATAAAAATGTCATTTAAATATTTAACGATTTCTCAATTATTAATAAATCATTAGTATTTAAATAGGAGTTGTTGAAATAATCGACTAAAAAACTAGCAAGTAATAATTGTTTATTAAATTTCACGACGTTTCGACCATATGGTTGTGGTCTTTTTCAAGTGAGACAAAATAAATTTAGTAATAATTAACTCATCAACAACAATTAGCAATAACAATTTTTTGTAAGAAATATACAAGTCAAAATTAAATTGAAAATGTGAGACGGTCAGAATCTGACAATCCTTTGTTGGGATATGTTGTGGCCATCTCACATTTTTAATTTAATTTTGACTTGTATATTTCTCACAAAAAATTGCTATTGATAATTACTGTATGATGAGTTAATTATTATTAAATCTATTTTGTCTCATTTGAAAAGGACCACAACCATATGGTCAAAACGTCGTGAAATTTAATACTCAGATAGCCACAGTAATTATTATGACATCATTTTGATGGCAAATGATGCATTTTGACATCAAAATGATGTCATAGTAATTACTGTGGTTATCTGGGTAAACAATTATTACTAGTTTGATCGATTATTTCCACAACTCCTATTTAACGATTTATTGATACAAAAAATTTACACAGATCGCTGCCATACGATTGTTTAACTGTAAAATGTAAGGTGTTTCCAAACTTATAGAGGGTACATATAAACTACATATAAACAAATAATCACAATTCTAGTCCATGGTTTTTTCCTCCTTAGTGTATGTCAGCAGATAAAAAATGAATATATATTTATATAAAAATTATAAAAGTGCGAATAGCATGTTATACATGTGTTTTAAATTAACCAATGTTTTGTATGTCAGAAAGAGATGACAAATGGTTTTTTGATGTAGTTTACTAATCCACATTATCGAACACAAATTATTGCAATAAAAGTTATTTATTTTGACATATTTCGAATAAACTGAATTCATAATATAAATTTTGATGTTTCAGTCTATTCCCAATTAAAATGTGCTGGGCGTTAATGTATCATGTTCTGAAAGGACCACAAATTATGATGACATTCAAAGGCCGTGAATCGAGGAAGACATCAATTGATAGTGATAGTGATAGTATAACAAGTATAACAAATTATAAGCATATATGCAAATAATAAAGTTATACTGCATTAACAAGTAGGTTATATTAAAATATATTTTTTAAATATAAAATTTTATAAACATTAAAATAATTTTATTTTATAAAATGCATGTATTTTTTACCCATTTTTATACATGTATATGCACGTTTTATTTAATAAATGTTTTATTTAACAAACTCTTTAAAATGAAAATAATTAACAAATTATAGCAAATCATAAAAATAATTCAATCCTTGGCCTAATTCCCAAATTGAGATCCCTGTACCTAATTCATTAGCGAGATCTAAGCGTTTCTTAATTGAATATAATGTAGGATAGAAAATATAACCATTACCTACAGGCAATCTGAAATAAGTGCATTTAAATATTAAATATTAATTTTTTTACATTAATTATAAATCCGACGATAAAAATAATACTTAAAATAAAAAATCTTACTTTGATTTAAAGAAATGCTCCTTGCTGCTATCATCCCATTGAATCTTTCCTTTAAATGATTTTAATATATCCAAATATTCAGATGCAAGAATTGCTCCACCACCCTCTGGTGTATAATTGTAACCATAGAAATTAATACCTAATAATATTTGAGATCGTCTAGGATCATTTTTTTTTGGAACTAATACTTCAACACATTTCCTAACCCAATTTAAAGGACTATTTGGGCCTGGCCTTTGAATACTCGAATAATCATAAGTCATTAGTGAAAAGGCATTTACATATGGTGATAATTCATCAAACTGTTGTTTGGAAAATAATTCCATTTGTGCACTAAAAAATTAGAGAAATATTAAGTAAATAGGAACTTTCTATCATATACAGACAGGCCCTTGTATTGTTTATTTTTTGATTTCCTGATTATTTATCATGTTTTTTCTTGTGCTGTTTCCGCTATTTCACAACAAATTTGTATAAGATGATTATGCACAGATCATTACATAATCATATAATTTATAATAATACAAGGGCTTTCCTGTAAAAGTACTTTCAAAAAGTATTGTTATTAAATACCCTCTAAATGGTGGTATTGCTAATACAATGTTCAAATTATGTTCCCTTAACTTTTGTGCAATAAGTCTAACTATAAAAGTAACAACTGACATATTTGCACCTGCAAATACAAACTGATTCCACATTTCTAAAACATATCCATCAAAATGGAAGATCTGTAAACAAGATTTCTATTATATGTATATATCTTAATAGTTATAGAATAAATAATTTCTTTTTAAAGAAAAAAACATTTAATTTATACCTGAGCAGCATCCAAAAGTGATACTATTAATTGTGTTCGACTCTCTGCATTATTGTATATTCTAATAATGTCATCGATTGACCAGTGTTCAAATAATACTCTAGGTATAACTAAAAATAATAATAATTCAATAATAAATAAATCATGTGTGTATTGAACTGTGATTATATTTAAAATTTACATACGTTTCACGCTATGATTAATATTATTATTATTCCTTATTTCCTTTATCCAATTAATTTGTACAGAGTCAGTGGCCAATTTATAAGTTGATGTATTGCCAAAAGGAAAAGACAACCATACTGGAGATATCATTGTGAACTTGCCATGAAATGTTTTGGACATTTTGAATCCATCTGCATTCCACTAAAAATAAAAATTAAATTATAATCAGCATATAAATATATTTCACATTTTAAATATTTTATTCTTATAATTTTACAGAGCTATATAGTGTTGTTATAAGTACTTACAGGAGTACAATATCCCAAAACTTCATTTTTAAATCTTCTATTCTTTGTATCTTGAAAATATCGACCAGATTCATAAAGAATATCCTGTTGTTTAGGATTTTCTACTACTAAGTTTCTTTGAAAAACATTTTGATTTACAGGACCCTGATATAACTTAAATAATAACTTTAATAATTACTTAAATAATACTTATAAAATTAAAAAATATTTATGTATTCATAAGAAAAAGAAAAATGTATATGTCTTTTTATGAGTACTCTACCTTATTATTGTTATCCTTCTTTTTTTCTTTATTTTTTTTTTCAGGTGGTGACCGTGGTGACAGAGTACCATAACATAATTCTCCAAGACATAATATTATAATCAGAGTAATCGCGTTCACACATAGTATATAATTATATTTATATATAGCCATATATAATAATATCAAATCATGAAGTATTCCGAATATTTATTATGAATTGACCATGAAGTACTTCATGGAATCAACAGGAGACTTGATATAATTTCCTGTCAGTTGACTTTGTGGTGAATTATGGACTTGATCATCTCCATCTCTATTTTGTTCTTTAAAGGGTCGGCAGGAGGCTCGGCCAGACTCCGAATTGATGTTGGAGGCCTCACGTAGTGACAACGCGAAACTCTGGTTTCAGTGTTGCCAACGATGAGAAACCAATTTTCGGGTTTTATGTAGTGGTGCATGTCTATACACGTACATACACCATTGCATTGTCACAATCGCGGACGCACCGTAGAGAGACAAGGACCGATAATGACGTGTTCTCCTTGTTCCTCTACCGTGCCGGTATACGCGAGATGCGGCCTGAAAATGCTTTCTGGCCTTCCGTAGCAGAAGGCAGTAGCGTAGCAAGGCCAATAAGCACCCACTTTTTGGAAATTGTATATATGCTTATGCACATTTGTGTGTATATATATGCACATAATATTAAAAATTACATGTATGTTTCCAAATTGTACATAATAATAATAAAATAATAATTCGAAGAGTAGACTAATGTACAGAATGTAAGACACGGACGCTTATTAGGCTTAGCAATTGATTGCTTCTTTTACTTTGATATTTTTTCATCGCGACTTTACATATCATCAGCGCAATAAAGACAAGAAGAGAACGACTATCAATTCTAGTCTGTTGCAGAACATGTCGTAAATTTATAGACTAATAAATATGTATTAATTACTTTTCAATTATATTGATATTAATATAATATCTGCTATATAAATAAGTATGAAAAAAAGTACATAATGGCTGAGTGCAAAGGTGTTCAGTGTGTCATCGTAAAAACTCGGATTCAAATCTATTGGTATTAACATTTTTTTCTTTTTTAGTATGTTGGAATATGTAAAAATTATTAAAAATATATTTTTTTGTAAAGACAAAAGTAAAGAATTCTTAAAATATAGAAAATATTAGATCAATTTATTTACGGAATTATTTTGCATTTATATATATACATGTTGTAATTGTAAAATTACGAAAATATATTTTCAATATATTAAAAAATTCTTAAGAATCGTCTTTAAAAATATATATTTTTAAAATAATTTTTATATATTCTAATATATTATAAAAAAAAATTATTATACTAGATAGACTTGAACTCGAGTTTTTAGATGCAAGAGAGACAAAGACAGAATGATACTCTCTTCTTGTCAAGCTGTCAGTATGTTACCACGGAAATTTCCCCATGAGTTGCTCTTTATATAAATCTAGTGAGATTCGCTCATATAAGATATTGCATCGAAGAAGTCACGTAACCTCGTGGAAATATTTTTTTAATATTCTTTATATACTAAAGTAAGTCGCCAAAACGTCAGATTTTGCATTTTCGCTCTTAAAAATTTATAATAAATAAAATACGGACTCGCGGCTAACCCAACCTTACCCGCTGCTAGCTGCGCGTTTCCCCAAGTTATATTATCAATTTTATTTTCATCTTTTTTCCAAAAAATAAATCTTTGGCGACTTACGGACAATCCTACTAATTAAGAATATCGTAAATTCAATAAGATTCATTCAGTATTTTGGCTAATATCTTATATGAGAGAATCCGTAATTCCCGGCCGGTCGACCAAGCCTCCTGCCGACCCTTAAGGGTTGACAGGAGGTCCGGCCAGACTCTGAATTGATGTTGGAGCTCTCACGCGGTGACAACGCAAAACTCCGGTTTCAGTGTTGCTAACGCTGAGAAACCAATTCTTGAGTTTTATGTAGTGGTATATGGCCTAGTTTACATCAAGCACTTGATACGGGTATCAATTAGTATTTGAACTGATCAGCCAATAACTGAACCCATTTTTTAGTAATTTATTATTTGATACGCGTATCAAGTGCTTGATGTAAACTAGGCCGATGTTTGTACCATAGAGATATTATATATAGAGGACGCGAGTCGTATGCTTGCCCGTAAGTGAATGCGAGAGGAATAGAAAGAGAACGCTGCATATGGGCCCCTGCTGTCTTTGTCTAATCGCGCATGCGCATAGCACACGTCCCCCTTCTCTCTCTGCTCATCTCTATGCTTGCTTCTTCTTTACAAATTATACACTTTTTTGTCATCTTGAAAGTTTGTTATATTAACTTGTTATAAAAACGTAAATCTTCTTCTTATTTTGCTAACACTTGAGCAAAGCAAAGCAAGCACGAGAGCTATAGCCGAGCCTGCCGAAAGCATAGAGATGAGCAGAGAGAGAGAAAGAGAAGAGGGACGTGTGCCATGCACATGCGCGATTAGACAAGGATAGCAGAGGCCCATATGCAGCATTCTCTTTCTATTTCTCTTTTGCGCTCTCGACTCCCTCGCGTCCTCTATGGGTGCATTCGTTTATGCAGAGACTGCCGCAGAATGCCGCAGATGTCGTTCGTTTACTCCACCTGCGCAACCGACTGCAGCGCAGTTTGTTGTTCGTTTAAGCAGAGCTGCTGCCTATCTGCGCAGCCATCTCGGAGGTCCTGCTCAGGATGCTCTGCTCGCAATACTGCGGACTACTGCGTAAACGAATGTAGTCTTCTCCATTGTTAAGCCAATTGAACTTGGAAACGTTGTCTGAAAATTATTTCAATTATAAGTTATGGTATAGAAGTTCAGAACAAAGAAGGTGGAGAACAACTCCTCCAAATAGATCCTACAAAACTAAAAGTAATGCAAGGTAAGTAATACAATAAAATTATGAAATCTGTTAATTTATATTTACGATCCAATTAACTTAAAAATACATTTTTATCAAGAATATAAATTTAAAGTAATCTGTTTCAAAAAAATGTGCTTTTGTATAAAGATGCAATTCTGTTACAGTCATTCCTAGCTATCAAGCTACTTCGTCCCCAGTTAGTTTGGAAAAATCTGAGAAGTCTACATTCAGCAACATTTCAATCCTACTGTCATCACTGTCTGAAAATGTTATGTGCACACGTCATATGTCAGAACCTTCAATCTATTTAAAAATTTTATTATATTTATTCAAATAATAATTCATATTTAATATAAATATGATGGTTTCTAAATCGGCCTAAGAGCCATAGCACGAAAAATTACGAAAATTAATTATTCGGAACTGTATCTCTTTGGTACGAGATTACTAAAGTTCCATATATTAATTAACCTCGAACTTACATATGGAGAAATAGGCACGAAAAATATAGATCCGAAAAGTCTGAATAGCTTAGTGGTAAGAGCAGTCGCCCGGAAAGTGAAAGACGCGGGTTTGATTCCCGCTTCAGCGACTTTTCGGACCTATATTTTTCGCGCCTATTTCTCCATATGTAAGTTCGAGGTTAATTAATATATGGAACTTTAGTAATCTCGTACCAAGAAATACAGTTCCGAATAATTAATTTTCGTAATTTTTCGTGCTATGGCTCTTAGGCCAATTTAGAAACCATCATATTTATATTGTTTATATTGAGAGCCAATAAAAAATATTTATTTCTGAGTTAATTCATATTTATTTAAAATTTCTTTACTTACGCACTCCAATTACAATCTGAGCAGTCAATTCACGCAGGTGATCGTTCGGTAAATGATGTCACGTGACTCGCAGATAATAGACGCAGTAGATGCGCAGTGGATGCGCTAATCGCTGCATAAACGAATGCACCCATATATACAATATATCATAAATTCTGCCTCTATTTGGAACTCTTGCTTTCCTAGACATTCCATTGGCTCTCTTCCTTTTTTTCACACACATCACTTGTACCGATGATCTCGGGATACAGTTTATGAAGGAACCCCCACCAAAGGGCGCAAAGCACAAAGACTTTTCCCGATTTCAGTGGGTATATAAGTTCTGCAGTCCTAGCATCTGCGCGGCATAATTATACACGGCATATTACGGCACACTAGATACCGCATCTCATTGTGTCACTTTAAATTTCTGTACAAAACTTTATCACGCGTTCGTCGTCGACGACGTTAACTTTCTTCATTAATTCTTGATCGCGCATAGTTTGTAAAGTAAAGAGAATTACAATAAAGAACTTTAAAGCATTAGAATCTGTGTACTTTTGATTTCGCTACGCGCATCCCGACCGAGGTCTTCTAAGGGGGTGACGGCAGGTGAACGTGTTGCAGATTTAAGCGGGGAGCACACACTCTTGCATAAGCGCATAAGCATATGCATAAGAAATTCGATTGGTTGAATTTCTTATGCATACGTTCATAGACCAATCAAGATTTTTATGCTTACGCTTATGCGTCTATGCAAACGTGTGTGCTCTCCGCTTGACGCTATAAAAGTTCATCCAACGCAAGGTAGGTACCTTTCACACTAACAAAGACTTTTCTAATACATTACTTGCATGAGAATCTGAATTCTGTTCAGGGGATCGATTGTGTAACTTTTTCTAAAGTGAAAACGTGAAAAGTGAAAAATTTCCGCCAATCACGCGCATTGATTTTAAAATAAACTCGATGTGTAATAGAAAAAAAATTTTCACTTTTCACATTTTCACTTTAAAAAAAGTTACACAATCGACTCCCAGAAGTCGCGCTACATTAATAATTATCATCATTCTACTATTATTCTCCTGTGCCCTCTTCTCCTATTCTTTAATAATAATCGAGCAGTGCAAAATTCTGTCTTCTGCCCTTGATAATTTTCAGCCTCCTTCCCCTATTCTTTAATAATCATCGAGCAGTGCAAAATTCTGTCTTCTGCCCTTGATGATTTTCAGCCTCCCCCTATTTTTTTATAATCGTCGAACACTGCGTTCTGTTCTTGACGATTTTGCGCTTTCTTTCTCTATTGTCGAGCATCTTTCTTTCGTCTCATCAATGCTTTAAATAATCCCCGAGCACTGCGTTCTGCTCTTGGTTATTTTGCGCCTGCTCTATCTATTCTTTAAATAGTACAGTTCTGCCCTTGATGATTTTGCGCCTTCTTCCTCTATTCTTTCATAATCGTCGGGCACTACGTTCTGCTCTTGACGATTTTGCGCCTTCTGTCTTTATTGACGAACACTCTTTTTTCGTCTCGTCAATGCTTTAAGAATCATTGAGCACTGCGTTCTGCTCTTGATTATTTCGCGCCTGCTTTATCTATTCTTTTATAATCACCGAGCAGTACAGTTCTGCTCTTGATGATTTTGCGCCTTCTTTCTCTATTCTTTTATAATCGTCGAGAAGTACATTTCCGCTCTTGATAATTCGCCTTATTTCCCACCACCGAACATTCTTCACCACCCGAGAATTATCCATTGTAAATGGAATAAATGAGCAACCGGAAAGTTAAAAAACGAACAGGCAAAGTAAACGAAACCATCGAGCCGGCGTAAAAACTCGTGCAAAGCACGTAGCCTCGTGCCTGCGTTGGTTAACACGCAAACAGATTGCTAATAAACCTCGCATCAAAACAATCCAGACGGTTTCGTTCCCTCGATACATATTGCGCAGCTTCTGGAAGACTAGTATTTCTCCTAACTCTACTAATTCACAAGCAGCTTTAACACCCGCGTCTAACAGAATTAAAACTAAGCCTACGGAAGGCCACACTCCAAACCTACCGGCAGCCGCTTCAGACCTATTAACTTTACTTCGAATTAAACCGAAAATTCAAATCTAAAGAAGGTACCTCACAAGGAGAGCTATCACCTATCGATTTAAATACAAGCCTAAAAGACCAATTACCAGAGAGACATACGGAAATAAACCAATACACAGTTTATTTGCAAAATTAAATTAAGTAACATCTGTATACTCATATAAAATACCCAATAAAATGAAATAAAACTATCTATTCGTTAATTTCTATTCAAATGAGACCTAAATTTTTGAATAAGACTGTACAAAAACTCAGGAAAATAGGTCTTTATTCTATTATTGATATTATTATTGGACTATTAATTGACTTAGCTACAGGATTAATAGATACCGATTTGTTCACAGTCTTCGTAGAAAATCTTTATATTCCCAAAGGGAAATTAAAAGTAGAAATTATAAAATATCCCGAGGACAATTTTGACTTCTTTTACAATTTATAATATGCACAATTGTTGATAGAACTATAGAAGAGTTTATGCTAAAATTGTTATTTAAAGCATTAGTTGGCATCGTTTGTGATTTTATGACGATTTGACCGCCGATGAAATAATCTCCATTTTAGAAAACTTCAAGAATCTTACACGAGGTCTCGCCACGCCTACTAGTGACTTAATTCCCCATCCTAGTGCCTTCCCAGCCCCCAAATCTCCAACATCAGTCCTAGCTCTCGGCGTCCCTGGATATAGCCGGTGTAAGCAGGTTGCCCCGCAAAAAATAGAGAGCGCCCTCTTTTCTCCCTAGCCTAGGCGTAGGAAGAGAAAAGAAGCGTCGTCCGGACGTGACAACACCATTGCATTGCTCACGCGGACGCACCGTAGAGAGACAAGGAACTCCATTAACTTAGCCGGTTAACTCCGATCTTTTTAATTTTTTTTAATCGTTTTTTGTTGATCGTTTGTTGGTAATTGTTGGCCCAATTGCAACGTTTGTTGGTTTATATATTTTTTTTTTAATTAAAAAAAAATTAACATTAAGTTAGCCGGAAAAATCTCATTTTTAATTAAAAACCGGTCTAATCGATGCGTAATCATTTGTTGATAATTGTTGGTCTAATTTTATCGTTTGTTGGTTTATTATTAATCTTAAAAACAAAAAATTATCACATGAGGCCGCATCTACAAAAATCGAATATTATAATTTTGATTTATTGCTTACTGTTTGGAGTTTGACAAAATGAAAATTATCGCATATCAATTAATCTTATATTTCGGCATTAAAGTTTTCGATTGTTTTAGTTATATCTCACGTCATTGTATAGCCAATCATTTCAGCGTGAAAAATATATTATTTTCGAGTCTCATTTCGTTACGGTGCCAGGACCGTGACATTCCTTGTCGTTTTTCGCTGCCGATCAGCTGATTCGCACTCAAGTAAACATACGTCATTGCTCCCCTTTTCACCCCTACAACGGTGAATTCTTTCTCTCTGCACGTCGTCAACAAGTTTAGTTGGGCACGGCTCAAGCGAGGTTGTCGCGCAAAGGCTGCGTGTCTCGAACTCAGTTTTCGTCTCCACCTCAATTGTGTGTCTCAAATAAACTCTTAAACGATCAACTCATTTTTGTCATCTCTCTTAAGCACCGATATTTCATCCTTCCTCTATCCTACCATTCGGTTAATTTCGATGTCTCCAGTGAAAGCGTGGATTCTTATATAGTTCATTTGCAAATCCCGGGAGCTTTGGAAAACTCTAAATAACTCCGCAACACTTACGATTTAAGACTTATTTCTAGAAATGTAAGGCTAACAGACTATGATTACGGGCCTTAACATCGGCAGGAAATTGAAAATATTTATTTTCTTCTCTAATAGTAAGTTGAAATGATAAATTGCAAAATGTGAGATATTTATTAGACAAAGAATAAACTTGTATTTATCTTTTTGTAATCTTGAAGTTTTTAGATCTGTATTATATATATGTATATCATCAATTCAATGCGCAGTCAAAATATAATTCAGCATTTTCACTCCAATGTGTACCTCTATCTATATTTAGCAGACAAATTTGATATTTCTCTATTATCAGTTATACCAATCGCTTGGGAATCGTTTGGGCACATTTAGGAATAGATTCTCGTCGTTTAGGAAATAATAGATAATTATTATTAATTAAAATAGATTGAGCGTATAGTTAGCAGACAATAATTCGAAAAAACATTTCTTTTTTTTTAATTAACGTAAAATTATTTGGGAAACACATTTGTAATAGTTTTAACGTTTGGGAAATAATTATTTCACTTGGAAATCAAGTTTAAAGTACGCTTAGTGGACATCGATTGGACAAATTTTATATTTTTTATTATTTATTTTTATTTTTTATTTTTTATTAGTGCTATCGTTTGGGAATTATTAGGGTAAATTTAGGAATATGTTTGCATAATTTAGAAACTCATAGATTATTTATAATTAAAGAAAATTAATTGAGAGCGAATAGTTAGCAGACATAACTTTTAAAAAATCTTTTTTTTTTACTTTAATTGATATGAAATTATTTGAGAAATGCGTCTATATAATGTTTTCAACATCTGGGAAAAAATAATAGTTTAATTTTGATTTTGTCGCAAAAGCAGCCAAGAAATAATTTATAAGGATAAAAGATTCAAACAAATTAGTTTTATATAAAATGGTTTCATAGAAGATTATAAAATCAATTAAAATATACTTCTCGTACAAAAACCATATTATAATATATTGATTAAATGTTAATATTGACGAAAAAGAGCAAGTACAATAAAATCAGCTTTAAAAAAAATTTAAACAAAATATATATATATATATATATATATATATATTTGTTAATTTATATATATATATATATATATATAATTATACATATACAGGGTGTCCGGTAATGGTCGCCTCAACCGTCGTGTGCAGGTAGAGTAAGTTAAACCAAATAAGAAAGTCCTCTACCGTTTTGCGATTTTCGCAATAATTATTGTGTTATTAAATAAAAAAGATCGGCCAATCTAAGCGCGCGACGAGATGAGACGGCCCCCTGTCACACGATACACGGCGCGCGGCAAAGCGGAGGGAGGAGCGAACGCGATGGCTACGAACGGCGCGTAAAGGTACCTTTTCATGCTGTCGCTCGACGCTCGTTTTCTGCGATGTGATGACGTCATGTAAGTCGCTAGCGACGTGAAATGTAGTTCGATTTTTCCAACTACAAGCGATATTAGCGAGCGATAAAGATTTGAATGGATATCGAAATGGTAAGTATAATAATATTGTTTGATGAATATAATAAACATGTACATATATATTATTATAAAAATATTATTATTAATATTAAGGGGATGCTGGAGCTGTGCAGAGACTTTTGTTGTACATAACCTTGAATATGAGCAAATTTGCTTCATGTAAAAATTCTACAGTTTGTTATGCGCAAAATAAGAGCCAGCGTATGCGAAGGTTGTACAAAATTTTAAGTACATTTTTCTTTTTTTCTAGGCTTTTAACCTTAGTTCCAATTGCACGATATTGTTCAGATATATTGTCTCGCGCATACGCTGACTCTTATTTTGCACATAACACAAACTGTAGAATTTTTACATGAAGCAAATATTGCTCGTGTTCGAGATTATGTACGACAAAAGTCCCTGCACAACTCCAGCGTCCCCTTAATTAAGGACATTATTATGTCTTTAACATTATAAGTAAACATAATTGAGAAAGGTCAATTTCGAGCAACACTTTAACATATCTTGTTTTACATATAAATATAAATCTGTTATTTTTAATCATATAAGTTATGTCAGTAATAATATTTTATGTAACGTACGCAAAAAAAAAACATTAAAGTAAATAAAATATTTGTTATATAAGATATTTTCTAAAATATTTTTTGTAGTCTCGTGTTCAAACGTGTGGATTATGTGAAACCATATGTAATGAGGACGAAGTACCCAGCCATGAGTGTCTTCAAGGATATTCTAATTTCATTACAGATGATAATTTGTACTTTTACCCTGTATTAGGTATTTTATAGATATATATATATTTTACTTAAGTTAATTACAAAAATTATTAAATCTGATGTTTTTTTAATAATGTTTTTTTAGACGATGGAGAAACTATTGTTAGAAGAAGCTTGACACAGGACGCTGAAACAATAGCATCTGTACCTTTTCATGGTGATAATCAAGGTCAGATAAATGTAATAAATTCTTGAAGTTTTAAAACATTATAAATGAGAAGTTATACATATTATGTTTGTATGATATACATTTTATTTTTTGTTTCAGAGAATATTCGATCCATTAATAATAATAGAAATTCCAATCAAAAGAGCGCAAAGGAAAAACTGTCACTTGAGGAGGAGGAGATGCTAATATTAGAAGTCCAATGCAGAGAACCACTATGGAATTTTAGATTACCTCTCATTTAAAGAAATTGCAGAATTACAAGAGCTTTGTGGGAAGAAGTTTCTCAAACTTTTAATGGTTATATAAATGTCTATTATTTATAATATTAAAAAAATATGCTGAGTGTTTCGCGGGTTTTATCTCCGTGTGTAAGTTCATCCTTGGATACTATCCAAGCATCCATAGCATCCAAGGATGAACTTACACATGGAGATAACCCGCGAAACACTCAGCAAACTTGAAGATAGTACCCGTGGAAGCCTCAAGAATTTAAAAAAATATATTAAAACAGAATGTTTTTACAGGGAAATTAAGCGCAGCTGGATGTAAAAGCAAGTTCAAGAATTTTCACGACACTTATAGGAGACTTGTGAACGCTGAGAAACTACCAAGTGGATCTGCTTCCAAAAGCAACATGAGCAAATGGAAACATTATAAAAGTATGGAATTCCTTCGAGATAGTTGCTTACAGAAAAGGTTAATAATGCATTTGTATGATTTCATTATTTTTAATACTAGAAAATTATTTTTGTATTAATTTTTTTATATAAAATAATAAATTTTATTTTTTTACAGTACGATTTCTAATATTAACGATGGAGACAGCAACAGTATTATCGAGAATGATAATGAATTAGATTGCCAAGATGCGAATATGTTAGAAGTTACTAATAATGAAGATAGTCAAGATACGAGTATATCAGACAGAGATCAAGATCATGTAAGAAAGAGAAGGCGAGCAGAGTCACAAAACAGCTACTTAGAACGTATAGCAGACGCTTTATGCCAACCACCTCCTGACATTGTTCTTCCACCACTCCCTCAAGAAGACCATATAGATGCGTTCTTAAAACTGTTTGGTCATAACTTAAGAAAGTTATCGCCAGAAAAACAAAATGAATGGATGCAACGATATTTAAATATGTCTTACGAAATGTTAAAAGAAAACTAAAGATATTAATGAAATATTAACTTAAATATTAAATTAGCTTAACAAAAATTTTGTACTTTAAATTAAACTTAGTTTTTATTTAAATTATGGAGATAATAAAGCGTGAAATTATATTTTGTTTTATGTATTAAATACAAAATTTATTAAAATGTTGAAATTACATACAAAATACAGTATAAACGTTATAAAATGAAATATTTATTCCTTTGTTTATCAACAGTGTTGAAATTGCCAAGGTATTGCTCCCTCGCTATTAAAGTATTCACAAAAGTCATCCCGAATTCTTGCAGCTTTCCGAGAACTGTTATTTGTACTACACCTTCTTATATCTTGAAAAGCAGAATTAATGTCTATATTTCTCCTCCAGGAACCTTCTATTAAACCATCGCAACCATCTCGATCAACCATGTTTTCAGTGATATATTCATTGACTCCAATATCTTGTATACGAATATAATTATGAAGACACACAATAGCTTGTACTATTTTCATTGCTGTTTCAATTGAACAATTTATTGGTCTTCTTAAAATTCTCCATTGACTTGATAAAATGCCAAAAGCATTTTCAATGGTCCTCCTTGCTCGACTAAGACGATAATTGTAAATAATTTTGTCCTGATTCAAACCTTGTTTTCCTGGGAAAGGCCTCATTAAATACTCAGTAAGTGGAAAAGCTTCGTCTCCAACTAGCACGTAAGGCATAGAGTTTCCTTCGAAATAAAATGGTTTTGGATCAGGTACATTCATTTCATTGGTTCTGAATTTTTGGCCAAGAAAGGAGTCTCTAAATATTCCACCATCACTGCGACGTCCATAGGCTCCAATATCCACAAAAGTAAAAATATAGTTTGCATCACAAACAGCAAGCAAAACAAAACTGTGACTGTTTTTATAATTAAAATATGATGATCCTGCATTTTCAGGACACTGAAAAAAATAATATAGTGATTATTTTAAAAATAAAAGTCCTTTAAAAATAAAAATCTATTTTAAATTTTTTCAGTAACTTACTTGAATAACAACATGTTTACCATCAATAGCTCCTATACAATGATTAAAATTCCATACCTCTTCGAACTCTTTAGAAATATTTAACCATTTCTCTTTTGTTAAAGGATATGGAAGAACATGTTTAGAAAGAACAGACCACAATGCATCACAAGTTTCTGAAATAATATTGCTAACTGTGGTTAGTCCGAGGAGATATTGGTAGCTCATGGAAGTCATTGAATCACCAGAAGCAAGAAACCTATAAGAAATATTTATAATAAATATTTTAAATATAAATAACATATTCTAACTTTATTTTTTATTTATTGTGTTTTCAACTTACCTTAATGTCATGCATAATCTTTCACTGGCAGATATTGGTTCTCGAGTTAATACTTGTTTTGTGATTAAAGGTGCTACTTTGTATAATAACTCTTCAAGTTGAATTGAATTCATACGAAAGTAATTTCTAAATGTACTTATTTGCTGTGAAACTGTGGGTAAAATTGCATTATAAAATCCATGTTCGCGTCTCATTTGAAACAATGGATTAATCCAAAACTCTTTTCTAGTATAAGGTCGTTTCCTTTTTTCTATTAAATCAAAAATAACTGCCGATATCGCTAATCTTTTTCTCCTTTCTCTCATATTATGATTATTTATAATTTTTGCACACTCCGTTATCCAATTATATTTTTCTGATTGTGACATTGTGCGATTATATATATTTTGGAGCACCTGTATAGAATTCTTCAGCTGACGCTACTACATTAAAATCGCGTCGCTGGAAAACCCTTTTCATGTTTGATATTAGTCGCTAGCGACAAATCCAGTCACGTGATTTTTTTATCGCTCAAAACGAGCGATGAGCGACGCATGAAAAGGTACCTTAACGCTAAAGGTGCCTACTGATGGACGCGGCAAGTTGCCGCGCGCGGCAGTTCAGAAAGAACTAGATCTAGGGGCTTCTGAATCACTCCTGCGTTGCCGCAAGTGAAGTTGGAATAATCCAACTTCACTTGCGGCAACGCGGGAGTGGTTATTTGTGCACATTTCAAAATAAAATTGAAACGATGGCAGGAGTAAATGTGGAGATTCCAAAGGTTAGTGTATGTTATTATATCCAAATATAATATAAGTTTAATATAAAAAAATATTAAGAAAGCAATCGCGAAGGTAATATATATGATTGTGCATAATTCAAGATTGGAGGTTAAGTGTATGTTTTGGTCGTTTCGGAAGAGAAAAACGTACCATAACATGTGCGTACGAATCTATTTCAATTCTTATAAACATTTATGACTTGGAACCGAACTTTAGAATGACACATCGGGTGATATAATTGATTTTTTTTTTATGGCAGAAAGTATACACATGCGGATTATGCGAAATAATTCTTGGGGACCTTGAGGATGAAGAAACATGGTCCCATGAATGTTTTGCAAATTATTCAGAGATTGTTTTTGATGTGAATAGCTTGTATTTATATCCCAAATGTGGTAAGTAAAATATAAAAGGTGAAAGTGACCGATATAATACTATTTGAGCGAATGTAAAAATTTAAATATCTTGTAGAAGATGGAAGCATTGTGCGCCGAAGTGCGATTAATGGAGCAGAGCAGATTGTAATAGAATCGCCTCTTCCGACACAAGAGCCGTGCCCAGTGGAAAACCTGGAAGAACTTATCATTACAGAAGTGTCGGCACGAGAACTGTTATGGAATCAAAAACTGAGTATAACAAAACGTGACAGGCAAACTGTACAACAACTTTGGAAGCAAGTGGCTAATGCGACGAATGGTACGTATATATATTTGTGTGTGTATGTGAGAGAGAGAGAGAGAGAGAGAGAGAGAGAAAGAGAGTAGTTAAAGAAAACTCAATAGAATTAAAGTGATATAACAGTACGATTTTATTATTACAGGCGAATGTTCTGTCGATGAGGTAAAAAAAAAATGGAAGAACTTAAGGGATCGTTACATGAAAATAATCTCTCTTGAAAAGTTGCCAAGTGGATCAGGAAGTAAACCATCTCGCAGAAAGTGGCAACATTACGAATTGTTGTCTTTCTTACGTGACACTTCTTTGGAAAAAGAGTTAGTATTTCACAAAAGCATTCACTGCAATACTAAAAACAGTTAATATTGATATTATTTCATTTTATTGTATTTCAGGACAGTTTCAAATATGATGAGTCGTGAGGAAGACACTAGCAATGATGACACGGAAATCCAAAGTGTGGACGTCGTAGAAGTCAACGGTGCGATTGATGCATCAAAAAGTATTTCGTTCATAAGCTGTACGGGCAAGTAAATAAATTTAAAAACAGAAAGAGAATAATAAGAAGAATATGCAATAATAAAATAAAACTTTTGCAGAGTCTACAATGTAGTCGTTATGACAATACGACGCTGCAACGGACCAATCAGAGAAAAAAAATCATATATTCTCTTCTTTGATTGATCCGTCACAGCGTCGTAACATTGTAACGACTGCATCGTAGACCCCGCATTATATTCAAAATTCCACATTAATTATCAACCGACACACATATATATATATTGTAGGAAAATTGTACAAATTGAATATCTCACTTGTTAGTACTATTACAGCTAGCTACATCAATTTTGTCCAATAATACAAAATGTATTATTATGTAAAAGTCATTCTTTCATTTTCAGGAATGAAAAGAAAACGAAAAAGTACTGAGCGCGAAGAAGACTTGATGAAGCAGATAGCAGAGGCCTTGCAGACTCCACGACCACCTTTGCCAACTCCTCCTGTTCTTGACGAAGTTGACAATTTTACTTCGATGATTGCCTGCCAGCTACGAGAGTTGTCATCAGTCCGCAGACGCGCAATAATGTTGAAAATTCACGAGCTCTTACGTGCTGAATTATTGCGTAACGACAATTCGGCAACAACAATAATATAACGTAAAATATAATAATATGAATAATATATGTATACGTATAGTAATAAAACGAGACTGATTTTGTTAGTGCAATAAAGCCGAAGCGTATTTATTCAAATAGTTATTACTCAACTGGACCGGGATACCAAGAAACATTAAAGTTATGATTATCTGGGAAAGTAGGAAAAAGAAGTTTTAAAGAATTAGTTTGCATGATTAAAAGGTGTGATTTATTTCCTTTGCATGTGTAGTATACAAATAATGATTATATCTGTGATGTCTAGTATAATATTATAAATAAAACGAAATAATATGCTAATGTATCATTTATCATTTTGCCATGCTACTGAGCCTTCATTATTAAAATATTTACAAAATTCATCTCTAATGAGCATGGCACCCCGAGTACTTGTATTTGTACTACATTTGGAGATGTCCACAAATGCACAACCATCTTCCATAATCGTCCTCCACGAACCTCGTATGTGATCACCCACAGCCGTTTCTTTATCCAACATACCTGGTGGAATATAATTGTTCTTCTCGATATCACTCTTGCGGAGCCAGTTATGAATGCAGATTGTACCTTGTACGATCTTCATAGCAGTTTCCACACTACTAATGATCGGTTTTCGATAAACTCGCCATTGGCTAGCAAGTATTCCGAAACAATTCTCTATCACTCGTCTGGCTCTACTGAGTCTATAATTGAAGATGTGCTGTTCGGCGGACAAGTTATTTTTGCCAGAGTATGGCCTTAGCAAATATGATTTCAATGGAAAGGCTTCATCCCCGACAATGCAGTAAGGCAAAGACGGGCCTCCTTTGTAAAAACTGTCCGATTTTGGGATATTCATTTGACCTGCATTAAGTTGTTGACCGAATCGGCTTTCACGAAAAATGCCTCCATCACTTCGCCTGCCATACGCACCAATATCGACGAACCGGAAAATATAATTGGCATCACAAATAGCTAATAGCACAATGCTATGACTGTTTTTATAGTTGTAGAAATTGGAGCCAGCATTATCCGGACACTGAAATTACACAAAGATTATTATATATTTTTCACATACTGCAAGAAAATTGGAGTCTGCTCGTATTGTTTTTTCTATTTATTTCCCGATAGTTTTTAATATTTGAATAATGCCTGAAAAGAATTATAATACAAGTATTACTTACTTGAATGGTTACATGCTTTCCATCGATTGCTCCAATGCAATGTGGAAAGTCCCATATATCTTCAAAATCTTCTGCGATGCTCCGCCAGTCATCTTCGAATAACTGAGGTGGAAGAACCAAAGGACACAAATGTTCCCAAATAATCTTGCATGTTGTAGCAATAATATTGCTTACAGTCGTCAAGCCTACTAAATATTGATATGTCATTGAAGACATGGAATCACCAGCTGCCAGAAATCTGAAACGTAATGCAAATTGATGTAATGCAACATTTACATTCATATAACTAAAATAAAAACAAAAGATGTTTACCGTAATGTCAACGTCAATCGTTCTGCTGCACTTATCGGCTCTCGCACGACGTATTGTTTCTCTAGATGCGGGCCTACAATGGCTAACAACTCTTCGTATTGCGTGGTTGACATCCGAAAATAATTATGGAACCGCAGATCTTCCAATTTAAGTGTTGGCAGCAAGGCATGGTAAAAACCATGCTCACAGCGTTTTTTAAAAATTGGAGCAACCCAGAAACGCTTCTTTTTGTTGATCCGTCTGTTTTTTGCAGCTAATAACATAGCTAATGATCCGAGCAACTTGTCACGTCGGTCTGCTTCTACATTCTGTTCCTGACTGCACTGCATTGACCACTCATAAATTTTCATTTTTGCAGACATGATATATTGATTATTTAAACTGATAACTGAGATACTGAGGAATTGAGGTTATATTGTTTCGCGACAAACGCGATGACGCCGAATTCGCGCGGCAGACGCGGCAAGCGGCATCAGTTTCAGAAGCCCCTAGATCTAGTTCTTTCTGAACTGCCGCGCGCGGCAACTTGCCGCGTCCATCAGTAGGCACCTTAAAGCTCCGCGACAACTATTTTCTCTCTTTCCCTTTTCATCTCACTTTCTTTACTAAAAACGAATCTTTTTATTTTCAAAATGGCATCTTGATTAATTATTGTAAAGTACAGTTTTGAAAAATTAATAATCGCATTGACATCATTTTCAACGATGTATCTCATTAAAATTTAACATGCATACAAAGCAAAATAAGAGTCTGATGCAAATCACACCATACACGGAGAGAATTTTCTCTTATTAGAATTTATCCTGAAAATCATGGTAATCGTGGGATAATATGGTGTAGGAAAAATATTATAAGAGTTTTTTTGATTAATATTTACTACATTAAAAATTATTAATATGAACATAGTAAAATTAATCGAGTACATTTTTTATTTTATTGTGGTAGATATTAATATTTTTATTGTGGTAAATATTAATCAGAAAAATTCTAAAGGTACCTTTTCATGCTGTCGCTCGACGCTCGTTTTCTGCGATGTGATGACGTCATGTAAGTCGCTAGCGACGTGAAATGTAGTTCGATTTTTCCAACTACAAGCGATATTAGCGAGCGATAAAGATTTGAATGGATATCGAAATGGTAAGTATAATAATATTGTTTGATGAATATAATAAACATGTACATATATATTATTATAAAAATATTATTATTAATATTAAGGGGATGCTGGAGCTGTGCAGAGACTTTTGTTGTACATAACCTTGAATATGAGCAAATTTGCTTCATGTAAAAATTCTACAGTTTGTTATGCGCAAAATAAGAGCCAGCGTATGCGAAGGTTGTACAAAATTTTAAGTACATTTTTCTTTTTTTCTAGGCTTTTAACCTTAGTTCCAATTGCACGATATTGTTCAGATATGTTGTCTCGTGCATACGCTGACTCTTATTTTGCACATAACACAAACTGTAGAATTTTTACATGAAGCAAATATTGCTCGTGTTCGAGATTATATACGACAAAAGTCCCTGCACAACTCCAGCGTCCCCTTAATTAAGGACATTATTATGTCTTTAACATTATAAGTAAACATAAATTGAGAAAGGTCAATTTCGAGCAACACTTTAACATATCTTGTTTTACATATAAATATAAATCTGTTATTTTTAATCATATAAGTTATGTCAGTAATAATATTTTATGTAACGTACGCAAAAAAAAACATTGAAGTAAATAAAATATTTGTTATATAAGATATTTTCTAAAATATTTTTTGTAGTCTCGTGTTCAAACGTGTGGATTATGTGAAATCATATGTAATGAGGACGAAGTACCCAGCCATGAGTGTCTTCAAGGATATTCTAATTTCATTACAGATAATAATTTGTACTTTTACCCTGTATTAGGTATTTTATATATATATATATATATATATATATATTTTACTTAAGTTAATTACAAAAATTATTAAATCTGACGTTTTTTTAATAATGTTTTTTTAGACGATGGAGAAACTATTGTTAGAAGAAGCTTGACACAGGACGCTGAAACAATAGCATCTGTACCTTTTCATGGTGATAATCAAGGTCAGATAAATGTAATAAATTCTTGAAGTTTTAAAACATTATAAATGAGAAGTTATACATATTATGTTTGTATGATATACATTTTATTTTTTGTTTCAGAGAATATTCGATCCATTAATAATAATAGAAATTCCAATCAAAAGAGCGCAAAGGAAAAACTGTCACTTGAGGAGGAGGAGATGCTAATATTAGAAGTCCAATGCAGAGAACCACTATGGAATTTTAGATTACCTCTCATTCAAAGAAATTGCAGAATTACAAGAGCTTTGTGGGAAGAAGTTTCTCAAACTTTTAATGGTTATATAAATGTCTATTATTTATAATATTAAAAAAATATGCTGAGTGTTTCGCGGGTTTTATCTCCGTGTGTAAGTTCATCCTTGGATACTATCCAAGCATCCATAGCATCCAAGGATGAACTTACACATGGAGATAACCCGCGAAACACTCAGCAAACTTGAAGATAGTACCCGTGGAAGCCTCAAGAATTTAAAAAAATATATTAAAACAGAATGTTTTTACAGGGAAATTAAGCGCAGCTGGATGTAAAAGCAAGTTCAAGAATTTTCACGACACTTATAGGAGACTTGTGAACGCTGAGAAACTACCAAGTGGATCTGCTTCCAAAAGCAACATGAGCAAATGGAAACATTATAAAAGTATGGAATTCCTTCGAGATAGTTGCTTACAGAAAAGGTTAATAATGCATTTGTATGATTTCATTATTTTTAATACTAGAAAATTATTTTTGTATTAATTTTTTTATATAAAATAATAAATTTTATTTCTTTACAGTACGATTTCTAATATTAACGATGGAGACAGCAACAGTATTATCGAGAATGATAATGAATTAGATTGCCAAGATGCGAATATGTTAGAAGTTACTAATAATGAAGATAGTCAAGATACGAGTATATTAGGAAGTATTGAATAATTATCACAGTTTATTTTAAAATTTTGAAATTAGAAGAAAATGGTTTTTAAATTATTTTTTTTTTCAAGATCATGTAAGAAAGAGAAGGCGAGCAGAGTCACAAAACAGTTACTTAGAACGTATAGCAGACGCTTTATGTCAACCACCTCCTGACATTGTTCTTCCACCACCCCCTCAAGAAGACCATATAGATGCGTTCTTAAAACTGTTTGGTCATAACTTAAGAAAGTTATCGCCAGAAAAACAAAATGAATGGATGCAACGATATTTAAATATGTCTTACGAAATGTTAAAAGAAAACCAAAGATATTAATGAAATATTAACTTAAATATTAAATTAGCTTAACAAAAATTTTGTACTTTAAATTAAACTTAGTTTTTATTTAAATTATGGAGATAATAAAGCGTGAAATTATATTTTGTTTTATGTGTTAAATACAAAATTTATTAAAATGTTAAAATTACATACAAAATACAGTATAAACGTTATAAAATGAAATATTTATTCCTTTGTTTATCAACAGTGTTGAAATTGCCAAGGTATTGCTCCCTCGCTATTAAAGTATTCACAAAAGTCATCCCGAATTCTTGCAGCTTTCCGAGAACTGTTATTTGTACTACACCTTCTTATATCTTGAAAAGCAGAATTAATGTCTATATTTCTCCTCCAGGAACCTTCTATTAAACCATCGCAACCATCTCGATCAACCATGTTTTCAGTGATATATTCATTGACTCCAATATCTTGTATACGAATATAATTATGAAGACACACAATAGCTTGTACTATTTTCATTGCTGTTTCAATTGAACAATTTATTGGTCTTCTTAAAATTCTCCATTGACTTGATAAAATGCCAAAAGCATTTTCAATGGTCCTCCTTGCTCGACTAAGACGATAATTGTAAATAATTTTGTCCTGATTCAAACCTTGTTTTCCTGGGAAAGGCCTCATTAAATACTCAGTAAGTGGAAAAGCTTCGTCTCCAACTAGCACGTAAGGCATAGAGTTTCCTTCGAAATAAAATGGTTTTGGATCAGGTACATTCATTTCATTGGTTCTGAATTTTTGGCCAAGAAAGGAGTCTCTAAATATTCCACCATCACTGCGACGTCCATAGGCTCCAATATCCACAAAAGTAAAAATATAGTTTGCATCACAAACAGCAAGCAAAACAAAACTGTGACTGTTTTTATAATTAAAATATGATGATCCTGCATTTTCAGGACACTGAAAAAAATAATATAGTGATTATTTTAAAAATAAAAGTCCTCTAAAAATAAAAATCTATTTTAAATTTTTTCAGTAACTTACTTGAATAACAACATGTTTACCATCAATAGCTCCTATACAATGGTTAAAATTCCATACCTCTTCGAACTCTTTAGAAATATTTAACCATTTCTCTTTTGTTAAAGGATATGGAAGAACATGTTTAGAAAGAACAGACCACAATGCATCACAAGTTTCTGAAATAATATTGCTAACTGTGGTTAGTCCGAGGAGATATTGGTAGCTCATGGAAGTCATTGAATCACCAGAAGCAAGAAACCTATAAGAAATATTTATAATAAATATTTTAAATATAAATAACATATTCTAACTTTATTTTTTATTTATTGTGTTTTCAACTTACCTTAATGTCATGCATAATCTTTCACTGGCAGATATTGGTTTTCGAGTTAATACTTGTTTTGTGATTAAAGGTGCTACTTTGTATAATAACTCTTCAAGTTGAATTGAATTCATACGAAAGTAATTTCTAAATGTACTTATTTGCTGTGAAACTGTGGGTAAAATTGCATTATAAAATCCATGTTCGCGTCTCATTTGAAACAATGGATTAATCTAAAACTCTTTTCTAGTATAAGGTCGTTTCCTTTTTTCTATTAAATCAAAAATAACTGCCGATATCGCTAATCTTTTTCTCCTTTCTCTCATATTATGATTATTTATAATTTTTGCACACTCCGTTATCCAATTATATTTTTCTGATTGTGACATTGTGCGATTATATATATTTTGGAGCACCTGTATGGAATTCTTCAGCTGACGCTACTACATTAAAATCGCGTCGCTGGAAAACCCTTTTCATGTTTGATATTAGTCGCTAGCGACAAATCCAGTCACGTGACTTTTTTATCGCTCAAAACGAGCGATGAGCGACGCATGAAAAGGTACCTTTATAAAATTCTTCCAGTACCTTACTGTCCCACGATTACCATGATTTTCAGGGTAAATTTTAAGAGAAAATTTTTTATGTGTAGTATTCGGATACGTTTTATCAAAATTTACGTTTTTAAAATAATCAATAAATGATAATAACGAGAGAGAGAGAGAGAGAGAGAGAGAGAGAGAAAGAGAGAGAGAGAGAGAGAGTGAGGAACGTTATTATCATAAATGATAACGTTCCTCACTCACTCACTCACTCTCTCTTTCTCTCTCTCTCCCTCTCTCATTATTATCATTTATTGATTATTTTAAAAAACGTAAAATTTTGATAGGATGTATTCGAATACTACACAGAGAAAATTTTTTCTTAAAATTTACTCTAAAAATGATGGTAATCGTGGGACAATGGTATTGAAAGAATTTTATAAGAATTTTTCTGATTAATATTTACTATAATAAAAATATTATAGAAAAGAAAGTGAGATGAAAAGGGAAAGAGAGAAAATAGTTGTCGCGGAGCTTTAGCGTTACGCGCCGTTCGTAGCCATCGCGTTCGCTCCTCCCTCCGCTTTGCCGCGCGCCGTGTATCGTGTGACAGGGGGCCGTCTCATCTCGTCGCGCGCTTAGATTGGCCGATCTTTTTTATTTAATAACACAATAATTATTGCGAAAATCGCAAAACGGTAGAGGACTTTCCTATTCGGTTTAACTTACTCTACCTGCACACGACGGTTGAGGCGACCATTACCGGACACCCTGTATATATAAATATATAAGATATATAAAAATTACTTATTATATAACTTCTTTTCGTTAAATTCGTTTTTAATTGAATAATATAATTAAAAAATAAAAATATCGATAAAATGAAAAGCAAAAAGATTATATATGTAAATGTCGCACGAATAACAAATAATGAGAGCTATCTGGTAATGGTATTTTTTATTTTATTTTTATTTACATTAATAAAACGCACGTTTTGATACACAAAATGCACAATCATTTGCATATTTATAAACTTTGGTCCAAAATCTTTTTTTGTTAATTTGTGGCTTATCTTGATAAAAATTATTTATTATATATTTATTTATTACATAAAATATTTATTATATTTAATATTAAAATACGAATAATAAGACAAAATTTAGTATATGAAAAGGCCAACTAATCGAGCATTAATGCAAAAGGTTTCCGGATGGATGCCGCGTGGTTTAACAGCGTAATGCCGACGTTTCGCAAACGTTGCAGTTTGCATCTTCAGAGCTGAGAGCTCCGATATTGAGCTTTTTGGGGTTGTAATCCTTATATATATATATATATTATGGGAGGTTTTTCATCTACGGAAAAGTATTCCGTAATGACGCCGCCTAGTGGTGTGAGTGTATATTAAGGGCAGTGTACCAAATAAGGTTTGTTTGATAACCTTTGTCGCGGTTGAGGTTGTCGGGATGTTTTAGAATTTCTAGGGTTTCACGATGTTTTCTGGCGAAATAGGTTTGTGAGGGGGCTAGTCTGGTTGCTTTGTCGTATTGTACCGAGTGTCCCGTCTCCATCCAATGTTCTGCCAAGGCTGATTGACTAAAATGACAGTACCGTGGCACTCCGTTGGTGTTCCTTAATTCGTGTACTGATCTTTCTCCCAGTTTCTCCTATGTACACTTTTCCGCAGGAGCAAGGAATTCTGTATACACCTGGTGTTCGAGTATTAATCGAGTACTAATCGAGCATTATTAAATGATAAAACTAAGTATTTATTCTATATAAGATAATACAAACGTTTCGACCGCACGCGGTCTTCTTCAGTGTAGGAATTAAAAGTAGATGATCATAGGTGATTGTAAGTTGCAATTTTATCGCCGAATTAATGCATGTCGTGTTGAGTCAAATTACAAAACGTCAGTATATTTCTTACGGATTAATCGCTCTATTGAGATGTTTGGCCGATCTCATAGATTTCATCGTTAGTATGCGAGAAATTATTGTTGTCATAACGCACTATAAGTAGTGAGATATAATAAATTAATAATGTGTCAAAATATAAAACTTGATCTTACGTGATCTGTGCGCTTACTTGTAATGTTTGTCGCTTTCCAACTAGACCGTATCAACGTAACATGACCTCTCATTTCCAAATGTACTCATTTTGTAATTATGTGTGTTTTTATAGTTTAAGTGTGTTTAGAATTTTAACGATCTGTTTTTCTTGTGTGTTTTTTTATTATTATTACATGTTTGCTAGTTTTTCCAATATATCAAAATAAGATTCACTAAACAACTCGGTATCTCTATTTAGATTTAACCCATTTTTTTGTTCCTTAATGTGTAACATCTCGGAAATGAGTCTTTTATGATAATTAGTTTCACTGTCTAAAATTTTAACGTTATCCCAATCGAAGGAATAATGTTCATTTGATATGTGATCTGAGATTACCGAATGTCTTGTCAAATCTAACTTTATGTTGTTAACGTGTTCTTTCATTCTAGTCTCCAATTGTCTCTTCGTTTGGCCCACATAAGAAGCGTTGCAACCTATGATCATCTACTTTTAATTCCTACACTAAAGAAGACCGCGTGCGGTCGAAACGTTTGTATTATCTTATATAGAATAAATACTTAGTTTTATCATCTAATAATGCTCGATTAGTTGGCCTTTTTATATACTAAATTTTGTTTTAATCAATAAACGAGCGAATACACGTTTTTAATATTACGAATAATAAGGCCTAAAAAGGTCATACGCACGCGGATGTTTTTTGTGTACATCTCCAACAAAAATTAATTTTTCGTTGGAAAATAAGCGAAATGTGCACTACCTTGGTGTACTACCAAGATTTTTAAATATAAAATATCTCATACTTGCGATTTAATTTCATAAACCCCTATACCCCCCTAAAGACTTAAAGAAATAAACGCGAGATTTATTATATTTATTATAAATTAGATATTATATTTATTTATAAAATAAAAATATCGATAAATAAATATATAATAAATTGTAATTTTTATCAAGATAATTTTAAGCTACAAATTAACAAAAAAAGATTTTGGACGAAAGTTTATAAATATGCGAATGGTTATGCATTTTGTGTATCAAAACGTGCGTTTTATTAATGTAAATAAAAATAAAATCAAAAATACCATTACCATAGATAGCTTTTATTATTTGTTATTCATGCGACATTTACATATATAATCTTTTTAAAAACCAAGGAAAAGTCAGCTTTATTGACCAACACTGGCTAGATGTAAGAATCTTTATTACAAAAGAGACGACGTTTCGACCCTAAATTGGGTCCTCTTCAGGCTCTTATTTAAAAAACACACAAAAAAAGTAAACACTCATAGTGTCAATCTATAATGAAAGATCGAATATAACACAAAATAATACGTTTAATATGAAACGAAGTGTTCCCCATGTCAAACTGAACAAGACAATCCGCGATTTAAATAGTCAACAAGTAAATAATGTTTAGTTTGAATGTGATTTTGTTGTACTTGCTCTTTTTCGTCAATACTAACATATTTAATCAATATATTGTAATATTGATTCTTGTACGAGTAGTATATTTTAATTAATTTCATAACTTCTATGAAACCATCTTATATAAAACTAATTTGTGTGAATCTTTTATCCTTATAAAATATTTCAGCGACTGCTTTCACGACAAAATAAAAATTAAACTATTATTTCCCAGATGTTGAAAACATTATATAGACGCATTTCCCAAATAATTTTATATCAATTAAAGTACAAAAAAATTTTTTTAAAGTTATGTCTGCTAACTATTCGCTCTCAATTAATTTTTTCTAATTATAAATAAACTATGAGTTTCTAAATTATGCAAACATATTCCTAAATTTACCCTAATAATTCCCAAACGATAGCAGTAATAAAAAATAAAAAATAAAAAATAAAAATAAATAATAAAAAATATAAATATATATAATCGAAATAATTGAACAAAGGCCTTTTTTCGAGCAAATTTTTTGACAATTAATTTATTATTAAAAAATCATACACTGCGGAACGTTTCGAACATTTACTTATGTCATCTTCAGCCGCTAATTCTTACAAAATACTACAAATTTAATTATAAACAATTATTGTTATAATTTTGACAATACATTACTTTATAAAAAATTTTTTTATATATATTACCTTTAAAAATAACATGAAAATATGTATAATAACTCCATAAATACGTACATAAAAAATATAAAATTTGTTCAATCGATTTGTCCACTAAGCGTACTTTAAACTTGATTTCCAAGTGAAATAATTATTTCCCAAATGTTAAAACTATTACAGACGTGTTTCCTAAATAATTTTACGTTAATTAAAAAAAAAATGTTTTTTCAAATTATTGCCTGCTAATTATACACTCAATCTATTTTAATTAATAATAAATAAATTATTATCCCTTAAACTACGAGAATCTATTCCTAAATGTACCCAAACGATTCCCAAGCAATTGGTATAACTGATAATAGGTAAATATAAAATTTGTCTGCTAAATAGATGGAGGTCCAATGTGTCTTATGGATTGCGGTACTTTGTATATTTAGTGACTTTAGTGCTCTCCGCTTTAAAGCGCTACATGCGCATTGACAAAACGGAACAATTCCAAAGCGCTGTGTATTAGTAATGCAATTTATGCGTTTCATGTGCAACTCGGAACGCACCAAAGCGTTGTTGTTCTTTATTGGAGTGTAACGTAGCACTAGTCCGTTTTTTATTACAGTGCAACGAAATTTATTGCAACAGTTCACTGTGCTCGTTGCACTGGAACTTGAATAATAATATCTAATATTTTTCTAATCTGTAAGTAAAAATTTATGACAATTTATTATGAATTTGATGTATTAGTCGTTTTTTAGTTTTATGTGTTATCATGACCTTAAAATTTGTTCGTTCTACTAGTTCGTGATATTTAATTTTATAACTCAATGTACTACGTTTTTTAGTTTTATTTATTTGTTATCATGACCTTAAAAATTGTTTGTTCTAATCGTTCGCGATAATTAATTTTATAACTTAATGTACCTACTACTAAGAAAGACTAACAAAATAAATAATGAATCGAAACATTTAGTTTGAATAAAGATTATATTAATTGACTATTATAATTTTATTAATTTTATACCAACAGCCTACATTTTGCTCGGTTTATTGGCCCACTATTTTATATTTTATTGTTTTAATATTTATATTCTATATTTTCTGTATTGTGCACAAATTTTACTTTCTATTACTATTCATAAAATTTAATTTGCCGCCATTATATTAAACTTTCCTGCTTCCTGCACTGCTTGTTCTTCTTCAAGACCCAGTGCAACGAGTACAGTGAACTGTTGCACTAAATTTTGTTGCACTGCAATAAAGAACGAACCAGTGCTACATTACACTCTAAAGGTGCCTTTTCATGGTGACGCTCGACGCTCATTTTCAGCGTCAAAAAGGTCACGTGATCACGATTGTCACTAGCGACAATTGAAATCCATGAAAAGGGATATAGCGTCAAATTTTGAAGAATTCTAATCTATTTTATAGTGATAGTAACTGCAGTGACATATATCATACATAAAAATATTCAAATATATTAAAAATTAGAAATGTCGTTTGTGTACAAATATAATACATGACTTAAAGAATGCATAGCAATCATAAATAAAAAGAAGAATTCGCCCCTTATATGCATATATAATTCTCATATTAATTATACTTGTCTTCTTTTCCTGCAATCGCGTCGCTACTATTTGTTCTTCGTTGTTCGGCGTTCTACTTTTTTTAATTAGTTATTCCATCATCTGCAAAATATAATTTAAAAACATCTAGCTTTATTTTAAATACAATAATAATAAATTTAAATATAAATATAAATTGAGAGTGTCAAACAGGCAATAAGAGCCAAATCGCGGATGACAGTGCGTTATCCCAACAAAACTAAATTTTTTCGTTAGGATTAAAAACCTGTGCACAAGGCACTAAATTTTACTTGGACACGGCCAAGATTTAAAATTGGAATAATCTCTACAAGAGATTTAATTCCATACATCCCCTGTTCCCCTCTTACAGAAATAAATGCGAGAGAAAAATATAGATCAAAAAGTTGTTGAATCGACTGTTTGATGCTGTTGTCTGTTTGACACTCTCAATTTATATTTATATTTATATTACAGAGCCTTGTTAAATTCTTAATAATAAATTTACCTAATAAAGGATAAAAATAAAACGTCTAAGGATCGATTGTGTACTGTGTGTACCCTTCGAGGCAAGAATGATTTGCGATTTCTGCTTGATCAACGATCGTTTCACATATTCCACATGTTTGTACTAAGGATACATCCTGAAAAATACATAAAATTTAATTAATATTACAAATAATTATATTTATATTCTATTTTATATTTATATTTTTATTGTTATATTTGTTATACAAATATTTCTATTTATTTTTTTCAACATTTATATTTTATTTATTTTTTATAAATATATTGTTTTGATTATAAATATTTCTAATCTTAAAATCTTTAACAAAAAATTTTCAGAAATTATACTTATCTTCAAAAGTTATATTTCTTACTTATAATATCTGTATAAAATATTACTACTTAAAGATTTAATTGAAAATATTTTACTTCAAAATTCATTTTTGTATTGAGATGCTCAACGACGATTAGCGACGACACTGGATATTGAACAAATCCTACTTTATTTCTTTGACGCTGGCGTCATAGAAAATCACGTGACACCTCCTGACGCTCATTTTTAGCATCCCATGAATTTGCACCTTAAGGGTGCCGTCACATGAGGCGCAAACTTGCGTTAAGCGTAACCTGCGTATTCTAGTGTAATCTAGTGATTTAATAAAAGATACGCCGTGGTTACACTATTCTGAAGGACTATTCACATAGGGCGTATTGCGCGGAACGTATAACTAATACAACCAATCGTAGATTAGAGTTTCCGTTGTATGCTTTAACAAAAATGCTAAATAGGACTTGTAATTGGTTTTCGTAACCTACGCGTCCCGAATAATACGTTTCATGGGGAATCGATGCTTTGGGTTCCGTAAAACGCGCATATTTAAAATGGCTGGCAAGGTGGCAAGATAAACAAAGTAGAAGACGAGAAGTAATCGATACAGGACAGCTTAGCATTTTGCAGCATTTTTAAGAAAATAATATGTAGAAAATAATGCATTAAGATATGTTCATATTGCTCAAAATTCTCAAAAATTCATATATGTAAAACAAAAAACTAATATATGTTAAATATTAGATAAAGAGAAAACAGATTTCAAATGCAAAAAGTACGAAGACCTACTAATATACAATTTAACCTTGAAATTTTGTATCCCATGTCGTGAGCAGTAGACTGTTTAGTATAATCGAACGCTATTAAGCTTAATATAATAAATTAGATTTTTGTTAACTTATTTGATTATTCTTATTTATCTTATTAGAAATGTATAGGTATGGATGGATTAAAATTGACTTCTTCTTCTTCTTCTTCGTCTTTGGCAAAAGAACGCACAAATGGAGTTGTGTAGTTTTTTTTTTTACAAATATGCATTAGCGTTTCTTCCGCCAAAAATTGGATTCGGTGTAACAATAAGGGTGCATTTTTATGTGACGCTTTGACGCTGGATTTCAGCGTCAAAATATGTCACGTGATCAAAAATAAGAATGCCAATTTGTCTATTTTGGTCACGTGACGTCTTTTGACGCTGAAATCCAGCGTAAAAGAAGCAATCAATTGCCAAGCCTAATAAGCGTCCGTGTCTTACATTCTGTACATTAGTCCACTCTTCGAATTATTATTTTATTATTATTATGTATCACTGTACAATTTGGAAACATACATGTAATTTTTAATATTATGTGCATATATATATACACACAAATGTGCATAAGCATATATACAATTTCCAAAAAATGGGTGCTTATTAGCCTTGCTACGCTACTGCCTTCTGCTACGGAAGGCCAGAAAGCCAGAAATTTTCAGGCCGCATCTCGCGTATACCGGCACGATAGAGGAACAAGGAGAACACGTCATTATCGGTCCTTGTCACGGTCGTGTATACGACCGTCACACTCTATTTCAGGAATTGATACTGTCTATTTTGCACGAAGATTTTTATCTTTTGGCACTTGAAAAGTTGACCATTTTTCTATGCACTTATATTTATTTGTTGTACAATTCGGCACAACACATTCCGACGGCATTTTAATGAAATTTTAATTAAACAGATATGACATATGAGTTATGATATAGTCATTTAAAAAAAAAGAATTCTTACTATGCGATCACAGTGCTATACGGCTAGCGGTTAACTCAAGAAACTTTTGACATTCATTAACAATAAAAGCCTTACCCCCACCATGAGAGTTTCGAGGCCTGTGTATACGACCGTGGTCCGCGTGAGCAATGCAATGGTGTATGTACGTGTATAGACATGCACCACTACATAAAACCTGAGAATTGGTTTCTCGGCGTTTACAACACTAAAACCGAAGTTTCGCGTTGTCACCGCGCGAGGTCTCTAACATCAATTCGGAGTCTGGCCGGACGACCTGTCGACTCTTAAAAGCTTAGAATATATATACCTAGAAGGGGAATTGCTTTATCTGTCGTGCTAAAAATCTGAGTCCAAGTTGGGTGCAAGAGAGAAAAATAGCTTTTTTAACCTATACTCGCAATGCGCAAACGCAGATGACGTCACACTTGCCGCGCCGTTTGAAACTGGAAATGTAATTGATGCTTTCCCTAATTCGCGTTTGCGCATTGCAGACGGAGATAACAATCTAATCTTCTCTCTCTTTAAAACGTGATTTTCTCTTGCACTCAACTTGGACACAGTTTTTGCGCTCCTATTCCCCTTTCAGGTATATATGTTCTAAGGTTAAAAGCTATCTTTCTCTCTTGCACCAAACTTGGACATAGATTTTTAGCACGACAGACAAAGCAATTCCCCCTCCAGGTATATATGCTCTAAGGAGAGAAATTGATTGATATAAATAAGACACAGTTATTAAGAAACTATAATTTAACTAGCAGCTGTATACTTTTTTTGAAACACAATTGTTTTCTTTACAAGAAACAATTCCTCTCATTATATTTTGTGCATAAAAGTATTAAGGTAAAACTCATCAGAAAATAAATATCTTATGAAATATTTCATACTTTATATAAAATTATATTAAAGTATAAAAATATCTTTTAAACTATTTCTACCATATTATCCGTATAACTTTTTATATAGAATATTATATAAAATCGATTTATATAAAAACATATTGTAATTCCA
Organism: Nylanderia fulva; assembly: GCF_048542155.1. Taxonomy (NCBI): domain Eukaryota; kingdom Metazoa; phylum Arthropoda; class Insecta; order Hymenoptera; family Formicidae; genus Nylanderia; species Nylanderia fulva. The sequence goes on from NW_028190862.1 coordinate 281,008, forward strand.
ATTAAAAAAATTCAAGATTTTGTTAACACTATCCAAAGTCAAAGTGATAAGATGTGCAAATAGATTTTTTAAACCTTACAACTTTTATCCAAAACGCTTTTCTGTAACTTATATTTTTTCAAGATTATTCAAGGTTACTATACTTTTTTCTCATCCTGTATATATATGTATGTGTGTATATATATATATATATATATATATATATATATACACAGGGTGTCCCAGAATTGATAGTAGAAAAAAAGTAGGCATATTCTACAAGTCAAAATAAGGTAAAATTGTCCTATAAACATATGTCCGGAAACGCACCCCCTCTGAGCTACAGCTCCCCAAAGTTTCCCCAAAAAACTTGAATTTTCCGTAATTGTCTAAACTTGAACTTAGAATTTTATGAAAATTGGTACATACACGTTTCTTTATGCGTTTTATTCATTTTTATTGTCAAAAATTTTCTAATAAAATTTCGAAGGGGGTTTTAGGGGGGAGGGCTACTTTTCAATATGACAAAACTTATGTGTGAATGCAATAAATTTGAAATACATTACAGTTTATGACGGAAAATACAAAAATAAGCATTTTTTGACTTTTTGATTTTTTTCATACAACAAACCGTTTTTGAGATAATCGACTTAACAATAAAAATACCTGTATCTGTACCCCTACCGGGCAAGTTTTGCGCGAACTATGTAGGTCAAAGCACTATTCGCTCAATTCACAAATGGTAGATTACAAAAAATAAAAAGAAACATAAAACAAAAATAGCACTATCCGCTCAATTTTTTTTTCTATAACAAGTGCTCAAAATGTCCTTCGCTTGCTCTGATGCATGCATCCATTCTTCTCCTCATAAATTGGCGAACTCTCTCAAAAATTCCTGGAGTGTTTCTCATAATTTTAAATCCGTTTAAAATTCGTTCTTGAGGGATTTGAACATTTGGTACATGCTCAGTATAAACAAGTGTTTTTAAATATCCCCAAAAATAAAAATTAATAAGTGGATTGCAATCGGAGGAACGTGGTGGCCAAGTAACTGAGCCTCCTCTCCCGATCCACCAATTCGGATATTGATTATTTAAATATTCACACACAGCAATTCTAAAATGTGGTGGGGCACCATCACGCATAAACCATTCTTCTTGGCGTATTCTTAAAGGTACGTCCTCCAATAAAATTTGCAAATTATTTTCCAAAAAATATAAATAATTTTCACCATTCAAAGTACAAGGAAGAAAAAACGGTCCTATTAAATGATCACTTAAAATACCAGCCCATACATTGACACTAAATTGTTGCTGGTGTCTGCATTGTGTTATGGAATATAAATTTTCAGTTGCCCATATATGGTTATTATGGAAGTTTACGATTCCATCTCTCGTAAATTGTGCCTCGTCAGTGAATAAAATTAATGAAAGAAATTGTGGATTTCTGGCATACTTCTCTAAAATACATTGACAAAATTCCAGCCTTGGCGCAAAATCTCTTTCAAGCAATGCTTGCACACGTTGGATGTGATAAGGATAATAATTATCATGTAATATTCGCCACATAAGTTGATTTTGGAACTTGTGCAATATTTGCGATTTGCCTTGTACTTGTCGAGGGAGTTTGGTCAATAATATCTAAAATTTGTTCTTCAACTTCCAGTATGCGTATCCTTCTATCTGCTCCTGTATTAATTTTAGGCAACTAAAATTGTCCGTTTTCTCTGAGATGTTAATGACTACGTGTAAATGTTCTAGAATCTGGAAGTCGACGATTCGGAAATGTTTCGCTATAAAGACGCCGGGCTTCGAAAGAATTGCCATTAGCACGTCCATACATAAAATGAATATCAGCTAATTCTTCAAAACTAAATGTTGCCATTTCATAAAAATAAATTCTGTAACGTAGAAAACGTAATTTTTAATTGAGAGAAAAAATAATCACTGTGTTAACTTACCATCGACCATTATTAACCATCGACAAAAACGGACTAAAATAACATGATCATAACAGAATAACAAACATTTTCTTCTGTTTTGTCTTTAATTTTGTTTTATGTTTGTTTTTATTTTTTGTAATTTACCATTTGTGGATTGAGTGGATAGTACTTTGCACGCGAACTACATAGTTCGCGCAAAACTTGCCCGTAGGTTGAGCCGTAGAGTATAGATACAGGTGTCTTTATTGTTAAGTCGATTATCTCAAAAACGGTTTGTCGTATGAAAAAATCAAAGAGTCAAAAAATGCTTATTTTTGTATTTTCCGTCATAAACTGTAATGTATTTCAAATTTATTGCATCCACACATAAGTTTTGTCATATTGAAAAGTAGCCCCACCTCCCTAAAACCCCCTTCGAAATTTTGTTAGAAAATTTTTGACAATAAAAATGAATAAAACGCATAAAGAAATGTGTACCAATTTTCATAAAATTCTATGTCCAAGTTTAGACAATATACGGAAAATTCAAGTTTTTTGGGAAAACTTTGGGGGGCTGTAGCTCAGAAGGGATGCGTTTCCGGACATATGTTTATAGGACAATTTTACCTTATTTTGATTTGTAGAATATGTCTATTTTTTCTACAATCAATTCTGAGACACCCTGTATATATATATATAATTTATTTATCATTTTTATAAGACACATTTCATATATCGATAATTTCATATATTTCAGTAATTTTTATTAAATGTAATATCAAAAGTATCAATTAATTAATTAACTCATTGTTATGGCCATTGCAAATTAATACCTGTGACATCTAATGCTACAATATCCACTTCAGTATTAAGTAAATCACATAAACTTGGCTTAGTCCTACCAAAATCACCATGTACGAATTCCTTTACATATGTACCTGCTTGCGTTTTGACATCGAGAATGAAAAACATGTTGGTGCTCTCAACGGAATTTTGTAATAATTTCAGTTCGTGCGGCTTTGCCCAACGTACACGCATCTCATAAATAATGCGTGTTCGTGGATTTAAAGGCCGCCTATGCAACACTCTTATTGGCGTTTTCTGAATGATTTTGATATTCTTCAATTTATTTAGATCTTCCAATTGTGGCAAAATGTCGCCGTTCACATTTTGACAAATACATAATGCTCGATAAAACTTTGTTTTAACATTTTCTCCTTCCTTAAGTTTTCTCAAATCAGGCCTGAAACGTACATATATTCACACAATATATAATGCGCTTTAATTAATTTATTTTAATTTATTTTTTTATTGTTAACATTTTCTCAGCATAATTTAATTTATAAACTACACTTTAAATAGAATAATTCATTTTAATCGTCCCAAGCAAGTATTTCGAAAACTATAAGAGATACAAAAAATGTTTCAAACAAAAATTTTTTAACTTCAAGAGACATAAAATGGTGTCATTAATTTAACCTTGTATAATTATTTAAAGGTCGTGTAAAGGTCACCTTTAATTTCTTATATAGAACCTACTCTTTTTCATTACATATTCTTGTAGCTTATCTCGAGAGCTTTCCAAAACACTATAATAAAATTTTTTTCTTTTTAGTACTTTTTGAGTTATTAAGGTTTGAAATTAATAATTTTTTGACATAAAATATAAAATATATATCTTGTAAAATATTCAGTTTTCAGTAATTATACCTTAATACTTTTATGTACTTAATAAATGAGACGAATCAATTGATATAAAAAAAATACATAGTTGATTTTAAAAAAAGTACACAGTTGCTTTGCTGCAAATTACATACTTTTTTAAAAATAATTATTTGATCTTACTTCTGTGAAAGTATTAATGTAAGATTATCAAAAACTAAATATTTTACATTTTATGTAAAAAAATTGTTAACTTCAAACCTTGATAATTCAAAAGTATTTAAAAAAAAAAAACTTTATTATAGTGTTTTACTCTTAAGATAAGCTGCAAGAATATGCAATGAAAAATAGTAGGTTCCATTTAAGAAATTGGAGGTGACCTTTACGTGACCTTCAAATGATTATAAAAGATCAAACTAATGATACCATCTAATATCCCCAAAGTCAAAAATGTTTGTTTGAAACATTTTTTAGTATTTCTCAGTTTTTGAAATATTTGCCTGAGGCGATTAAAATGAATCACCCTTATATACAAAGTGTCCTGCAACATAATATCCATACTGAAACCATAGACTATGACTGAAACTCTTAGAACAGGTATGCTCTAAGCTGAAACTGTATATTAGTGTCATTCTAAGCCAGTCTTAATACACATATGCCGTAAAGTCGATTGTTTTAAAACTATAGCAAAAAAAATACAAACGTAATCATTTACTTATTTATAATTTTTAATTATTATTTACTTATTTATTCTTTTACTTTGACGTAAGCAATTATTTTGTGCAACTGGCGCGCGAAAAGTCGCTCTTTCCGCACATGATGGGATTTTAGAAAGAGCTCCCTTTCGCCCCGGTCACACAAAATATCGTAGCCAACATGTGCGGGTCATAAATCGGCCGATCGTTCGGATTATCACACTTGGTTTCGCCTCGTGCGCCAAACTTCCACACTCTCGGTCGATTTACGGTCCCCCGTACTTGTTAGTTAATATATTATTTTGCGATACCAGTCACGAAAGTTAAATTTTCGATTACTGTTTAGTGTGCGGAAAGTGACTTATTTCTCAACGATTTAATGTATACCTTACTTTACCACACTAGTGCGAGAAAAGCATCTTTATGACTTACCTTATTGCACAATTTATTTAGTAGTTAATTTTTATTTAATATTATTGTTTAATAAATATTATTTTCAATAAATAATACTGTTCTTATTTTATACAATTATTTTACTGTAACTTTAAAACAATCGACTTTAGAGCATATGTGTATTAAGACTTTTCGACTTAGAATGACACCAAAAATACATAGGCCCGTATTCATAGTCCGATCTTATATTTAAGATTGTCTTAAGTCTGGTCGGAGGTTGACTTAAGATCCCGTTTAAAATGGCTGCGTGGAGTTTTAAGCTCAGACTTAAGACAATCTTAAATATAAGATCAGAATATGAATACAGGCCATAGTTTAAGTATGGACATTACATTGCAGGACACCCTGTATATATATATATATTTTTTGTGAATTAGATTTAGTTACTCAAATTTATTATTTTGATTAAATTAAGTTGAAAAACCATTTTTTAAAAGAATTATTTTAAAAAGACGTACCTTGAAAGAACTTTTAAACCTGATGTTATTTGGACCTGCTTAGTTAGTTGATTGATATTAGCAGCTAAATGTTTTAAAAGTTCATTTGTAATATTTGTCATATGAGGATTTAGTAGCTCAACTGCGAATGGTCGACCACCATATATGTTTCGTACATCAACATCTTCTCTTCCTGATGATAAAAATTTAATTGCTGCACAAATATAAACATCTTATAGTTTTGTTGACAATAAAAAACAATAGCAATACAAATAAATACAACTAAATCATACATTCTGCCTTTACAGTTTCAGCAATAGGATTGCATAACAAGTCTTGAACTGAGGTATCCACTTTTTTCTCACCATTTATGAACCATGGAGTCTGACTGAGTTTTCTTGAAAATTTGTTATAACATCCTGAAATTTGAAAGTTGCATAAAAAACTGCTATGCTACAACTATTTATAATTAATTCATTGTAGTTACGTTGATACCTCCTATAAAAATACTGCTATGAGAACATAAAATATTCTCTACAGAAACAAATGTTTCCGATAGAATTTGTGAGAGTGTAAAGTGTTGAACAAGTTGTTCATCTGTTGTTTCAGTGAGTAAAGTTTCAATATTCCTCTTACTAAATATATTATCATTGTATTTTCTTTTCTTCTGTTTATTATTACCCTCTTTATATTTGTTTATTCTAGAAATATAAATGAGACAATTTTTTGATAATTTTATTACAAAAAGACAATTTTCTCTTATTTAAATTATTTTCTTTCTTGTTAGTAATACACTCATCTTATTTAAGTGTACATAAAATTTTAAAATAAATACTTACAATTTTTTTAATATTATCTCATCATTGGCATACATTAAGAAAATCTCGATGAGGAAAGGTGATGGTGTCAACAAATCTGCACATTTTTTCATAGCATGTTCCAGTTTTGGAATCATAAATGATTTCCAAGCATCTTTGATATTTTGTAATCTTGTTCTAAGAGAATCTATAACGGATTTGTGAATTCCCAGTTCTTTAGACATATGAGCATACAATATATGTTCTCTGAGTTTCACTGATATAGGAACAGTCAATGCACAGGTAAAAGTTGTACAATCATAACCTTTTTTGTTTACTTCTTCTATTACCTGCATAATTAAAAAGTATCAAATAAAATGTATTAAAATGTGTATGTATTGTTATATTTTACCTTTCTAATTACTTTTTCTTGTGTCTTATCTTGAAGTATTCCTACACACACAATACAAGGTGTTTCTTCCAAAGAAGTATAATCTTTTATATCAAAACTGTCAATCTGTAACAACATATTATAAATCTTTTAGCCAAGTCAAATCTAATGTAATGAAATTATTTTTTATAACAGGTTGACACATAATTTAAAATTATTACATCTACATTCTTGCAAGACTTTCTACTCTGCTGAGAGACTGCAAACAACTTTATATTATAACAATATATTGATGTTACAAACTATATTTTATTGAGATTTTTATTAACGCTAATATCGATGTTATTGTTTTTTTTAATTAGTAAAAACAAACTTACTTGTGTCGCAAATTCAAAAGGTTTGCAATAACAATCTGATGTACGATATCCAATAAATCGTAAGCAACATCTCAAACAACATCCTTGCGATTGTAAAAAGTGAAGAATTTTTTTCTCCTCTTCTGCTGAAATAGTATACATTGTAGTTTGTAGTAATCAAAATATTTATTTTCCAAGGCCTTATGTTTATGAATAGAATCTTCTTTCTTCTTTCTTTTTCTGTATGACTGTTAACGCATCTGGGGGATTCGCCTATATGCCACTATGCATAGAATCAAAGAGAAACCTGAGAACAGAGAGAAACATGAGAGCGGCCACCAAGATTCAGCGGCCGCGTGTACTAGTGCACCCCCCCTGACAAAGTGGACATAAACTACGTCACACTCGGTAAAAAGCACGGTAAATGGTTCGATTCCGTGATATGGTTCATGTCCGAACTATTCAGCTTCTTCTTCTTCTCTTTATAATTGGTTGAACTTCAGTTTTAAAGCGGGGAGCACACATTCTTGCATAAGCGCATAAGCATATATACATAAGAAATTCGATTGGTTAAATTTCTTATACATATGTTTATAGACCAATCAAGATTCTTATGCTTACGCTTGTACGTCTATGCAAAAGTGTGTGCTTTCCGCTTAAGAAATTCAACCAATCGAATTTCTTATGCATATGCTTATGCGCTTATGCAAGAGTGTGTGTTCTCCGCTTTAAGCGGGAAGCACACACACCTACATGAAGCTAGCCGACAAAAATTATAAAATGATTATTTTTACTTTTTCTGAATATATTTCGTTTGTAAATCGTTTATGATTGATTGTGAATCTGTTTTAACGTTTGTGACAAATTAGGTTTTTTGTAATTAATAATTTTTTTTTTAATCGTGAAGTTAGCCGACACTTTTTAGTAATAAACAGATTTTGTAATAACTAACAATTGTAATCGATAGGAAATCGTTTATGATTTACAAATATATCAATATAATTGTTTGTGAGTTAATAATTTATTTATTATTTGCAATACATAATTTTATAATTAAAGTGCGCATGCGTAAAGTACTAGGGCTCTAGTCAATAGCACGTCGACGCATTACGCGCGACGGAAGTCGACACGGCAGCCTATCATCTTTTGCTTTTCTGATGGACACTAGCGGGAAGCATACTTCTGTGTTCTATGTTTTATGTTCTATGGGCAAAGATCGCAAAAATTCATGAAGGAGACCTAACTTCACATTTAAGCGGGGAGCACACACTCTTGCATAAGCGCATAAGCATATGCATAAGAAATTCGATTGGTTGAATTTCTTGTGCATACGTTTATAGACCAATCAAGATTCTTATGCTTACGCTTATGCGCTTATGCAAAAGTGTGTGCTCCCCGCTTTAAACTTAGCACAGAAAAATGTTCCGTGTGATGACAGGTTCGCTAAATGGAATAACCTGCAACCTTTCGTAATCTTGAAATTATATATATATATATATATATATATATATATATATATATACATAGTGTGTGACACATGATGAGTTAAGAAGGTTAGAAACATAAGATTACTGTGAGACGTATAAATATCTAATTTACAACAAAATAAATTTTTCATTACATATATATATATATATATATATATGTGTATATATATTTTAGTGCAGAGAAAGAAAAGTAATATTGAAAAATATTTTAATGTATATATAATAATATACAGGGTGTCCGGTAATTGTTGCCTCAATCGGATCGTCATGTGCAGGTAAAGTAAGTTAAACCGAATAGGAAAGTCCTCTATCGTTTTGCGATTTACGTAATAATTATTGAATTATTAAATAAGAAAGATCGGCCAATCCACGCAAATAGAAGCGTGCGATGAGAAGAGACGTCCTACTGTAACACGATACACGAAGATTTCTCGAACACGATTCGTAGACAGTCATCGTTTGCTCCTCCTTCCACTTTGCGGCGCACCGTGTATTGTGTTACAGTAGGACGTCTCTTCTCGTAGCGCGCTCCTATTCGCGTGGATTGGCCGATCTTTTTTATTTAATATTTCAATAATTATTGCGAAAATCGCAAAACGGTAGAAGACTTTCCTATTCAGTTTAATTCACTTTATCTGCACACGATGGTTGAGGCGACAATTACCGGACACCCTGTATATCACAAGTAACATAATTACATAATAAGTAAAGTACATGTATGTTACATGTACTACTAAATGTCAGCAACAAAAGTACGTACTTCTCTGATATATCAGAGATATATATCACTGTACTTTAAATATTATTATTAAATATTATATAAATATATAATTAATTATATATATGTTACATAATGTTGCCATTATACTACATAACAAATATATATTTTGGATATAGAACATTAGATAACATATACATTTCAAATACATAACTATATAAATTTGTAACATATATTTTATTCATATGTAACAATAACCCAGCAAACACAGATTATAATTATTATATAATCTACAAGTAACACGTAATATAACAGAAGTTATAAATTATTAATGTTGATGTTACATAATTTTCTTTTGTAACAACAATTTAACTGTATTTTAAAACTGTAATATTTTTTTGGTATTTTCTAGTTATAACAGTATAACAATAATAAAATAAAAATATAACATGTTATATAACAAGCGTTGCGTTAGCATTATTTAAATGTTATATAACATATTTTGTAATAAGCATCACTTTTAAATTTTGCCGCGCAACAAGTATTTCCGTGTCCTGTGTGTGTACGTATGTGTTGCTGAGAAGAAAGCTCTTTCCGGTTTGCTGTTCATCAACGGAATTTTGGCGGCTAATTTATATCAAAGGTAATCGTTTCTGTCTTTATAAATAATCATCTAATATATACTAAATATGGATTTTTACACAATGAAAGTAAATTGATTTATAATATTCTTTTTTATTAATATTTGTACTAAATTTTACAAAACTGTTGTCCAAAAAATAGGTTATGCTCCACGTGCCAATATAAATTATTCATATATATCCTATTTTGTTACATTTTAAGGTGGATGAATTAGCTTTTTATTCATTTAAATTATAAACTATAATTATGTGCAAATTTCGATAATTTTTAATAAAGAAAATATGCAGTGAAACAGATTCATAAAAGCTAGTTATCGGTTCTTATAACTCTGTTTAATTGCATATTATTTAATTAGTGTAATGTTTATTGCTATTTATAATGAACATGATATTTAATGTATTGAAATGATATTATATGTGTCGATATTAATGTATTTTAAATATCTTGTTTTACAGCATACTCCATGCTCTTTGCAGAACATTGATAGAAAGAAATCAACGCTTGCCTAAATTGGTTGGTTAGCGAGTTTGATTTAATTTGGCTTCGAAGCTGTTCCCTGTGTTACAATTCATTAAAAACTGCTGTTTCATCAAAAGTGGTAAGTAATTGATACAAATATCTGTAATAATTATACTTATGAAGTGGTTATGTCTAACGATGAACATTTGCATCTAGTAACGAAAATATGTAGTTAAATAAACCTAAAAAGTTATTAGTTTTTATTCAATTGCATCTTTTTTATTGATATAAATGTTTATCAATATTAATCAATATAAGTTATTTTATTATATATTATTTTATTTTAAATCGAGTTATTTAATTATATATTTCTTTCATTCAAATATTAATATTATATACATTAATTGCTATTTATTTACAATTACAATACTTTGCTATTTTACATTATTTTGAATGTTTACATTATATAATTTAATAGTATAATTTAATAATATATAATTTAATAGTATATATTATTTTTATCACCTATGCATTCTGCATGCTATGTACATATACTTATTGGATAGAACACATGATTTTTTATCAAACTTATTACTTTTTAATTTTAATAAATGTAAAGTACTTCTCGTACATAGTTTGGGTTTGCATCAATAGTTTTTGCAATGAAATAATATTTTTGAACGATTGTTACTGTTTGTGAAAATACTCCTCCAGTATCAACAAAATATTTAAAAAGAAACTCATTTTCAAATATCTTAAAAATTATAAAATAATTGATTGTTTTTTTTATTAAAAAACGTTTTATTTAACATTAATGTCATTAATATTTCTTTAACATTTATGAAGTATTTATTTTATTATTTTATTCAATTTTATATACAGGGTTTGTCCGGAAAGTAATGCGTCGCATTTTTTTGTGACGCGACTATACATCGCAGAGCGATGGGACCGGTTGGGGAGGAAGGGGGGTACCCTTAGCTTTCCAACGGTAGGTCGCTCAATTGTTTCCATGCGCTTGGAGGGTTAGGACGGCTTATTCTGTGAACCTCTGCTTAGTGGTCGCGTCGAACTTGTGATGGAGAGAACGATAGAGCAACGCTATGCGATAAAGTTTGTTATTACGGCCTACCTGACCCGGATCGGTGTGGCAACGGTGCCGCAGCCGCCCTACAGTCCCGACTTGGCCCCGGCGGACTTTTTTTTATTTCCTCGGCTGAAAAGGGAGCTCAAAGGACAACAGCTCGAGTCGGTTGACAACGTACAAGCTACTTCGACGGCCTCCCTGAACAGCATCCCAGTCAAGGAGTTCCAGAAATCTTATGACGCATGGAAATCGCGTTGGCAAAAATGTATTGACGCAGAAGGGTCATACTTCGAACAATTTTAAGTTGTTTTACCTATGCGATCAATAAATTCTTTTTTAAAAAAATGCGACGCATTACTTTCCGGACAAACCCTGTATATATATATTTTTATTTAATTAAAATATATTTTTATTTTAAGATTCTTTTCAGATTTAATATTGAGGTGTGTAACGCGCGTATATTTTAACAATATTTGTTGAGGTATAACTTTATTTATCATGCCTAAAGATATTAGATATTTATCACAAAGACGAAGGAATCAGATTATTAATCGAGATTTACGTAATGAAGATTCGATTTTATTACATAATCAAAATTCGACTTCATATTTAACTTTATCAAATTTAGAACCTAATGTAGTAGAAGAAGCGGTTAATATTAACACAAATTCAGAAAATTTTTGCACGAATAGTACATTATTCGACGAAACAAACCAATTTGATGAATTATCAATAGATTTTCAACTTGAGAACAATAATATATGTACTTTTGATGAGACAAATAATATACCCACATTGATAGATAATAATAAGTGCAACCATGAGCTAAGCTTACGAGAAGATTTACAGAAATTAATTATAGAACGTAACGTTCCTCACAATACTGCTAATGAATTATTGAGAATATTAAGAAAGCATGGCCATACTGAATTGCCTAGTGATGTTAGAGTTTTAGTTAATACACCACGTAACGCATCCGTAAACATAAAACATATGGGTAATGGTCGTTATGCACATTTTGGCCTTACTTCTGCTCTAGAACGATCTATAAAAAATTACTCCCAGTTTATTAACACAAATAAAATTAAAATAAATATAAATATAGACGGCTTACCTATTTCGAAAAGTTCTAATAGTCAATTCTGGCCTATCATGGCATCTATTGAAGATATCGGTATTCATACATTGCCATTCGTAATTGGTATATATCATGGTATGTGTAAACCGAGCGATGCGAATGATTTTCTTGGTAGTTTTGTTAATGAATTTTTGTTTCTTTTTGAAAATGGCATAATTGTTAATAACAAGAAATATAAAGTGAATATTAATGCAATACTTTGCGATGCTCCAGCCAAATCATTTATAACGTACACAAAAGGCCACACAGGATATTTTTCGTGTTCCAAATGTATGCAAGAAGGCGATTTCGTAAATAATAAAGTAATTTTTCCTGAAATTAATAACATTTTACGTACAGATGACTCATTTAAGAATCGAATTCAAATAGAACATCACACAGGCGATTCTGTATTGGAAAAGCTTTCCATCGGAATGGTTTCGCAAATTCCGCTTGACTATATGCACCTTGTTTGCTTAGGTGTTATGAAACGGTTGTTGCAATTATGGATTAAAGGAAATAAAGAAAATAGATTAAATGCAGAAAGTATTGATTCAATTTCACAATATTTAATAAATTTTAAACAAAGCGTTCCATCTGAATTTGCTAGAAAGCCTAGAACTTTAGTTGATATTGATAAATGGAAAGCCACGGAATTGCGTCAATTTTTGTTGTATACTGGAATAGTAATTTTGCAGTCAACCATTCCTCCAATTTTGTATAATCACTTTCTTTCTCTTAGTGTTGCAATAAGAATAATGGCTAATCCACAAATACGTACAAATGAGACAGGTCTTGCTTATGCACATTCTTTACTATTACATTTTGTATCCAATTACAGTACTATTTATGGTAAACAATATCTATCACATAATGTTCATAACCTTCTACATATTGCTGATGATGTAAAAAACTTTGGTTGTCTTGATAATTTTAGTTGCTTTAAATACGAAAATAATATGCATAAAATTAAAAAGAAATTGCATCAATGTGGGAAACCCTTAGAAGAACTTTCAAATCGCATATTTGAAGAATTACAGCAACCAATTATACAATACCCTATCGTAAATTATCCGGTTGTTGTATATACAAATAAAGCAAAAATGTCTCATTTTCAATATAAAAACTTTAAGATTGCAATAACTGAGAATGATAAATGTGCTTTGCTTAATGATAATTCTGTAGTTTTTATTTTGGATATTATTGAAGAGGAAGATATATTATTTTTTCGCGCAAAACGTTTTCTAAATCCGAAATCTTTTTTTACTGTGCCATGTGCTTCTGAAAAACTTGGTATATTTCTAATATCAAGTGCAACTAATTCAGAAATTATAACGGTTCCACTCAATGCAATAAAACAAAAATGTTTAATATTAAAATATATGAATGAGACTGATTGTTATATAACAATACCGCTTTTACATACTAATAATTAGATGTTATTCATCGTTAATAATTTAATATTTTTATTTAATTTTCCGTACTTTTGTAAAGAATCAAAAATTTATTTTGAATAACGTAATATAAATGTCATTTTAATGTATTCCTTTGTCTTTGTGAAAATACTTTTAATTTGCATATTTGGAAAGGCGCAAATTGAATAAACATTTGTAAGATTGAGTATTTACAAATTGTATTAATATTTAATTTTTTAATTTTGCAATATTTTATCTACATAAATCTTATGCATAAAATTATAATTTTGATTGATTAAAACTATGAACTATTAAAAAATATAATTTATATCATATATATATAATTGCAAGAGACGATGTGAATTAAAATTAATTTGATTTTAATTTTTACTAGGCTAGTAATAATTTTTATATCTTTAATTTTATCTTAAATATATGTAGATGTAACAAGTATTCTTTATGTATTATTAATTATTTATTATTAACAAAATTAATATAAATGCATTTGAGGATTGTATTTCAATAATATAATTATATCAGTAATATGGCATAAAAACGTATACATAAGCAATATAATTTTATTAAAATTAAATATAAACGTATATTTTTCTTACAAAATATTTATATTATTGCATAGTTTGAGTAAAAAATATTCTTGTAAAATCTATTTATTACATTGATGAAATAATATATGTATACATATATTAATATTGTATAAAATTTTAACTTATAAAAAAATTATTTTATAACAAAAATTTGTCTTATTTTTGTATTTATTAATGCAAAAAAACTTTTGCATTAAAGCAAAAAAACTTTTATATTACATATGATATCAAATGTGATTTTTAAAATTTTGCATTAAAGCAATCAATTATTTTGATCAATAATTTTGTCAATAAGATATTACTAATGTGATTGGATGTATATACATATTTTTATTTGTGAAGAAATTAATTTATATACTGTTTTTTTGTTTAGAGAAAAATGGATTCTGGTGGTACTATAGGAAAAAGATATTCCGTTGTCAAGTTTGTTATAGATAATTCATACTCAGAAATACCAACAGCGTGGCTTATACTAGATGACAATCAACAACAGAAGTGCTGGTGGCCACGGACAGCAAATGCTGCACCTCTAATCGCAAACTATGCAAGTCCGAATTTTGAAACTTGGGATCAATATAATATTGAACTCATAAAACATTGTAGTAAGTACTTATGCATTTTTATCTTTTGTGTGTTATGATTATATTATATTACACTATTAAGAGTCATTTAAGTTTGCGCAGAACATATTTATTGTAATGTTTTTATTGTGATTATTATTAGTATTATATTATTATTATTATCATTAATGCGCAATTTAATATATCTATTTTTTTATTATAGGATCTTTGGAATCTGCAAGAAAAAGTACAGCTGACTCCAATTACCAAACAACCGACGAAGACAAATTGGGACGTGGCAAAAGACAGCATACTTTGTACAATCGATATAGCAGTGAAGAAGAAGAAAACGACGATTATGTACATCGACCAATTGCTAAAATTAAGAGTACGTATTAAAACAGCATGTTTTATTATATTTGATAATCTTCATTTTTAAAGGGCTATATAAGAAAATTTTTTTTTAAATATTTACAGAGAAAGAAAAAGCAAGCAGTATGAATAAAATTACATCTGCTTTCCCACTGTGTCCGGACAATTTAACCTTGAATAATTTCACCAACAATGAAATTGAAAGCATCAAAACTGTGATTGATTCAGTAAAAAAGATTCCATTATCACAACCTTGTGGTACGTATAGTATGTGATATTATAATCTTTGATATTTTGATTTTTATTACATATTGTATACATTTCCAGAGAAAAAGAAAACTTCTTGTACACAAGAAGTGGATATACGTCAGATTTGTGATATTCCCATAATATTTCAAAGTATGTATATTGTCATGAGCATCGATATACAGAATGGACTGAGCATCGAATAAGAAGTAACAAACTGACGTCATTAAACGTCAAAATAACGTCACACGACGTCAAAATAACGTCATTTTGACGTTTAATCACGTCAGTCTGTTACCTGGGTTATTTATTGATGTTCAGTTCATTTTATATGTCGATGATCATAAGTATATAAAGTCAACAAAAATTATATTCATGTATATATATATATCTAATATTTCTTTTTTGTAGATTGTGATCCATTATCTGAAGAACATGAAAACCATGAAGAATTGCAAGAAATAGTTAATGAAGTATCAGACCCTAATATAAAAAGTATGTATTAATATATATGCATATAATGGCTTTTAGTTAAATAGTAATATAAAATTATGTATAATAAGAAATACATTGTACACATTGCAGAGTACTTTAATCAAGTGATACGTACACAGCAAGATATAATACGTAATCAAGGACAAATAACACGTACCCAAACTACGTCCAATTTAATCTTAAGAGACATCAAACAATTGGTAAACCGATTGGAAGATGTTATGAAGAGCCGCGCTCTTCTTCCAACAAAGGGTAATGACAGCTTGATTGCTGAAATTTTACCGTTACGCTCGGTTCAAACTATAAAAGATTTTGAGACTTTATTGCGTGACACGGAGGAAGCAGTTACGCAATTTGTAAGTTTTACATTAATTTATTTAATTAATTGTATAATTTAATTAATTGTATAAAAATTTTTAAATTTATTTTTTTTACAGAAAGAATTTATCTTAAAAGTTGGGGGAAATAATCCCAGAGACAACATTCATCGCGCCCTTTGCAAAATATTTACGAACCAATGTGCGATGGATTGCTCATGGAAGGGTGTTCGTAATAATTTTAAAATATGCGATTTATATTTTATCAAAATTATGAGAAGTGTGTTTTCTATATTATTAAAAATGTATCTATTATCCTAAATTTCTTGTTTAACTATATATTATTCTTTTTAGGAGACATTACTCTACAGTATTCTTCTTTAACAGAAGCTGAATTTGATAATATTGTGGCGGAATGGCTACGTTTCGCTAAGCAGAGGAAGCAGAGGGAAGAAAAAGGAGGAGCACAGGAACAAGATAAGGAAAATAATTAGATTTTCAGTTCTTTAATTAAAGGAAATTTTTTTTTTTTAAGTATTATCTTTTGCTTTAAGTTTTTAAAAATATATATGTGATAGATAATGAATACCAAAAATGTTAATATATTTATATATGTTGCTATATTTCATAAGCTTACACATGTGTACCTGTACGTACCTGAGCAACAACACGTATATATAACTATGTTTAATGTATATATGTATACATATAAAAAAGTGCTAAGTTTTTTAATTTTTTTTTATTCTCTGGAAGAGTTTATGTTTAATTATAATTTATACATCCTTGTATAAATATATGTATACATATATATACGTCTTATGTAATGAAAAATATAAATTTCGTTTTATAAATATAAAACGTCATATGTCATGAAAAATATAAATTTTATAAATAAAAAAGAGTTCTTTATATAGAAACTTATGTATATTACTTATGTATATTAACACCTTATAATAAAAATAAAAATTGTAATAATTGCATATTTGTTACAACAATTAAATATTTAATTGAGAATAAAAATTTTAATTATTACATATTTATTACAAACGCGAATACTACAAATATCAAATTCTTTAATTAATTTCAAGCAAAATTAAATAAAATTTTATTTAATTTTGCTTGAAATTAATTAAAGAATTTGATATTTGTAGTATTCGCGTTTGTAATAAATATGTAATAATTAAAATTTTTATTCTCAATTAAATATGTAACAATTTAGTAACAAGTAAACATAAAAGTCTTATTACATAAATATAACAGTTTTATAACACATACATAATAGCTTTATAACAATTCTGTAATTTATATTGCAGTTATAGAATTATTTTATAATTCTTTTTAAAGTTATATAACATGTTATTTATGTGTTACATTAACGTTATATATCTGTAATTTATATGAGTAGGAAATTACTCCTAACGTGTATATAACGTAGTACATTTGCGTTATATTGCGTGTTATATTCCGTTTTATTATAGCAATGTAACAATTATATATCGGTGTTTGCTGGGAATATATTAAATTATTTTTCTAATATTTAATAAGTATTCCTAATATTTTTTCTATTGTTCGTCTTACATGTAAGCAAAATATATATTAAATGCATTTACACTTTGTTATATATGCATTTAAAATATATGTTGTGTTAATGTATATCCACATTATATGTTTATTAAAAATTCATAGGTATAACATTTGGAGGATTATTCTTGTGCTGTTATTTTATTTTTTGAAATTTATTTATTTTTTCAGATATTACACATATAACAGAAGTTAGGAATACATATAAACATTTATTAAAATCTTATATTAAAGCATGATATTTTTCCACCACATATGGATAGGTTGTTCAACAACTTCGAAAATACTTTACATTATCACAAATCAATAATTAAATTCAGACATTGTAGAGACCATTTCTTTAACAGATTAATACATATTAAAATTAACGAAGCATTTCATAGAATCAGGGTTGCACAGAGATTAATTCCTAATATTACTATTGAAATACACAAAAATATTCCAATATCTGTTTGCAATTTAGTTTTTCATAAACAAAATAAGTCACTATATTTCTACCACATTAAAGAACGCAATAGGCTTGAGAAAAAATTTTATTTTGTCAAAAATAAACAACTAAGAAAGAAAATGGGCAATATTAAACTCATTCATTATTTTTACACATTTACTTCTTAAGATAAATTAACAAATAGAGATCACTCTTTTTATTTGAATGATAAATTGAACAATAATAAATATAATGAAGTTAAAATTGTTCTATCTAATTTTTGTAATATACAACAACCATTGATACAAATTAAAAACAAATGGTTCATAAACTTATCCTCGATTGACATACCAGTAAAGATTCAAGGAATTTTACAACTTGGAAGTAATTTTAGCCTACCTGTCAATAACATTAACGATTTAATAATAAAATACATAAAAAATATTGAATATAATTACTCAAATTACCAGTTGAAAGAAGATTGACATTAAGAGAAAAATCAAAACAAATTATCAACAATCTAACAAGTTTTAAATATCCTAATGATGATTTTTACAAGATAATGAACACATTGTTGTATAAAACCAAAGAATTTGTTAAACATAATAATAATCTCATCCTTACACGAGCAGACAAAAGAAACATAACAGTAGCAATAGACAAAAATGAATATATAACTAAAGTTGAAAATGTCCTCAGTGACAAAAATACGTACAACATACTTAATAAAAATCCGACAAATAAACTCAATAATCATAGTTCATAGTTTACTTAAAAGATGGAAGGACTTAGGTTTCATCTCTCAAACAAAGTGCAGGTTTTTATACAACAGTGACGGGATTATTCCTAGAGCTTATGGACTTCCCAAAATCCATAAAGATAACCATTCATTTCGAATCATCGTGTCTTCAATTAACAGTCCTACTTATGGATTAGCATCATTTTTGCACAATGTCTTGTATAATAATATTCAATTAGCAAAAAGTCTATTTTAACATTTTTCAATTTGTTGATTAAGTCAAATTGTAAACAGCTTTGACTTAATCAACAAATTGAAAAATGTTAAAAAAGACGATAATTATACGTTGATTTCCCTGGATGTAGTATCTTTTTTCACTAACATTCCAATAGAACTAGCAATAGACAGCATCTCTAAGAGAATATCATTGATAGAGGATAGTTGTAAAATTCCTACACAGGAAATCTTAATAGGTATTAAATTAATATTAAATTTTACGTATTTTATTTTCAATGATAAATTTTATAAACAAACATTTAGCACCCCAATGGGTTCCCCTCTCTCCCCTTTAATAGCTGACATAGTTATGCAAGATATCAAAGAGAAAGCGTTAAATATGTTAAACTATAGTCCAAACTTTTATTTTAGATATGTTGACGACATCATTATGAGTGTACCTATTAATGAAGTTGACTCCACATTAGACATTTTCAATTCGATACATAATAGACTAAAATTTACAGTTGAAACTAGTGACAATAATATAATTAATTTCTTGGACATAACATTAATAGTTAAAAATAATTATATAATCACAGACTGGTACTATAAATCTACATTTTCTGTCAAATATTTAAATTATTATTCACAACATCCTACTTGCCAGAAGAGAGGAACAATCATTAGATTAATCGATAGAATTTTTTTGTTGTCTCATCCAAATTTTCATACAAAAAACATTAATTTAGCAATAAATATACTGTTAGAGAACAACTATCCTTTAAATTTCATTTTTAATACCATACAATCCAAGATTAAAAATTTGATCAATAATAATGATACAAATAAAAATAAAGTTAAGAACCACAAATTAAACAATGACAATGAAATAAATTCTTACTTCTGCATACCATTTGTACCTGGTATAGCTGAACAATTCAAAAACGTTAAAAATGTAGATGTAAAACTATCTTATTATAGTATGAACAAATTAAACAGATTCATTAAAGGACATAAAGATCCCATTCCAAAATTATCACAATCGAACCTAGTTTACAAAATTAATTTAAAAATTCTACAGCTTCATACGTAGGACAAACGGGCAGGAAGTTAAAAACAAGAATAACAGAACACAAATCAAATATTAGATGGAACAATAGTAACAAAGTTCGATCATTACTAACCACAGATTAGAAAACAACCACGACTTTGATTAGGAAAATATTGATATTCTTGATAAAGAAATATATTATAAAAAAAAAAATATTAACATCTGAAATGATTTTTATTAAAAGGCAAATAAATAGTATTAATTTGCAAACAGATACAGAATGTCTTAACACCACATATTTAAATATCATAGACAAACTGCCTAAAATTTGAAATCATACAGTTACACGTCATGTTTTGTCTGGATTATATATTGACTAGTAAAACAGATAAGGACCGTCAGTCGTTTGAAAGATCTCAATAGTCACAGAGTCATATAACAGTGTGAAACGTTATTAATTAAAAGTGTATATCACCAATATGTAAGTTACAACTTTTTAATATACAACTTTTAATTGGAGGGAAAAAACATTTTTTAAGGTAATTTTATTTCATCTTAGATAAACGACTGATGATCATTTCATGTCAGTACATGTTGCGAATTTTTCCTGGCCAATCAACCAAGGGAACGTTTTATTACATGTATTAAATTATATTTTTTATACTTCTTATTGTATTAACTTGAATTTTAACCATTTGACACATAATGTATTTTGCAAGTCTAAATTTCCGACACATCAAATGTACTTGACATTTTATAGACTACCTTGTTTGATGTTATATTAATACTTTTTTAACCGATCTATTGTAAACATTCAATGTGTATTATATTTATATGTATTTATTTTTTTATTTATGCTGAAGAGAGTCATAAAGTTGACCGAAATGTACGAATAATAATTAGAGTTTATATTAGATATATTTACGTTAGGAATAATATGTAGAGATTTAATCGAATAAAGTTTAAATTATTGCTCTTATTTGCCATTAATTTTTGTTCATTATTGTCTTATATTAATGTTATAGTAATTAGTATAAATTTATTTTTTATAAATATTTAACATATACTTGAGAAAAGAAGAATAAAATAAAATTTCAAAGATAAATGATAATTACACAATGTCATGTTGATATCAATGTACACGTACAATATAAAATATATATAATATGGAGTAAAACTTATTAACTTTATCATTTGTACGCACTGCACTTTTTAACATTATACATTTTTAACAGCCTTATTGTTACCAAAAACCATAGTATAATTATATTTAAAAAAGTATTTAAAAATCAAATTTTCATTATATTAAATTTTCTTTGTCATCACCTGCGTCTGCTTCATGTCTATTTTTTCTCTTGAAAGCCTTAATTTATTAAGACTGAATCATTCACTCGCCATTTTTTGAAAATGCATTTCTTGAAAATTGTAATGCATTGATAATACTTTATCTGAAAATATTTGTACAAGCAAAAAAATAACATACATAAATTACTAAGACTGAACCATTCACTCGCCATCTTTTGAAAATGCATTTCTTAAAAATTGTAATGCATTGACAATACTTCATCTGAAAATATTTGTACAAGCAAAAAAATAACATTTACATAAATAAAATATATTTGAAATCGATTAAATAAACAAATGTAAGTATTATTAACAATACTATTTGTTAATCTATTTGTAAATATTGTGAAGTTAACCTCTTCATTTGTGACATTAACAATACGTCTATGCTGCTGGCAAGCTGATAAATCGCAAAAATCTTTTCTTTTCAACTTTTCTACGAACTTTAAGACTATTTTATTATTAATGTGGTGCATAAGTTATATAAAATTTATATCTTACCTCAGATATATTTAGCAATCACATGTGTGGATACTTGCGAATAACTTTTACTGCCATGACACTCTGATGACACTGCGACTGCGCAAACGCACAGTTATTCGTTTTATCACGTCCAATTTAGATATCACATATACAGGGTGATTCAAAACAACCGTTTGTCCTTAAAATGTCGTATTCCTGACTCAATTCTAAGACGATTTTTCCTTTGCCAAAATTTTATCCGAAGCTTAGTTTTTGAAATATAAAAAGAAATAGTTAGCGAATTACAGCACGAGTACGGGCGGTAATCAGGAGCGGCGCACCACATTATCCGACGCGGGCGATTACGTGGGCGCTCGAAGCGATCAGCTGTTTGTTACACGCGGCGTTTTGTGTGTGTGTGTGTGTGTGTGCGCGTGTGTGTGTACGCGTATACACACACACACACACACACACACACACACTCTCTCTCTCTCTCTCTCACTGATTCTTACCTTGTAGAGATGTTTGATGTCCTTTGACGAATAATTGTTGCCTGACTGGATACAATCCGATATTGACACACTGTGACACACTGCATAATGAAATCATTTTTTTGTAATAAATTCTATTGACACTTTGACTCACGCACTTGATTAAAAATTATTGTAATAAATAATTGATTACAAATTACAACACATAATCACAATCTGAGAGAATTTTCTCTTAGAATTTGCCCTGAAAATTGTGGTAATCGTAGGATAATATTGTATGGAAAAAATTTTATTAGAATTCCTCTAATTAATATTTATCACATTCAAAATAATAATATCTATCACAATAAAATATGAAACATGTTTTATTAATTTTACTAAACCGTAAAGTAAAATTAATGAAATATATTTTATATTTTATTGTGATAAATATTATTATTTTGAATGTGATAATTATTAATCAGAGAAATTCTAATAAAATTCTTTCCATATTATATTCTCTTACAATTACTATAACTTTTAGGGTAAATTCTAAGAGAAAATTCTCTCAGTGTTTTGATTAATTATTAAAAATTACTTGTAAAAACGCGCGGCGCGCACAGCACACGTTACTCGATGCGGACGGCAATAGTTTACACGGCAAGGACACGACAATCATAATCACAATCTAAGAGAATTTTCTCTTAGAATTTACCTAGAAAATTATGGTAATCGTAGAACATTATGATGTGGAAAGAATTTTATTAGAATTTCTCTACTATTTATCATATTAAAAATAATAATATGTATCACAAGAAAATATAAAATATGTTTGATTAATTTTACTATACAGTTTAGTAAAATTAATCACACATATTTCATATTTTATTATGATAGATATGATTTTTAATGTGATAAATATTAATCAGAGAAATTTTAATAAAATTCTTTTCATACCGTATTGTCTCACAATTACCATAACTTTTAGGGTAAATTTTAAGAGAAAATTCTCTCAGTGTACCGATTAATTATTAAAAATTACTTGTAAAAAGGCACACGTTACTCGATGCGGACGACAATTGTTTACACGGCAAGGACACGACAACAGACTGCGGCGACGGACGACGCGACGCGTCGCGACGCTTCGCGACACGTCTAGACGATAACAATCACGCGGCGTTGCCGAACATGTGATTGACGCGAGACATGTATTAAAACGTATAATAATTATGTTATTAAAAAAGGCATATTATAACGTATTATAATTTTTTACGTTATAATTTTTATTGTTATCGTCTAGACGTGTCGCGAAGCGTCGCGACGCGTCGCGTCGTCCGTCGCCGCAGTCTGTTGTCGTGTCCTTGCCGTGTAAACAATTGTCGTCCGCATCGAGTAACGTGTGCCTTTTTACAAGTAATTTTTAATAATTAATCGGTACACTGAGAGAATTTTCTCTTAAAATTTACCCTAAAAGTTATGGTAATTGTGAGACAATACGGTATGAAAAGAATTTTATTAAAATTTCTCTGATTAATATTTATCACATTAAAAATAATATCTATCACAATAAAATATGAAATATGTGTGATTAATTTTACTAAACTGTATAGTAAAATTAATCAAACATATTTTATATTTTCTTGTGATACATATTATTATTGTTAATATGATAAATAGTAGAGAAATTCTAATAAAATTCTTTCCACATCATAATGTTCCTACGATTACCATAATTTTCTAGGTAAATTCTAAGAGAAAATTCTCTTAGATTGTGATTATGATTGTCGTGTCCTTGCCGTGTAAACTATTGCCGTCCGCATCGAGTAACGTGTGCTGTGCGCGCCGCGCGTTTTTACAAGTAATTTTTAATAATTAATCAAAACACTGAGAGAATTTTCTCTTAGAATTTACCCTAAAAGTTATAGTAATTGTAAGAGAATATGGTATGGAAAGAATTTTATTAGAATTTCTCTGATTAATAATTATCACATTCAAAATAATAATATTTATCACAATAAAAAATATAAAATATATTTCATTAATTTTACTTTACGGTTTAGTAAAATTAATAAAACATGTTTCATATTTTATTGTGATAGATATTATTATTTTGAATGTGATAAATATTAATTAGAGGAATTCTAATAAAATTTTTTCCATACAATATTATCCTACGATTACCACAATTTTCAGGGCAAATTCTAAGAGAAAATTCTCTCAGATTGTGATTATGTGTTGTAATTTGTAATCAGTTATTTATTACAATAATTTTTAATCAAGTGCGTGAGTCAAAGTGTCAATAGAATTTATTACAAAAAAATGATTTCATTATGCAGTGTGTCACAGTGTGTCAATATCGGATTGTATCCAGTCAGGCAACAATTATTCGTCAAAGGACATCAAACATCTCTACAAGGTAAGAATCAGTGAGAGAGAGAGAGAGAGAGAGTGTGTGTGTGTGTGTGTGTGTGTGTATACGCGTACACACACACGCACACACACACACACACACAAAACGCCGCGTGTAACAAACAGCTGATCGCTTCGAGCGCCCACGTAATCGCCCGCGTCGGATAATGTGGTGCCCCGCTCCTGATTACCGCCCGTACTCGTGCTGTAATTCGCTAACTATTTCTTTTTATATTTCAAAAACTAAGCTTCGGATAAAATTTTGGCAAAGGAAAAATCGTCTTAGAATTGAGTCAGGAATACGACATTTTAAGGACAAACGGTTGTTTTGAATCACCCTGTATATCAGCTACAAATACGATACATATTATTTCACAGATAATGTCATGATACATATCAGATAGTAGTATAATTATGTATCGTTTACATACTACTTTTACATATAAAATGTATTAAGTAGAAGCACATTTATGTATCATATACATAAATTAGTTACATATCAATGATACTTTTCAGATACTTTCTGGTTATATAACACGAAGTATCAGTTACATATGTGTTTACTGGGATAAAGTACTTTGTGTAAAATGTTGTCTTTTACAGAAGGAAACAGAAGCCAAGCAATCATTTTGACCTCAAAAATAACATAAAATAGAAATAACAAAAATAACAAATATTTAGAATTTAAAATGTACGTATACAAAGAAAAATATCTCTTATATTTTATTATATATTATATAATATTAATATATAAAAATATTATTTAATTTCAAGAAAAATATACTGTGTTTTTTAATAATATGAAAGTATGTTAAAGTTACTTAATAATTACTGGTTTTTATATTTTATTATATAAATTGCAGCATGTGGTTCTATATCCTGATTAGATGAATATGATCACTGACGACCTCGTCAGTGATATGATTGAACGCTTTTTGAAAGATCATTATATACTTCCCAACGTAATGCGTCGACGCGCTATTGGCTAGAGCCCTAGTACTTTGCGCATGCGCACTATAATTATAAAATTATTTATTGCAAATAATAAAGAAATTATTAACTTACAAACAATTATATTAATATATTTGTAAATCACAAACAATTTCCTATCGATTACAAGTGTTAGTTATTACAAAATTTGTTTATTACTAAAGTGTCGGCTAACTTCACGATTAAAAAAAATGATTAATTATAAAACAACAAATGTATTCAAAAAAGGCCAACTTACCGAGCAATGTTTAAGATGTATCTAATTAAATTTTATTTCATACACAATATATTAAAATTACAAAAACCTTCCATATAAACGTTTCAACCGCACGCGGTCTTCTTCAGTATAACAGTGTTACGTAATTTATAATTCTTACAAAAAACATCATATTCTTAAAATGTTTTCATCACAGATCGGTCAAAAGACTGGAGAGCATGTTATACAAATTTAAAGCAAATGCGATGAATATTGAAATCTTTGATTTACACAGACAAGTACAGTCATTATATAACAAGAGATTTAATCTCATTAACAAGTTAATTAATCTCATACCCTTGCATATTTGGAACAGATTATTTAAACATCATCCTAATGCCTTTAAAAATTGTCAATAAGTAATAGATTGTTTGTTACGCATAAAAAGAAATTTAATTGGCTTATGAGAAAGAAACTTTTGAAGTATTCTAACAGCATCAAACCCATAGATATACAATGTGTCTTACATAAGGAAACTTCACAATCGATAAAAATTATACAAAATCGTCCTACAGCAATTACTAAGGATACGGATATCAATATACACATAGACGCTAATAAATTTCTAAATAATAATACTCATCCTTTTAGAACAAACAAACGATAAATGGTTCATCAACCTCTCTAATATAGATATTCCACCCAACGTGTCTAAACTTTTGCAAATGGGTAGCAATTTTTGCCTTCCTATTACTAACAAAAAATCAGCTATACATGAGTTCATTAAAGACATAGAAAATAACCACAAACGTAACAATATTAACAATCTTACAACTATTCGAAATATTGCTGTTCCAAAATTTGCACAATTCTTAAACATAAACGATAAAAATGACTCAGTACAACAAAAACTACTCTGTGCATATAGAGATTCCATAAAATTTTGCAAAGATAATCCGAATATTATATTCACGCGTGCGGATAAAGGTAATGCAACTGTTGCAATGGAAAAAATCATATTATACTAATAAAATGGAGAACTTATTAAAAGATGCTAACACATACACTATCATTACTAAAAATCCGTGTAAAAAATAGAAAATGAATTGAACAACTTACTGAAGAAATGGCGGAAAGAAGAGTATATCTCTAACAATGAATTTTATAAATTACGCTTTAGCGATTCTCTCCTACCAAAAGCGTACGGATTACCTAAAATCCATAAAGTAAACTATCCATTCAGAATCATAGTTTCTTTGGTAGACACGGCTTTATACTCGTTAGCTTCTTTTTTGCAAAATATTCTACGAACTAGCCTCTCTAAAGCTAAAAGTTATATCAATAATAGTTTTGATTTGTACAGCATGTTATCTGGAAAAAAATTGATGATAACGATACGATGTTCTCTTTAGATGTTGTCTCTTTATTCACGAACGTACCTCTAGATCTTGCGGTCAACAGTATTAATGATAAATGGGAACACATTAAAAAAAATACTAGAATACCAAAAAGTGAGTTTATACTAGGTATAAAATTCATTTTGACATACACTTATTTTACTTTTAATGACACAATTTATAAACAGACTTTTGGGACCCCGATGGGGTCTCCATTATCACCAATCATAGCTGATTTGGTCATGCATAGGATCTGGAGGACACGGTTTTTAAGTCGTTAAATTTAAAATGCACGTTTTATTTCCGTTACGTAGACGATATAATACTGACCACTTCTACGACCAATATGAGTCGGATAGTTAGTAGCTTTAACAATTATCACGACAGACTAAAATTTACAGTAGAACAGAAGGTTAACCGCAGCTTGAATTTTTTAGATCTATCAATAAAAATTATGAACAATACAATATATATAGACTGGTACCAAAAAGAAACCTTCTCAGGAAGAATTCTATCATTTTTTTCTAATCATCCACAATGTCACAAAATTGGAATAATTTATAACTTATTAGATAGATGTTTGCTATTATCACACCCACAATTTTTTAATAAAAACAGAGATAGTTATTAACTTACTTATAAGCAACGGTTACCCCCTGGATCTTATATTTAACAAAATCAATCGTCGGATAGGATACCTCATTGCTAAAAAAAGCATTACGGAAAAACAAACAAACATAGAAAGAACAGAAAATACAACAAAAGAATTAGAAACAAAAAACTATTTGTCATTCTATATGTAAATAGGATCTCTCAAATGATTGTCTCCTCGATAAAAAATACAGAATTTTTAGTAGGATATAGATGCCTTAATAAACTTCATAAAATTATTAAAACACAAAAAGATAAAATTAAACATTTTTGCAATTCTAATGTAGTTTACAAGATTAATTGCAATAATTGTAATGCATCTTATGTGGGTCAAACGAAGAGACAATTACAGACGAGATTGAAAGAACACAAAAATAATATTAAGTTGGATTCGATTAGACACTCGGTAATTTCTGAACATATTAAAGACGAACACCATACATTCAATTGGGATAATGTATTGATTATGGATAAAGAAATTAATTATCATAAAAGACTCATCTCAGAGATGTTACACATTAAAGAACAAAAAAATGGATTAAATTTAAATAAAGACACTGAGCTTCTTAGCGAGTCTTATTATGATATTTTGGACAAATTAGCAAAAATAAAACAATAATAAGACAAATAGGACATCAACAGTTTAGGCACATCTATCCGATATTATATAAACATACGTAATTTGCGATTAAATATAGTTCATAATGAGGTGTCTTGTTAGACGGTTGTTTTATATATTTATAATTTCATTTTTTTTTTAATTGTGTTAAACTGTGAGAAGAAGCGACACAAAGTAAGCATAATAAATTTATTTAAGGCCCTTTATCTATTAGTAGACATGCGGTAATCGTTATTCATTTGTTAATCATAGCGCCTATGGATATTAAGAATTTCTCGCTTAATAACAAAGAAATAATTTACGGGATCCAACATCATAAGATCACATTATGGCGAATATTTTTATAAATATGACAATTTGAAACACGCATAAATTTCTAACAAATTCTCGACTCGTATTAACGGACTATTAGTAAATTTTAAGAATATGATGTTCTTTGTAAGAATTATAAATTACGTAACATTGTTATACTGAAGAAGACCGCGTGCGGTTGAAACGTTTATATGGAAGGTTTTTGTAACTTTAATATATTGTGTATGAAATAAAATTTAATTAGATACATCTTAAATATTGCTCGATAAGTTGGCCTCTTTTGAATACATTTGTTGTTTTATGCAATACACGAGCGAATAGAAAATTTTAATTGATATTAATTACAAAAACCTAATTTGTCACAAAACGTTAAAAACAGACTCACAATCAATTACAAACGATTTACAAACGAATTATATTCAGAAAAAGTGAAAATCATTATATTTTATAATTTTTGTGGGCTAGCTTCATGTAGGTAGCACACACTTTTGCATAGGCGCATAAGCGTAAACATGAGAATCTTGATTGGTCTATAAACGTGTGCATAAAAAATACAACCAATCGAATTTCTTACGCATATGCTTATGCGCTTATGCAAGAGTATGTGCTCCCCGTTTTAGAGCATGCCCATACGTCATTAACTCATGAACTATTTAGCTAATGGCAGAGAGAAAGATGAGAGCGGCCAGGCCGGCGTTTTGGTTGTTACCGTTTTTACGGGACTGCTTGAAGCGCCCCTCGCACCCGTTTTTAATATCGGAACTAACTGCACACCCATTTTCTGGCAGGGTCGATAAAGTTTGTATTTGGTGCGAGTCCGTGCTACGCCCATAATTTTCGTGTTAACACAGTATCACGTATTCATTCTGTATATGTGCGATCTTTTCTCTTTATTTATATATATATATATATATATATATATATATATGTATTTATATAATTTGTATAAAAACTAAAATATAATTATTAAAATATATATATATATGTATATGTGTAATGAAATATATAAATCTTATTTTAATTAAAATAAAAAGAACGATTAATTGTTCGACCACCTGGATTTCGGAATGTAATTTTTAATATATATTATATTATATTTAATATTTATCGCCGCTTCTATTAATATGAAGTGCAATGTCAACGTGCAATAATGTACAATTATTTAAAGTTTCCATGCCTAATGTATCATGCCGGTATAAAAGAACGTCAAGTAGCATGCGTAGCCGAGCAACTAAGATGACGAGCTGAAATCGTGGACATTTCAAGTTCAAACCCCTGCCTTTTTCAGATTTTTTTTTCACTTTTTTCAAATAAGTTATTATGTGTATAAATGTGTAATAATCAATATATCATTATTTGATAATTTTTTTTGTAATGGAACAAAATAAATTATTTTTTAATTCTGCAAGGAATTTAATTATTAATGCAAACGCCCACACACATAATTTAGATATTCAATTTTTTTTAGTTCAAATGTTTCTTGCAATCTGTATACGACAATCAGTCCACTCGCTGTGCCACAGATTGCATCGCATAATACGCTCAGAGTTATAATACGATAGAGATCGCTTTACGCTGTTTTTCCTTGAAATAAATAAATTTTACGTGTTGTGTACGCGTGTTTAGTATATTTGTTTCTTTCATATTAATTTTAACTATAATTAGTTTTTTAATTAAGATTATTTTAGTGTTAGTTGTTTATTTGTTAGTGTCCTGTTTTCTTTAATTTCGCATTTTTTAATTTTCTTTTTTTTTTGGTGTTGGTGCTAATTATTATTTTTATTTTACAATGTCGAGTAAACACCGGTTTTACGATAAATGTGTGTATTTAAATTGCACAAATATTAGGACAAAAGATGGAAAACGTTTATTTCGATTTCCATTACAAACGGGTGCGAGACATGATTTATGGTTACGCAATAGTGGTGAGTTTATAAAATTGATTTACTTATTTATATCAATATATAATATATATTGATATGATATATGAAACAAATATATATATATATATTCTTTGTTTTTTTTAATAAAATATGTCAGATATTATGTATGTTTACGTATGGATTACGTTGAAGTGTTTCTTTGCCGCGTTTTTCTGATCTCGCCGAACGGTTCGCGAATCCTGTGCGAATAAAAAACGATGCGCGTGTGTGTGTGCGTGCGATTGTGATGATCAGTTTCAGTTCGTCTTCAACGCTTGACGAGAGAAGAGGTCCCGAACTGCTGTAAGTTTATAAAAACATATTTTTGTATAACACATTAGAACGATTTTATATTATTTTTTTTGTCTAGAAAACGTTATATTAATAACCGTTATGAAAACGATCTCGACGACGGTCGTCACCGGCATCGTCGCCGTCGTCAAGATCGTTTTCATAACGGTTATTAATATAACGTTTTCTAGACAAAAAAAATAATATAAAATCGTTCTAATGTGTTATACAAAAATATGTTTTTATAAACTTACAGCAGTTCGGGACCTCTTCTCTCGTCAAGCGTTGAAGACGAACTGAAACTGATCATCACAATCGCACGCACACACACACGCGCATCGTTTTTTATTCGCACAGGATTCGCGAACCGTTCGGCGAGATCAGAAAAACGCGGCAAAGAAACACTTCAACGTAATCCATATGTAAACATACATAATATCTGACATATTTTATTAAAAAAAACAAAGAATATATATATATATATTTGTTTCATATATCATATCAATATATATTATATATTGATATAAATAAGTAAATCAATTTTATAAACTCACCACTATTGCGTAACCATAAATCATGTCTCGCACCCGTTTGTAATGGAAATCGAAATAAACGTTTTCCATCTTTTGTCCTAATATTTGTGCAATTTAAATACACACATTTATCGTAAAACCGGTGTTTACTCGACATTGTAAAATAAAAATAATAATTAGCACCAACACCAAAAAAAAAAGAAAATTAAAAAATGCGAAATTAAAGAAAACAGGACACTAACAAATAAACAACTAACACTAAAATAATCTTAATTAAAAAACTAATTATAGTTAAAATTAATATGAAAGAAACAAATATACTAAACACGCGTACACAACACGTAAAATTTATTTATTTCAAGGAAAAACAGCGTAAAGCGATCTCTATCGTATTATAACTCTGAGCGTATTATGCGATGCAATCTGTGGCACAGCGAGTGGACTGATTGTCGTATACAGATTGCAAGAAACATTTGAACTAAAAAAAATTGAATATCTAAATTATGTGTGTGGGCGTTTGCATTAATAATTAAATTCCTTGCAGAATTAAAAAATAATTTATTTTTAAGAGTTTTAACAAGGCTCTGTAATATAAATATAAATTTAACGTATAAGACGGGCAACAAGAGCCAAATCGCGGATGACAATGC
The DNA here is from genome assembly GCF_048542155.1 of Nylanderia fulva. Classification (NCBI taxonomy): domain Eukaryota; kingdom Metazoa; phylum Arthropoda; class Insecta; order Hymenoptera; family Formicidae; genus Nylanderia; species Nylanderia fulva. The sequence continues at coordinate 313,479 of NW_028190862.1, forward strand.
GTTATCCTAACGAAACTAAATAATTTTTCGTTAGAATTAAATACCGGTGCACAAGGCACCAAATTTTTACTTGGACACGGCCAAGATTTTAAAATATGAAATAATCTCATATTTTTGAGATTTAATTTCAATACCCCTTTAACCCCCCTACGGAAAATAAATAAATGAATGCAAGAGAAAAATATAAATCCGAAAATCGCTGAATCGGGAATCGAACCCGAGACCTTTCGCTTGCCGGGCGACTGCTCTTCCAGCTGAGCTATTCAGATCCTTTCGATTCTATACTTTTCTCTGTTATATATATTAATGTTGGTAAACAAACGCATTTTTTAAGCCAGCGTGTATCAAATATAAGAGTTTTAACAAGGCTCTGTAATATAAATATAAATTTAACGTATAAGACGGGCAACAAGAGCCAAATCGCGGATGACAATGCGTTATCCTAACAAAACTAAATAATTTTTCGTTAGAATTAAATACCGGTGTTTAATTCTAACGAAAAATTATTTAGTTTCGTTAGGATAACGCATTGTCATCCGCGATTTGGCTCTTGTTGCCCGTCTTATACGTTAAATTTATATTTATATTACAGAGCCTTGTTAAAACTCTTATATTTGATACACGCTGGCTTAAAAAATGCGTTTGTTTACCAACATTAATATATATAACAGAGAAAAGTATAGAATCGAAAGGATCTGAATAGCTCAGCTGGAAGAGCAGTCGCCCGGCAAGCGAAAGGTCTCGGGTTCGATTCCCGATTCAGCGATTTTCGGATTTATATTTTTCTCTTGCATTCATTTATTTATTTTCCGTAGGGGGGTTAAAGGGGTATTGAAATTAAATCTCAAAAATATGAGATTATTTCATATTTTAAAATCTTGGCCGTGTCCAAGTAAAAATTTGGTGCCTTGTGCACCGGTATTTAATTCTAACAAAAAATTATTTAGTTTCGTTAGGATAACGCATTGTCATCCGCGATTTGGCTCTTGTTTCCCGTCTTATACGTTAAATTTATATAATTTATTTTGTTCCATTACAAAAAAAAATTATCAAATAATGATATATTGATTATTACACATTTATACACATAATAACTTATTTGAAAAAAGTGAAAAAAAAATCTGAAAAAGGCAGGGGTTTGAACTTGAAATGTCCACGATTTCAGCTCGTCATCTTAGTTGCTCGGCTACGCATGCTACTTGACGTTCTTTTATACCGGCATGATACATTAGGCATGGAAACTTTAAATAATTGTACATTATTGCACGTTGACATTGCACTTCATATTAATAGAAGCGGCGATAAATATTAAATATAATATAATATATATTAAAAATTACATTCCAAAATCCAGGTGGTCGAACAATTAATCGTTCTTTTTATTTTAATTAAAATAAGATTTATATATTTCATTACACATATACATATATATATATATTTTAATAATTATATTTTAGTTTTTATACAAATTATATAAATACATATATATATATATATATATATATATATAAATAAAGAGAAAAGATCGCACATATACAGAATGAATACGTGATACTGTGTTAACACGAAAATTATGGGCGTAGCACGGACTCGCACCAAATACAAACTTTATCGACCCTGCCAGAAAATGGGTGTGCAGTTAGTTCCGATATTAAAAACGGGTGCGAGGGGCGCTTCAAGCAGTCCCGTAAAAACGGTAACAGCCAAAACGCCGGCCTGGCCGCTCTCATCTTTCTCTCTGCTAATGGTTTAGTCAAAGAATACAACGAGTATATAGAAGCACGGTTCTCGCATAGAACATAGAACTTATGTAAAGTCACAGTATATGTATAACCAGTAGCGGCACTTCGTGTCGGTTCTTTTGATGTCAGTGTCCGAAATCATGTGACATGTCGCCATGTTCTTGATAGTAATAGCGCGCTTATATTTAAATTGTGAGAAAGAAAGGCAACTATATATAAACAATTATTTTTATAATTGTGCAGACAATTATTGTATAAATAACCACAATGTATTTTTATTGAAATACATATTACATATGTAACATTAACGTAACGCAAATAATCATATAAACATAAAAAAAGAAGAAATTTAACAAGTAATAATATTAAAATATACCTATGTGTTATTTAATAAATTATTTTTTTATTATGTTTGTGTATTATTTAATGAATTATTTATATTAAACAAGTAACATATTTATTATTGCCATTTTATTTATAAACATATTGATGTACATTATTAGATTATTTACAATTGAAATGTATATAATGTGTAAAATTACAATAAATTCGTGATCAATGATTCCAATTTTTTGTTATACTCTTCAAAAATACGAAATCTCAAATTTTAGATGTATATAAAAATTGATAATAAATAAATGTATATAACAATTCTATGTAATTTACAATTGGTTATAAAAGACTAATTTGTTTTATATTATCAGGTGTATTATTGTTTATCTGTTTAATGTACTTAAATTGATTTCTGTCTTGTTATTATAAATACGTATGAATACTTATAAGATAAGCTCCATTTTGTGGATAGGTATGTGTTGAATAATTGAACAGGAATTCAGTCACCTAGAAAACAATATTAATTATAAAATAAAACACTTTTTATTAATATTTTTAATAATATAATGTTTAGAAAAAACAAAAATTAGACATTTTCTGCATCTTTAACACACACACATATATATATATGTAGCATATGACATATTAGATAACAAAATGTAATTATAATTATATCACAACATATCGCATATTAATAAAGGTTAAACAAAATAATCTGAAACTAAAACTAAAAATCCATTATTATAACCATGTTTTTTAAAAATATTTTCAAACCTGAAACTTAACAGAGTCCTTTAATTAACTTGAATTCATTAATAGGATATATTTATTTTGATAAACATAACCATCACTTACTGTGTTTACAACTCACTATACGCCATACTGTGGATAGTAATACAACGCATGCGCCGTAGCATTTCTCCGACGCTATTTTTCTTGAGTGACGCTACTGGTTATACATATACTGTGGTAAAGTTCTATGGGTTTTCAGCATAGATATATATATATATAATAGATTGCGCGTTCTTAGGGGCCAGCTGAAGCACGAACTAAAGGACAGAGATAGTCTGAAAGTCATGCTCTCTCCCTCGCACACCACAAAGAGTGGGGAGGAGTACAGAGGGGAGACGCATAGCAGGCGATAGAAGGGGAAAAAAATAAAAATAATCACTTTACACTTGCATTATCCGAGTGTATGTTTTATATAATTTAAAAGTTGTATTAAAATATAATTAATGTTATACTATATATATATATATATATATATATATATATATATATATAGTATAAATCTAATATATATATATATATATATATATACATATATATATGTATATATATAGTATAAATCTAATATATATAAATCTAATATATATATATATATATATATACATATATATATGTATATATATAGTATAAATCTAATATATATAAATCTAATATATATATTAGATTTATATATATTATAGCGTTTTTGATTGGGGTGCACTGGCTGCACTGAATGTCAGGCGCGTGTTCGATTGGTAGTGCCAATGCGCACTTGGCTAGTGTTGCGTGTTCGTTTGAACGCACAACACTCGCATAGTGCGCACTCAGTGCGCACTAAAGCGGGGAGCACATACTTTTGCATAGGCGCATAAGCGTAAGCATAAGAATCTTGATTGGTCTATAAATGTATGCATAAAAAATTCAACCAATCGAATTTCTTATGCATATGCTTATGCGCTTATGCAAAAGTGTGTGCTCCCCGCTTAAGTGGCACGAGATATTTTGACGGTGCCAGTTCAGTGCACTGAATGCATGCAAGCAGTAGGGCATTCTTTTGAACGAAAATTCGACATAATGAGCAATTCGGATTTGGCTCTCTTTAATATTTTGGAGACATTTTTGGAATCTTCTTCTAGTTCAAGCGAGCAAGAAGAAATAATTACAACTCTTCGAACTAGAAGAATAATTCCAAAAACTGTAAATTATGTAGAATGTGTGAAAAAAATAGATAATGACACCGTAAGTGTTATATCTTTTTATATAAACATCGAACCTATACCCTTTTTTAAAATATAATTAATGTACTTAATGTAATAGCATTTTTATACTGAATAATAATAATTTTTATATTTGTCATACGTGATATTCTTGATCATCTTCTATATTTAATTACATATAATAAAAATCATTACTTAACTGAACACAAGATGTCGAGGTTACTTTTTCGTTCTTCCCGGAATCTAGTCAACTCAAGTGGCACTGAAAATTTCGGCGTGTTCTTTTTCACCTGCACTATTCAGTGCAACCCATGGAACTTGTCCAGTGTTCATATGAACTGAGTGCGCACTGGTGCGCACTAACTTTTTCCCAATCGAAAACGCTATATCTCGCCTGTTAGAGAAAGACACAACGACTTCACATATTGCTCTCTCTTTCTAGTTTCGGCTTCAACTCCTCTCACGAAACGCGCAATCTATTATATACAGGGTGTCTCATAATTCGCGAACCACCGCGAATGGGCAGATAGAGCGTGTTAAACTGAATAGAAAAGTCCCGTATCATTTTGCGATATTCGCAATAATTATTGAGTTATTAACTAAAATATCTAAACGAATGAGCGGGTAGAAAGCGGTAGGCCGGACTCGGTGTGCATGTCGGATGACTTATTTGTTATATGCCGCTTAGTATCAAAAGTATCATCTTACTTTTCGGCGCCACTACATTGGTCGCCGCTCACTGCATGATGCCGCCTCTCGATCAAATAATGCTTTCTACCTGCTTATTCGTTTAGATATTTTAATAAATAACTCAATAATTATTGCGAATATCGCAAAATGATACAGGACTTTTCTATTCAGTTTAACACGCTCTATCTGCCCATTCGCGGTGGTTCGCGAATTATGGGACACCCTGTATATCTATGGTTTTTAGTATCCCGCGGGTCGCACGAGCTGGGGTACTTTGCTATAGTTTATGTCACGTATATTGTACTATTTATAGCATTTCAGTACAGTATACGTGACGTAAACTATAGCAAAGTATTCCAGCTCGTGCGACCCGCAGGGTACCGAGAACCGTGCTTCTATACTCGTTGTATTCTTTGCTTGTGTCGACTGAGTCACTAAGGGCCGATTTTTTCAACTTCTCGGTAAGTTTTACCTGACAGATAGTATATTTTTGTCTCTTTTCAGATAAGTTCTAAAAAAAGAGACAAAGATATGCTACCTGTTGGGTAAAACTTACCAAGAGTTGGAACAACCGGCCCTAAGGGTGCGATCCCATGATACGGAAATCGACGTGCAAAACAGAGAATGCGTGAATTGAACAGCCAATCAGCGCTCTTCCGCATTTTTCTATCCCGCATGTTTTTCTGTGCCCTGTGCACACGGTGCGTGAAAGACATGAAAATGACGCGTTCCGGGAAATAAATACATAATTAAAAAAATAAGTATTTCATCGTAACAGTAATATTTGTTAATTTTATTCAAGTATAATATTTAAAATGTTGAAATAACCCAGCAAACACAAATGTTACAGTAACATAACATAAATGTAAATGTTACATTGTAACATAACTATTACATCTATGTTATGTTACTGTAACATTTGTGTTTGCTGGGAATATTATTGCGACAGTATTAAATAAATTTAATTTAAAATTATATTATTACAAAAATTATTTTTGAATCATATATATACGCATTTTTGATAATTTTTTTGTATTATGTGCACAGGACACATCAAATTATGCGTCATTATTATTGATGTGTCTAGAATTTTGAAGCAAAAATTGGATAACAAATTATTAATAAAAACGTAGATATTTGAGAATCGCGAGACAGAATTTAAAAAAGTAAAACTCTTCTCTCGACCGTACTGGCAAATATTATTTATTAAATCACAACGTTTTGACCCTTCTTTGAGTCCTTATCAAGTGATCTAGGTATACCCTAGCAAACATCGATATATAATTGTTACATTGCTATAATAAAACGGAATATAACAGGTAATATAATGTGTACTTTACATGTAACATGCTTAAGTATATAACATTTATATACTGTGTTTGCTGGGTATCTTTGCCTCGTTTTATTAATATGTCCAATTTTTTGGCTGTTTTATAGACTACACTAAAGCCAGCATTTTTTAATGAATGACCGATATTCTCGCTCACATTTTTGACATACGGCAAAGAAATATAAGAAGACTTGTTTTCTCGCACTTCATAAGTCTCATTTGTAATATTATTACTATTATCATTTTTTAAATAATTAATTCTTTTAATTATATGTCGTTTAATAATATGTGTTGGAAAGCAATTGTTCATTAAAGTCTGCTGTACTATATTAATATTCTTATTATGAAATTTATCATCTGATAGTAAAATGGCATGATCTATGAGATTGTAAATGGTGTTGATTTTGTATTTTGTTGTGTGCCTCGGGTGAGACACAAGGGGTCGCGCCAAATTAGGATGAGGATCCGGGGCGTCGGGACTTATTTCGGGTTGATGAAATAAATGAACTTCACTTTTTATTATTAAAACTTTTATTCAAGTAAACCGCTTGACTTTTATTTGTTTTACCACTGTTACACTTGTGCGTATATTGGTTTAACGGCACTGTTTAACTATAACTTCGCGTATTGCGCGCGACTGCGAGAAGATGTTAAGATCGCACGCGGTTAGCGAGATTGTTTTAACAAACGACGCGAGAGCGTCTTGAGAGCGACTTATTGCGACTGCGACTGAGCGATTCGGCGCGTCTCTGCTTCCTTTTTATAATATCGCTTTTTGGGATTTCCTTGATCGGAAGGGGTGCCTGGCAACAGGCCCCCTCGGTCAAGGACCTAAGTGCAAGCGAAGCAAATTCAAAGTCCTTCTGCTTTGCTTGCGCGTTGAGCAATTTCGGTTTCGCGTATATCTCGCATCGTATGCGTTTTTACGCGGTCAGTGTCCGTCGTCAAGCGGATGTAATACGAGTAATTATTTCTTAATAGTTATATCTCTGAGGGATATAACAATTTTAACGGATGATTGGAGTAAAAGTTTATATATCTTCCGGACCAGGTGGGTTTTCTGTATCAATTTGTAATAAGCATTTTTATCATTGCGAATGACACTAGTGTTCAAGAAATTAATTACAGAATTATTTTCTATTTCGTATGTAAATTTCAATCTTTGATGATAATTGTTAAAAATTGATAACATCTCGTCTATTTTTTTACGTGGCAAAATTGCAAAGACGTCATCCACATATCTATAATATATAGGTACATCAACGTTTAATAAACTCAGACAATGTGTCTCTAGGTCGTCCATTACAATGTCCGCCAAAATTAGTGATAACGAGGAACCCATAGGAGTACCAAAAATTTGCTCATAGAATTGTCCGTTAAAGCTAAAACTGGTCGAATCCAAGATCATTTCAATTGCGTATATAAACTGAGATAAATTAAATTTCGTGTTTTTTTCTATGTCGCTCCAGCGTTTCTTGATGCCGTCTATAACTAATTCCCTGGGAATATTTGTAAATAAGGAACTAACATCCAAAGAAATCATTACATCGTCATCATTAATAGGCATATCTTTAATGTTTTTTGCAAAAAACCACCCATCTTTAATATGAGAATTCGGTTTTTTAATAGAGCTGTACAATATGTTGTGAATGTAGCTCGAGAAATTATATAATGGACTACCAATTGACGATACAATAATTCTCAATGGAAAGCCAGCCTTATGAATCTTGGGTAACCCGTAGCAACGTGGTAAATTGCCGTTAGTGCAATTGAGTTTTTTATGAGTAAATTCATCTATTAAATTTTTATTAAGCCAAGATTTTGTTAAGGAATTTAATTTGTTCGTTAAAGCCTTAATAGGATTCTTCTTTAATTTTTTGTAAGTTTTTTGTAGAGAGGTCACTTAATAGAAGTTCCATTTTCTCAAAATAATCTACTTTATCCATGATGAGTGGTCTGGCCCTTATCAGCTCTCGTGACAAAAATATCATCATTGTCATGTAAAAACTTTTTACAAATTGAAAACTCTTTCTGAATGTATCTATCTAAATAGTTAATATGTTTCCGTTCACAAAGGAATCTTTGAAGTGTATTTGCAACTAAGAGTCGAGTTACTTCAATGGAATTCTTAGGAATATTTTTACAATTCGATTCAAAATTTTTCACTTGAAAAGAACCAAAAACAGATGGTCGAAACGTTGTGGAAATAAAATAAAAATTTCTTGGCTAGTTTCGGTCAAATTAAATACATTGTTCCTATTTTAAATACCACTAGCGACGTTTTAAGTATTCAATTTGATTTTATAATTTTGAGATGTCAAGAACGAATATAGTGTCGATTTGATAACACGTCAAGACTCTTAGACGAGTTATGAGAGACTCAGTCTCTCAGAGTCTCTCATAACTCGTCTAAGAGTCTTGACGTGTTGTCAAACCGACACTATATTCGTTCATGACAACTTAAAATTATAATTTTATTTTTATTTTCACAAGTATGTTTCGCATCTTTTTATTATTTTGTAATATTGTTAAGTGAAGTAATTTTTTTTGATTGTATTAATTTCTGTACTATATTTCTTCTCTATGTATATTTAGATTACTTGATAAGGACTCAAAGAAGGGTCGAAACGTTGTGATTTAATAAATAATATTTGCCAGTACGGTCGAGAGAAGAGTTTTGCTTTTTCAAATTATTAATGTTGTAAGAAGCTATTAAAACAAAGAAGTTACAAGATGTTCTAAATTGGTGTACAATGGAACAAAGAAAAAAAAATTTTTCAGATAAAACACGTCTGAACCCGTCAAAGGACTTTCAATTTTTTTTTTTTTTTTTTTTTTTTTTTTGGTTTTCGTATCTCACTCGGGACACGCGTCGTCAACCTGACCGGATCGGTTTTTGAGGTTATATAACGCAAGGCTAGGGTAGAGGGCGCCTTTTTTTTTTTTTTTTTTTTTTTTAAATTACTCGCATCTGAGCCCAGTAAGTTTTTAAATAATTCTGTTCAATTTCTTGATAAAATTGAATATAACACCAAATTTCTTCCAATCTTTTTTCTTCAGGATGTCTGTAACGCTTTCCACTCCGTCGATATTCCTGCTACTTAAGATGTCTCCCATTCTCATTCTCTCTTCGTCGTATCGATGACATCGCCAAATCACGTGATCGATATCCTCATATTCGTAGCCACAATCACATCTTGTGTCATTTATATAGTTTTTCCTTGCTAACGATGCATTTAAATTATAATGATTCGCTCTTAATCTATTTACAAAGGTTACAAAATATCTTTCCTCGTTAAAATGTTCAAACCACGGTATTTTACTGTTCCTATCATAAAAGTTAGAAAAATAGTACTTTCCTTTCAATCTAGAATCTCTAATAACATATTCTTGTGTTCTTATCCACGCTTCATTTTTATATATATTTCTTAAATCTCTAATAGGAATATCAAATTCAACATTTGCCGGTTCCTGGGTGCCTGCTTTTGCTAGGAAATCTGCAATTTCATTTCCCGAGATTCCATAGTGAGATGGAATCCATACAAACAATATATTCTTAAAATAAAGATCTTTAAATCGACTATATAGCCTTCTTATTTCAAGAACATACTTATTTTTATATACATTAATATTATTTTGAGAGATAGCTTGAAGAACGGACTTCGAGTCAGAAAATATAACTACATTATTGAAGGAATTCCTTCTACTTTCTGCAATCTTTAGAGCTGTAGAAATTGCTATTGCCTCTACCGTAAATATTGTGCATTCCTTAGGTAAACTAATATAATAACCTTCGTCTTGCTCCTCAATGACTATACCAGCACCTGTTGATTGAGCCGTTATGTCTTTAGAACCATCAGTATACATAATAAAAGTTTTATTATCTAACTTATATCTCTGTTTAATTTCGTTAATCATTTTAATATCTAAAGTCCTATATCCTTTTATTTTACTAATATCACAGTCACTTTTTTTTCCTTTTTTTTTTAATGATCTTGCCGATTTCAAAATCTATATTTATCGCATTAGTCAGGGAGCTATATTCCATGTTCCATATTTCAAAAGTGTGTTCTTGGGCACCTAGTTTGTTGCTAAAACGACGCGTATACTCCCATGCTTCGCTAATAGTACTCTTATTAAAACTTGGATTTCTATATCTTGCAAACATCTCTTTGTTTAGAAGGTTATTAAGACTATTTCTAAGTGTATTTTCTCCATATTTAAATATTTTGCTACAAAAATTTTTAGCTAACATCAAAGCTCTATCTTTTAATAAAATAACCTTGGATTCTGCAATCAACACATTATTTGGCGTGCTATTTCTATATCCTAAAGCTGTACGAATTACCAGGAATTGGCCCCTTTCTAATTTAAGTTGAACAGATTTTGAAGTTGGACTATACACAAACAAACCGTAATCCATAACTGATCTTACTATACTTTTATATAGAATCAAAGCAGTATTCACTTCTACGCCTCTAGTTATATTACTAAGGTATTTCATAATATTATTAGCTCTACTAACTTTGCCTCTAATATCACTAACTTGTTTATCAAAATCCAGCTTATTATCTAACCAAATTCCTAGAAATCTAGCTCCCTGATTATTAAAAATTCTTGTTTTCTTAACATTAATAGAGAGCCTTTTATCACAGAATCCCTTTTTAGAAAATTCCACCAGATTTGTTTTATATGGTGCCAAGTCTAGTTTTAGAATTTCTAGATTCTTCGCTATTCTATTAACTGCTACCTCCAAGTTTATTTTATTTTCAAATCTGTTGGAACTTTGTACATATACCGCGATATCATCCGCAAATTGTACTATTTGGACTGAATTTTCCAATCTGGAAGTCAATTTATTCGTGTATAACGCATATAGAATAGGGCTAAGAACTGCTCCCTGTGGCAAGCCTTTGTTAACTTTTCTAATTTCTACTCTTTGGTTATTAATCACAAAAGATGTATCACGAGGTTCTAACCATCTACTAATAAAATTGTAAATACCCGTTGGACACTTTTCCCTTCTTAATTTCTCTATTAATATATCAAAGTCTACATTATCGTACGCCGCTGAGACGTCCAAGAAAGCCGCTAAGGTGTAATTGTCGGCCAGATTCGTTCCACGAACATCCGATACTAGCTTTACTAAATTTTCCATACATGATCTCCCCCTACGGAATCCATTTTGCATTGATGATAGCTTTTTTTCTTTTTCTAGCCACCAAATAAGTCTTTCGTTTATCAGTCTTTCCATTAATTTTCCTACACATGAAGAAAGTGCAACAGGTCTGACTTTTTCTTTTCCTATTTTATCAATAAACAAAATCTGATAGTTTCTCCAATCCGACGGAAACCAATCCCTCATCCAAATTTCATTGAACAACCTTAGAAGTAATTGTTTGCCAATTTTCGGTAGGTTTTTTAGCATTATATAATCTATTCCGTCTAACCCTGGAGCTGAGTTTTTTTTAATCATCCATAGGGCACGGGAGAGCTCTTCTATAGAAAACATCCTATTCAACTCCTCTCTATCTGTCGTATTTGTTATCCGTCTTGTTGTTTTTTCCTCTGCAACCCATGGAGGAGCAAGTTCTTCAATCGTATTCCATATTTCTTGTTCTCTATCTTTATGTTGCCAAACGTTCCAGTTAATCTTATTTCTTACATTCTTATATATACGCATTGAATTCCAAACGTACTTCATACTAGTATGTTTATTAATACTATTACAAAATTTAATAAAATCTTCTTTTTTCTTTCTATTGATGACTTTTCTAGCTAGTGCGCGACTTTTTTTGAATTCAATAAAATCCTCCACTTTTCCTGTCCGTTTCCATATCTTTAGTTTTTTTTTCTATTCTCTATTATCTCTGAGCATTCATTATCCCACCATTTAACAGGTTGTCTGAGCTTACACGCATCAATTCTATTATTTACATTAGAGTTATTATCTATACATTTGTCAGTTTTTTTACCTGTTGCTAACATGGCTGCTTTTTTGATAATATCTATAAATATTTTATATTTCTCCTCCAAATTACCACAATCAATCGATCTGTCCTGGATTTTTTGTAAATCCTCCTCTACCTTGTTCTTAAAAGACCTCCAATCTGTGTTTTTGTTTGTAATTCTATTTGTTCTTTTTTTATATTGTGAAATAATACTATTAACACTAATCTCTATTGGATAATGATCAGATCCCCATGTATCTTTTATTTGTACATATTCTAGCTTTCCTATTAGATCTCTATTAGCAAATGCCAAATCAATATTAGAAGCAGACTGATTGTAGTAATTTAGCCGAGATTTAGTATCATTATTTATACTAACGTAGCCTTTGTTAAACATTGTTAAGTATAAATTTTCTCCGTTTTTGTCTATTCTATCACAATTCCAAATAGTATGGTGGGAGTTGAAATCGCCCAAAATAATTGAATTGTCATCGACTCCTTTAAATTTTAATATATCCTGCCATGAAGTAATTGTTTCTGAACCATATGGTTTTCTATAGACCGCTATTAAATTGAAGTTGTTATTTGTATTTTTAATTTTAATACCGATAGCTTCTATGTTTGGGGAGGAGATGTTCCATTCTTCAATAACTTCGAAATCAATGTTATTTTTAACTAAAATTGCAACTCCACCACTATTAGTTGCATTGTTAGATTTATATGTCTTAAATCCTGAAAAATATAAAATATTATTTCTGTTCAATTTAGTTTCAGTAATAACTACAATATCGTACGGAATAATATTGTTTTTTAATTCTGATTTCTTGTTTTTTATACCTCCTGCATTCCATAAAAGTATGGTAGACATTGGTTAGTCTTAATAGCTCTTATCTTCTTTATTATTTCTATCTTCCCAATAGTTTCTTTTCATATTCTGTCTTACCATCTTAGCTTTGGTTAATTCTTCTTGATATTTCTCCATTTTCCTCTTTCTTACATATATTTCTCTGTTATTTTCTTCTTGTCGAATATCCTCTTTTTCATTATAAATTGGAAATCGGTCCAAAGGTATTCTATGTTTATGTAACAAATTTGCAAAGTCTCTGTTAAAGTCTTCAGACTCTTTACATTTATCCTTCATAATTTGAGCTAAGAATTCACTTCTTTTTTGTAAAGGCTCCTCGATTTTTTTTTGGAATTCTCTATAATAATTTAAGTACGCCTGTCTTCCTTCCTCAATTTTTTCTTTTTCTCTTCTGAATGCTTCTCGTTCTTTGGGTTTGTGTGTATAACCTTGTCCTTCTCTCGAAGGGCCATGTATAACCGTTGGGTTTTCTTTTTCTTTTCTGAAATCATTCTTTACAATATTTTGTTTTAGCTTAGGCCATGCGCTTGGATTGGTGTACCTATCATATTTCGGAATTATTTGTTCATAATTCTTCCCAGTAATCAATCTTTCAGCCTCTGTGAATGAGATATTATTATATGCCATAATAACTTTTATTTCCTTATTTCTTAGAAAAACTGGACAATTTCTTGCGGTGGATCTATGATCTCCTCCGCAATTTCTACACGTAGTCAACCTGTTGCACTCTCCGTGTGCATTTTCTCCACAAATAATGCATCTAACCTCTCTCTTACAATGTGTTTTGATATGACCAAATATGAAACATTTGAAACATTGAACCACTGGTTCTACATATGGTCTGATTCTTAGACTTATGTGTAAATTATTAAAAATTGTTAAACTATCTTTAATTTTATTCCCTTTCATAGTTATAATAAAATTATTCGTATTGACTACCTCGTATTTCTTATCCGTTTTATTCCAAATGCTTTTTTTCATTTTCTCTATTTTTAATATATCTTCCCTCTCAACTATATTTTCCCATAATTCTGGTATCTCGAACGGCCAGTCGACAATTACACCTCTACACGTAACTAACTTTTTATCTATAAAACCGGTGAGCCATTTATTTTCTACTTTGTCTATTTTGTCTAAACAATCATTAGCTTCTTTTGCATTTTTAAAACTTATTGTTGATAGATTAAATTTTATCATTTCTATATTAATAGGGAATACCCCATTCTTATTGCACCACAGTAAAATTTTTGTACAGTTCTTACCCCTATTTGACATAACATGATCTGTGTTAATTTTACAATTAATTTTACATACATTTGTAATTTTGCTATCATATCTCTGATTGTTTAAACGAAATATTTTGTCATAGGTTTCTTTATCTATATCGCTAACTTTCTCAAGAATACCGTTAATCACGACAAAACTATCTGACTTTATGACCTTATTTATATTCGTTACTTGTTTGTTGACATTTTCCTGTTCCTTTCGGTTGGTTGTTTGTGTATCGTCCTCTGCATTCCTTGTCCTGGTACTTGGTTCTTGGCTCGAATCTATAATCTCCTCCGACAGCTCCATATCTGCATCTTTGTCTGGTTGATTCACGCTTGATTGCGAACCTGTTTCCTTAATTGAACTGCTTGCTCTTAATTGTAATTTACTTGTTACGTTACTCTCCTCGTCATTCTCTGTCTCTATCATGTCCTCTATACTATCCAAAAACTCGGCTCCTTGCTCTTCCTTTCTCGTTCGTTTTGCCACTCTCCTTACGATATGGGTTGAATCTATTCCCCCGTCCGATCGGGGGAATTTCTGACATCGTCCAGCTGTTCCTTTTGTTCGGTCAACTTTATGATCCTCAAAACTGTGACAACTCAACTACCCCGCGCTTGCTATAACCTCTTAACCAGAGATAAATTACTCGATCACTCTGTGCGTCCGATCGCTAGCACGGTCGGAACGCGACTCCAAGGACTTTCAATTCTAACTTTGTAGGTTAGCTAGAGTAACGCAACGCATACACGCAAACGCATACGGAAAAGATACAGAAAAATGCGGAAGAGCGCTGATTGGCTGTTCAATTCACGCATTCTCTGTTCCGCACGTCGATTTCCGTATCATGGAATCGCACCCTAAGGGTGCCGTGTAAACGTACTCAGTACCTATCTTTATTGGGTTGGAAATCTGAACGAACGTACCTCAAAGGGTTGTTTATATTTTTATCGATAAAATTCCGAGTGTTTAGAATTTATGTGTATAATTTTATAATATCGGAAAAAAATAAAATTTTTGAAAACTGCTATGGATAGACATTATACAAATTACTTTGAAGATTATTCAACTTCTGTCAGTCACAATGTAATCAACAATGATTTTCATATGGTATATATATATATATATATATATATATATATATATTTATATGCTGTACTATTTAATATACTTTTAATATACTGTTTAACATACTATTTAATATACTATTTAATATAGTATTTAATGTATTATTTAACATATATTTATAATAATATTTAATATAATTATTTTATAATATAAGTATAAACAATTATTTAATAAAATTTTATACAAAAAAGATCCATTTTTCAGATTCATAATGAATTTACATTATTATTAACATCAGAAATAAAAAAGTTAATGAAGATATTGAAAGAAAATGAAACAAAGTGGTATAACAATAGTGATTGTTCTGTATATACTGGATCAGCAGGAATTGCATTTACATTTTATCATTATGGAAAATATTACAATGACTCTGCGTACATCAAAGTATATTAGGAAATTTGAAAGATATTTTTTCCAAATAAAAATTAAATGTTATTTTAATCAAATAACTAATTTATTTTTCAGGCAGCAACAGAATTATTAAGAAAATGTATTGCAGATTTCAAAAGCAGGCATAAGACAACTTTTTTGACTGGAATTGTAGGTCCATATGCATTAGCAGCTGTAATATTTTATTCGCAGGGAAAGAAAGAGGAAATGAAACAATTAATTTCTAAGTACATAATTTTTTAATATTTTAAAAAGTACATTTTGAAATTATAATTTTTTATTAATTATTAAGCTTATATAAACACAATTTTATTTATATTTAATAAAGTTCTTTATACACGCACACACATATACAGGATGTCCGGTAACTAACGGACCAATGATTAAGGGCGGATTCTCTGGCCAATTTGGAGACGATTTTTCCTTAGCAAAAATGTTGAGAAGTCAATAATTTTCGAGTTATAAGCGATTGAAAAAAATGGTTTTTTTGGAAAACTAAACGTTTTAGAGTTAAAAGTCTAACATAATTACATTCTTCAGTTAATTTCAGGTAGAGTTTACTATAATAAAATTTTAATTTGAGGCTTAGTTATAAAGATATATAATGACAAATATTGGAAAGTTGTAAAAAATGATGACCTTTTTCGACATTTTAACTAAGGAAAAATCGTTCCCAAATTGACCAAAGAATCCATTTGTAATCGTTGGTCCGTTAGTTAGCAGACACCCTGTATATATAATTCTTAAACTATAATTATATGTTCATAAAAAATTTGAGTATTTTATGTATCAATTTTTATTGTTTTATTAATGCTGAAATAATTCTGCATAATATAAGAATTGCATAATATAGTAATTCATATATATATATAAAATAGTAGTGAAATTTAAATTATGTATACCTATGATAATAATGATGTAAGTAATAGGAGTAAAACATTAATAACTGTACAACTAAAAAAATGATAGTTATAAGATGATTATGCATTAAGATGATAATAAAGTGTAATAATTTTTTACTATTTATAAAAATAATAAAAATTTTTATAATAAAAGTAAAATTTTTAATATTTTATTTAGTATAATTATTTATTTATTATAATTTATAATATTCTTTCATAAGTTTTGTTGTTTAACAATATCTTAGTGTTTGAACAGAGCAATACATATTAAATTCTAAGAATAATTATTCTTCTAAATATTTTATATAGAGATAAAATCAAATAATTTTTAATTTTACAATTTATAGGTTGAAGTCTTTATCTAATTATGTTTTGGACCAACATAATGATGTTCCTGATGAATTATTATATGGAAGAGCTGGATATTTAGCTGGTTTGCTTTATGTAAATGCAAATATATCTCCAGCTCCTATAGAAGCAGATCTAATAACAAAGGTATTGTTTTCTTAAATATAATTTTATATATAATTTACATTCAAATAAAACTTTAATATTAAAACTTTTACATTAAAATTGTTTGCATAGGTTATTTCTTATATAATAAAATCTGGTATATCTTATTCTTCAACAAATCATTGTCAATCACCTTTAATGTATTCTTGGCATGATAAAGAATATATTGGTGGTGCTCATGGATTAGCTGGCATATTATATTTATTATTGCAGGTATTATATATTTCAAAAATTATATATTTTGGAATGTAATTATTTGACTCTATTTGCTATTTGATTTTATCTTCAAATTAATATTTACGTTAATAATAAATTACATTAATATGTAATTATGTATAAAGTAAGCACTATCACTTATGACATTTGCATTCTTTTCTTTTAGGCACGACAGTATTTAACACAAGTACAAATTGACAATTATTTAAAACCATCCTTATACTATCTTCAAAGATTGCAATTTTCTTCAGGAAATTTCCCTTCTTCGATAGGAAATCCTTCTGACAAATTAGTTCAATGGTGTCACGGAGCACCTGGAATATCTATGTTGTTCTGTTTGGCTCATAAGGTCATATAAATTTTATACGAAATTTAATAAATTAATAATTATTTAAATAACTTATATTATCATTGATATGATTAGATATTTGAGGATAGCACATTTCTAGACACTGCAATACGATGTGGAGAAATAACATGGGAAAGAGGATTACTAAAAAAGGGATACAGCATCTGTCATGGTGTTGCTGGAAATGGTTATACTTTTATATATTTATTTCAACAAACAAAGGTTTGGCTCACTTTTTGGAGATAGATAACACAATATAATATACGAATATTTAAGACTTAAATCGATTCAATATCCACAAATTATCAGATATCTAGATACAATCAAAATATCATTATAGCAAAAGATTTATGTTATTATAAATTATAATCTATTGGCCTATTTACATTGAACACTTGATGCATGTATCAAATAATAAATAACTAATAAATTAATCTAGTCATTAATTAATCAGCTCAAATGCTTTTTGATATGAAGATCAAATGATAGAAACAGTGTAGGTCAAGTTATTTGAACCAAGAACAATTTATTTGATTGGAAAGTTTTAGATATTCGTATTCACGTTATTTATTTAATTATACTATGAAAGCAGAATATGTTTTAGTATATATTTATATAATCATTAAAATTAATTCATAATTATTGAAAAAAATCAAAATTATCAAATTCATAATTATTGAAAAATATTCTATTAATTTTAGGACATTAAGTACTTGTATCGAGCTTGCAAATTTGCTGAATGGTGTTTTCATTATGGCTCATATCAAAATCGATGTCCTGATAGGCCTTTTTCTTTGTTTGAAGGTAAGTATATTCAGTAATATAAATTTAAATTATAATATATTTATATACTGTCTAACTTTTCACATAATGTACACAATTGTATATAATCAAAATACATAGTCATATCTTGTCTTTCGTTGTCTAGCAGACAACGAAATTGACTATATATCTATTTGCTTTCAAAAGTATATTTATATATAGCCTTATTATACATCATAATTATAAATAGCGTACGTTTTGGTTCCTATTTTGGGCTATTTTAGCGCGATTAAAAGTAATTTTAAACATAGATTACATAAAATAAAATCACAATGCAGTAGAATGTGTAAAATATGATAAATAAAAATTTGTTGTTAATGTAAAATTCATTGGTAAAATTAAGGTTTCAAGTTGATGTGAAATCTTTCATACATTAAATTAACAATAATTTTTTTTTATAATTTTGTATCTATTATTTATGTAATTATTTTAATTACTGAAACTACTTTAATTACCTTTTTTTACTGAAAATGGCTTAAAAAGAAACAAAATACGCTATTTATACTTATGGTGCATAAGTTAGATTTTCAATAAAGTATACGTGCCTTGCTTACTGCACTTGTGTCTTATTGGCCATGTTTTAGCATACGAAGTAGTTCGCCTAAAAAGTTTGTATTTTTATTATTATGTTTGATATTGAAAATATTATATACAATAAATATTATATAAATTGTAATATAATTATATTTTATTTGAGTATTTGCTTATTTTAATATGTTTAGATTTTATATTCTAATGTTTTTAATCATGTTTTACTTGAGTATTGTCTATTTTAATATAATTCTACAAAGTAATTTTGGAAAAAAAAAATTTTTAACACATAATAAGATTTTTATATATGTATCAAATCTATCCAAAATATTGTTATAATAATATTTATATTATTCATATTTTTAGGTCTTGCTGGTGTTATATACTTTTTGTTAGATGTACAACAACCACATCTGGCTAAATTTCCGACATATAATATTTAAAGTGAAACAATAAGAATATTTCAACATAAATAACAATAAAAAAATACATACTGTCGAAATGTTCAATGTTGCTATGAAGATTTAATTAAACTTTTTTATTATGTAAGTTATTTCAAACATAAAAATCTTACTTAAAATTGATTCATACACAAGATCTCCATATTATTTATTCCAATTAAAATCCTAATTTAATAGTTTTTGATCTGTTATTGTTGAATGTTGCGGCTTCTTTCTATTAATGTGACTTACCTCATGTCTAGTTAAGTGAACGAGATGCTAGTAGATAAAAATGATATATTATGAGATGGCATTGCTACTTCTCTCTTTCTCTTTATCTTTCCCTCTCATTTCCCTCTACTAGCATCTTGTCCACTCGTTAATTGGATGCACGGTTACAATATATTATATTTAGGTACTCATTTTAATCTTTGAAGTTATTAGACACGCCAATTAGCTAATTCAAAATAGAGCTTTCTGATTTGTCAATTCTTAGTTATTTCAGACTGACATAAGTAGCTATAATTGATTGTAATGTAGTTAAACGGGAAAATGGGACAATTACATTGTCATCCTCGGGCGAATGCGGTTGTGTTCGGATGCGTTTTTGTGTATTTCTTTTTTTTGAAATTTATTTTTACCATAAGCAAAAATATTTCTCTTTAAAGCTTCTTAAAGAGCTTTAAGAAGAGAGAGGCTTCTTCTTTTTTAGCTGCTTGAGCTAGACGGATTGCTCATACACCAATAATTGTATTAGTTTTTAGATAGTGAGTTTTTGTTTGTTGAGCAAAGCCGCACAGTATATTACGTATTTTTATGTTGTTGAAGAACGCTAGCTGTGGAATGCCTAGTGTGACTGAAGGGTCAATGTGACATCGATGAGATGAGTCTTTCAGAAAAGTCAGTATGGTTGGGACAAAGAAGATGTGATTTAAATTTTGGAAGTAGAAGCCACAGGGGCATACCGAGGAGAGGATAATGTTCTTCTCCCAGAGATGACCATGCGTAGCAATGTGAGATGGGACCTAATTCTAGATATTAAAGTTATGACAGGGCGAAGAAGTTTAGTATTTATAGTATTGTACCACGGTGAGGAAAGTATAGCACCAACAAGATTGAAGTATCTAACTCTTTTTATCAGACTCTGTCAAAGTTGGATGTTAGTGGTTCTATCTTTTGCAAGTTTTTTTTGAATTTAGAATAGAAGTGCAATGACATTTACACAAGAGAAGTGGATCAGAGAGGTGCAGGGGACTCTAGCGAGTGAGTCGGCCCGTTCACATTACCAGCGATGCTCTTATGGCTGGGGATCCAAAACAGTTTAATCTTTTTATTGATTAATGCATTGATTTAGAGAATTTGCATTGATATAGGACATTTTTGATTTTCATGATTAAATTATGAATTCTTCCCGAGATAATTGGATTTTTTAAACTTGAAAGAACGCTTAACGAGTCCAAAAAGATTACAGCGTTGTCGATATGTCTGTTTAGGTCTAAGATGATATCCAATCCCAGCAAACACGGTATATAAATGTTATATTATTCAAGCATGTTACATGTAACGTCACAGATTAATAGACAGATCGCCAAAGGCCTGCCTAAAGAAGAGACCGCCATCTTCGTGCGATAGACTTTGCCCCTTACCGACACACTTTGCCCCTGGTTCGAGTCCGTGCTAAATTCGTAGACTTGAACCAAAAGACTTTGCCCCTGGTTCGAGTCCGTGCTAAATTTCGTAGACTCGACCAAAAGACTTTGCCCCTGGTGCAAGTCCAGGCTAAATTCGTTTGACATTACCAACAGACTTTGCCCCTGGTGCGAATCCAGGCTAATTGATCATGAGACCAATTTGAGAGATTTGGCCCCCGTTGTGTGTGTGTGTGTGTGTGTGTGTGTGTGTGTGTGTGTGTGTGTGAGAGAGAGAGAGAGAGAGAGAGAGAGAGAGAGAATATTTTACATATATGCATATATATATAAAATTTATTAAATATAAAAAATATATTTTTTACACATAAAATGTTTTTTTATTGAAATAATCACGATTTTAAATGTGATATAACACAGTGTTCAAAAATTTTTTAATTAAATTTTTTAATTAAATTTTATTAAAGAAAATTACTTGAAATTTTTTACATTAAGAATTTAAAGGCTCCTTATTCTCTTGTAGAAATTTATCACTACGCCAATTAATCACTTATTTTGAGTATTTAAAATACTATAATATACAGTAATTTAAGTATTCGAAATAAAAGTGATTAATTACTCGAAATAAGTGATAAATTGGCGTTACTAGTAATAAATTTCTATAAGGGTTGAAATAAAGTATAAGAGATAAATAGGCTATATGTGAGCCGTATGCGAAATGTGAGATGTAAGACGCATATTGAAATTTAATTTTTCGATATAACTTTCAAAAATGTACACGAGGTACAAAAAATTAGCTTGGACATTTGTAAGACTTAAAATTGGGATTAATTCTCAATTCTATTAATTAAATTTCGATATAACACACCTTACATCCGCGCACGGCTCACATATATATAGCCCATTTATTAGTGCAATTTTTAAGTTCCTTATTTTTCAAAGTTCACCTTTTTACGTTATCAAATATTTTTACGTTTTCAAGAATTTTATATTTTTACTTACCGCAGTTTCTTATCCAAATGTAAAATCTTTTATCGCAGTCTATAAAAAATTGAAACAATTTACAATTTTATGATATAATATTATTATTATTACAATTTCTATATATATGCACATCTGTCAAATATCGTGATTTATTTCACATTATTATTATCTATTTTAATAAAAAAAAAACAAAAACACTTGCAACAATAAAAAATAAACCGCCTGCCGCGAACGGAAAATGCCAAGAAAGCACGCAATTTCCGCGAATCTCGTAATTTTTTTGAAAAATCAACAATTTCAACGAAATTGTAAATTCTTCAAATCACTGCACAAGTATAATTCACAATAATAATTTTCAGTAACTACGATAAAAAATCGTATACTGAAAACCGCAAACGAAAGTGCAATGGGAGTAAGAGTAAAGTCTGTGATAAAATTAATTGGCAATAGAAAATTAATAATTTTTAAATAGAAAAATTTTGAAATTACCGAGGATTTACAAATAATAAAGTAAAAATATTAAATAATTTATGTTTTCGAATTTTGCTCGCGGAGAGGATCTTTAAAACAAGATTTTTAGAAGAGAGGACCTTTAAAATATAAACAGGCAAAAACGTTGGAAAAATTAAAGCGCGCGTTTAAACAGATAAACGCAATGAAATAAATACGCAATTGTTTTTACTTATCGCTGTAAGCTCACAAGCTTCTGACGTGCTATACACTTTTATATAATATATACAAGGTGTCCGGTAACTAACGGACCAATGATTAAGGGCGGATTCTCTGGCCAATTTGGAGACGATTTTTCCTTAGCAAAAATGTTGAGAAGTCAATAATTTTCGAGTTATAAGCGATTAAAAAAAAATAGGTTTTTTGAAAACTAAACGTTTTGGAGTTAAAAGTCTAACATAATTACATTCTTCAGTTAATTTCAGGTAGAGTTTACTATAATAAAATTTTAATTTAAGGCTTAGTTATAAAGATACATAATGACAAAGATTGGAAAGTTGTAAAAAATGATGACCTTTTTCGACATTTTCGCTGAGGAAAAATCGTTCCCAAATTGACCAAAGAATCCATTTGTAATCATTGGTCTGTTAGTTACCGGACACCCTGTATATTGGACACGAGTTTCGTTTGTTTCAGATTCTCGAGAGTTGAAGTAGGAACATACGAGTATCATACAGGGTTTGTCCGGAAAGTAATGCGTCGCATTTTTTTAAAAAAGAATTTATTGATCGCATAGGTAAAACAACTTAAAATTGTTCGAAGTATGACCCTTCTGCGTCAATACATTTTTGCCAACGCGATTTCCATGCGTCATAAGATTTCTGGAAATCCTTGACTGGGATGCTGTTCAGGGAGGCCGTCGAAGTAGCTTGTACGCACTCTGCCTCTTTGACTCCGGATCGTACTGAAAGACCCATGACTCATCCCCAGTGATAACGTTGTTCAGGAAATTGGGATTATCTGCACAGAGTTGCTTGAGTTCTTCACAAACTTCCACTCGGTGTTGCTTTTGCGCATCGGTCAACACTCTGGGCACAAGTTTTGCGCAAATCTTCCGCATGGCCAAGTCTTCCGATACAATCTCGTGAACAATCGTTTTCGGCAAGTTCAATAATTCCGACATTAAGCGAACATTCATTCGACGGTCTGAATTCAATAATTGGCGCACACGAGTCACATTGTCGTCCGTTCGCGATGTTGACGGGCGTCCTGCGCGGGCCTCGTCGGCGACCTCCTTCCGACCTTCTCTAAACATCTTGTGCCATCTGTTTGACTGCGATTTGGAAAGGCAATCGTCCCCGAAAACTTTCTTGAGCATTTCAAAAGTTTCCAGCGGCGTCTTGTCCAGCTTCACGCAAAACTTTATCGCATAGCGTTGCTCTATCGTTCTCTCCATCACAAGTTCGACGCGACCACTAAGCAGAGGTTCACAGAATAAGCCGTCCTAACCCTCCAAGCGCATGGAAACAATTGAGCGACCTACCGTTGGAAAGCTAAGAGTACCCCCCTTCCTCCCCAACCGGTCCCATCGCTCTGCGATGTATAGTCGCGTCACAAAAAAATGCGACGCATTACTTTCCGGACAAACCCTGTATATCGTTTGTGACTTGCCGAATGAAAGCAAGACAGAGAGCGAACGAGATGATGAGCTTAATAGCTCATAATGTTATAAATAAATAAATAAAAAATTATAACCTGACCTACTAGTTATTGAATCTTTTTTTAATAAAATGTTTCATTATTATTATCATCTAAGTCTAAGTCGTTTAATTACTTTTTAGTTTTTTAATAATTAATTTAATTTATTCTAGTCATTTTTATATGAGAAAAATAATATCACGTATACGTTTTATAATGAATTAATATATTTCGGGAATCGAATTATATATTCTTAATAATATAAAAGTGTTCAAAAATTATATTTGACTTTTAATTTTAATTATTTTATAGCAAAGAGTTCCGAAATCTCTTACACACATAATGGGGATTTTTTTCATCCATATAATTCGCAATTAAGTATATATGTTAATTATTAATTTTAATAAAATAAAAATTAAAATTAAAGGTCAAATATAATTTTTAAACACAAATATATTAAATTAATTATAAAACGTATACCCATGATAGTATTTTTCTCGTACAAAAATAATTAGAGTAAATTAAATTAATCATAAAAGATTAAAAATTAATTAAAGAATTTAAACTTATATTTTATATAATAATAATAAAACATTTTATTACGTCAAACCGTCGTGAAATAATTAAATAAAATTTGCTAGTTACGTCAAAGTCAAGTTTTCTAAGCTTATAAAACATTTTATTAAAAAACAGATTCAATAAATATAAGTACATGTTATATATATACTTATATTTATTGAATCTGTTTTTTTTATAAAATGTTTTATTATTATCATATATAATATAAATTATTTAATTATTTTTTAATTTTTTTATGAGTAATTTAATTTGTTCTAGTTATTTTTGTACGAGAAAAATACTATCACGGGTATACGTTTTATAACGAATTAAATATATTTATGTTCAAAAATTATATTTGACCTTTAATTTTAATTTTGTATTTTATTAAAATTAATAATTAACATATATACTTAATTGCGAATTATATGGATGAACAAAATCTCTATTATGTGTGTAAGAGATTTCGGAACTCTTTGCTAAAATAATTAAAATTAAAAGTCAAATATAATTTTTGAACACTTTTATATTATTAAAAATATATAATTCGACTCTCGAAATATATTAATTCATTATAAAACGTATACGTATTAGTATTTTTCACATATTAAAATGATTAGAATAAATTAAATTAATTATTAAAAAACTAAAAATTAATTAAACGACTTAGACTTAGATGATAATAATAATGAAACATTTATTAAAAAATAATTATAATAGGTCAGGTTAATATTTTATTTATTTATTTATTTATAACATCATAAAATTCTGTCCTTTCCGAAATACGCGAACGCTACGAAAAGATAAATCTCGTACATGCCGCCGGACGAGTTCATGAGCATGAGACGCTCTTATCTTGGGAACGTATTAATAGTTACTGCATTGACTACTACTACGATATGGCGCTGAAATCAGTGAGAAATGCTGGTCTCTCCTTCATCCAGACCTTTGGCGATCTGTCTATTAATCTGTGGTAACGTATATGTTAGTTGTAATTTCCCACTCATAGATGTAACATTTTTAATATTACATATAATATATTACATTGTAGTCATATTGTCATTATATCCCAAGATAGCACTGACTTATCAATACATCAATGTGCTATTTGGTATTGTAAGATATATTACGAGATATATCTTGCATAGTATAACTATGCCTGCGTGCGGATAGGCGCGCGCATCCTGTAGATGCGCGCGCAGGTGTGAGATGCGCGCGCAGTGGCGCAAAACCTCGTGGTCGACGAGGAAGAAGGCGGCGGCCATGACGGCAGCATTAGCAAAAGTACAGCGAAGGAGTGTGGTCGGGCGCGCGACGTTCAACTACGTCGCAACAACTTGTATGGCATAAGCCGAGTTAGAATATAGAGTCACACGGCGAGAACATGGTATTTGTAAGTACCATGCGCGTGAATAAAGATCAGTTCAGTTAAACGTGGTGTGATAATTATTACAACCATCTCACGAGCAAGACCCCTTTGTTCGCCTCTCCCGCGGCTTTCCTGACACCCGCGAATCCAGGCATCCCAACAAAGAGAGTCCTCTCATTAAATATCTACCATCCTCACAGCTTCAGAAGTGGGATATCCCTTGCTCTGAGTGGTTTTTTTTCGTTTTTTCGCGTCCGGAATTTAGACGCAAATAGATTGCGTCACCCGCATTCCTTCTCTCTTTTTTGAAAAAAAAAAAAAAAAAAAAAAACCACAGTGCTCGCGTCGTCATAAAGGCTAACGAGTGCGTGTTATTCTCGCGTTGTCCAGTGACTGTCGAAATATTCTCGCGTTGTCCAGTGACTGTCGAAATATTCTCGCGTTGTCCAGTGACTGTCGAAATATTCTCGCGTTGTCCAGTGACTGTCGAAATATTCTCGCGTTGTCTAGAGACTGTCGAATTATTCTCGCGTTGTCCAGTGACTGTCGAAATATTCTCGCGTTGTCCAAAGACTGTCGAAATATTCTCGCGTTGTCCGAAGACTGACGAGTCAATCCTTGCATTGCCCAAAAGGCGGTCGAGGCTTTCTATAATTTTCAGTGGTTAATCGCATTCGAAAATTTTCTTTGTTACGGTCACAAAAAAGTGCCGGTTAGACGCCATTGGAAACAAATGCGTCGTTCGCGCTAAAAAGCAGTCGCCATTTTAGTTTTCTTAGTGCCTTTGTTTTCCGAGTTCACGAGTCGCGAGATTCCCGCGCTTTCAAGATGTCTACAGACACATCGATGGAACTCGTCAAGGCGAAATTAAGTGATTTATCTCTTCCCCTCTTACGAGCTGAAGGAAGAAAATACGGTATCATCCTATCAAGTCAAGATAAGGATAGATGGATAGATGAGATCTTAGATCACATAATTAGACAAGAAAAGCTGCAATTAGAAAAAAATCCTGAGCAAACAGAGACGACAATGAAGGAACAAAACCCATCACATTCTGATGTATCAGGTAATAATACACAGCCTCAATCTTACTCCTCGTTGAAAGAACAAATAGAATTGCAAAAGGAACAAATGGACCAGCAAAAAGACATGCTGCAACAATTGGTTAAGCAGCAGTCTATCATGCAACAAATGTTCATGTCAATGTCCGTCTCAAAAACTTCTACGCTAGAACAGCAGCATCAACTGCCTGTTTCAATGTCGCAGCATTACTTGCCTATTTCAACACAGCATCAACTGCCTGTTTCAATGTCGCAGCATCACTTGCCTATTTCAACACAGCATCAATTGCCTGTTTCAATGTCGCAGCATCACCTACCTATTTCAACACAGCATCAATTGCCTGTTTCAATGTCGCAGCATCAACTGCCTATTTACACACAGCAACAACTGTCTGTCCCAACGACACAGCATCAAATGCTAGTCTCAACGGCTCATAATCAAGTACCCATTTCTTCACAGCAACTGCATATTACTACGCAGCCTCAAAGGTCAACCACTATGCAGCATTTAGTGCCAACACATATACAGCACCAATGCTCTACAAGTTATCCAAATCAAGGATCCTCACCAGAGACGCCCCTATTGAACTACTACAAAGCTCAGGAGTCATATTCAGAAACTCCTCTAGTAACAGATTATGCAGACTCACAGATACCTGTTTTCTCACCACAAGGTATGGTGCGGCACAAATTTCAAGACGCTAATAATAACCTTGTTCCAGAAATGTCATTCGCTGCCACAGCACAAGCCATCAAATTCTTAACGAATTCCATATCTTCCTTTGGTGGTACGGAAGACGAAGACATCTCCCTATGGTTGGAAAAAATAGAGACCATTGCGGATAATTATGGTCTGTCACCCATTGTCAGATTGTCAGCGGCTACCTCCAAACTTAGTAAAGTTGCTCGCCGCTGGATGGATTTGAGTCCGGGTAATATAAATAAATCCTGGGACACTTTTAAGGATGAGATCACTCAAAGATTTAAAAGAGAAATTCTTTTCAACGTTGTAATGCAGAAAATAAATGACAGAAAATGGAATTTTGCATCAGAGAGTTTTCAAGAGTATGCCATGGATAAGCTTGCGTTAATACACCCACTCAAGCTTAATGATACAGACACCATCCACCTGTTAATCAATGGGATTAACAACCTCGCTATAAAGTCTACGGCTGCAAACAAACCTCACCATTCGATAAATCATTTTTTAAAAGAGATGCATTATATCACTGAAGTCTGCAGATCTACTAAAGTTGTTTCAAAAAATGACAAAAGATACAACCCCTCGAAGAATAACGACTTCAAGGACAGCAACGGTTCCTCTAAAAATGGACAACAAAAGCCAGAAATTTTTTGTGCCTATTGCCGCAACAAGGGTCACCTAAGAGAGGATTGCAGAAAATTAAAAAGGAGGGAGCAGCAAAAAGCATCATCCCCGACAACTTCTCCTACGGTAGCAACAGTCGATGAACAGCCAAGCAGTCCATCTTCTATAGTAGCGGTAACATTTAAAGATAACGGTAGGAAAATTGTTTCCCAAGACACCGTCCTTAATATTGTTAAATTAAATAACGTCGCATGCGAGTTACTAGCAATGATAGACACGGGAAGCCCGGTCTCTTTCATCTGCCATGCCACTTTTAGTAAATTTTTCTCATCTCAATCTTTACGATTTAACAGCAGTAAACAAACATATAGAGCGGTAAATAACACTACCATTTCAACTCTGGGTTCAATAAAAACAAATTTAGTTTTAAAATCCTTGCCAAATTTTACAGCATCTGCAAATATGCTAGTTTTAAAAGATAATTTTTCTTCCATGGATTTGATTTTAGGAAGAGATTTCCTTCAAGACAATGAAATAACTTTCACTGTTTCGTTGACTAATAATGAATCAAAAATTAAAGTTGATTTATTTTCAGAAGTAGCTTCAACGGAAATCGTTGAACTTCCAAAAAAGGACTCTATTCCTTTTCTATCGGAATTAAAATCTGTCTTTGGTCCAGAAGCGGATCATAAATTAATTAAAGTAATTGAAGAAGTAGAAAATACAGACGTCCCACCAGTGGAGGACGATCACTCGGTTAAAGTCTCGTTAAAGGACGATTCTATTTACGCTTACGCGCCACGAAGATTTGCGTGGTCTGAAAGGCAGCAGATCAGAGAGATTACGGACGACCTACTAGATAGGAATATTATTAAGTATAGTTCTTCTCCGTACTGCGCTAGAATAGTTCCGGTTCGAAAAAAGAACGGTACCCTGCGTCTTTGTATTGATCTGAGACCTCTTAATAGTAGAGTGATAAAACAAAAATATCCCTTTCCGCTGATAGAAGACTGCATATCGCGTTTAGGTGATAAAACGATATTTAGCCTTTTAGACTTAAAAGACGGGTTTCACCATATAAAAATTTTTCCAGAACACACGAAATATTTCGCGTTCGCCACACCAGATGGCCAGTTCGAATTCGTGAAACTTCCTTTCGGTTATTGTGAAGCACCAGCTGAATTTCAGCGTCGTCTTATACAAATTTTGTCACCATTGATTCGGGAAGATAAGATATTAGTATACATAGATGATATTTTGATTCCATCTACATCAGTTGACGATAGTTTACACGTTTTAAAACAAGTTATGTTAATCCTTAAACAATATAATTTTCAACTGAATTATAATAAATGTCTTTTTCTGAAAGAAAAGATAGAATACTTAGGATATGTAATTTCCCCAACAGGGATTACGTTAAGCGAAAGACACGTGGAAGCTGTTAAGAACTTCCCCATACCAAAAAAGATAGTAGAAATTCAAAGATTTTTAGGTCTCACCAATTTCTTTAGAAAATTTATAAAGAACTATGCTTTTAAAGCAAAACCTCTTACGGATTTATTTAAAAAATCTGTTTCCTTCAAATTTGACGAAAGTGGTCAGACAGCTTTCAACCTTCTTAAAAATGAGCTAGTTTCAGCGCCCATTTTATCTGTATATAATCCCACGTTACCCACAGAAATTCATACGGATGCTAGTGCAGTCGCAATAGCTGGCATCTTGCTTCAAAAACAAAAATCCAATAATTGGTCGCCAGTTGCTTACTACAGTCAGTGCACTAATGGTGCTGAAAGTAACTATCATAGTTTTGAACTAGAGATGCTCGCAATAGTCAAAACTGTCGAAAGATTCCATATTTACTTATATGGAATAGACTTTACAGTAGTTACAGATTGCAATGCAGTAGTGCATGCAATCAATAAAGCCTGTCTGAATCCTCGAATAGCGAGGTGGATCCTGAGATTGCAGGATTATACATTCAATACCAAACATAGAGAGGCCCCTCGAATGGTGCATGTAGATGCTCTCAGCAGAGCCGTCTGCTTCACAGAGACAATTCCGCTAGAAAAAGAGCTACAATACAGACAATTAACAGATCCCTTCTTGAAACGTTTGGCTGAAAATTTAGAAAAAGAAGATCAAGAAAAATTCCAATTGATAGATGGTCTAGTTTTTAGAAAAGATACTAACAAACATAGGTTTGTGGTACCGGAAGCCATGGTTACTAACATAATCAGGGTTTACCACGATGATATGGCCCATTGTGGTTTTGAGAAAACCTATCAAGGTTTAGCAAGTCATTATTGGTTCCCTTCGTTAAGAAAACGTATTCGTAGCCACATTGATAATTGTCTAATTTGTCTCATTTCTAATTCTTCTCCCAACTCACGTGAAGGCGAACTCCAATTAACTAATACGCCAGAGCGTCCCTTTCAGATTCTCCATTTAGATCATTTTGGACCTATCAAAGAATCGATTGATGGACAAAAATATATTCTAGTAGTGATCGATACTTTCTCAAGATTTACATGGCTCATCGCCGTGAAATCAACCTCTTCTAAAGATTCGGTAAAAGCCTTAACTAATATTTTTCATAATTTCTGTTATCCTGAATCAGTCATTAGTGATAGAGGCTCATCTTTCACCGCGTCAGAGTTTATCGATTTCCTTAGAATTTATAATATAAAGCATCATCTAGTTGCTGTAGCTGCTCCATGGGCTAACGGCATTGTAGAAAGAGTTAATCAATTCCTAAAATCATCCCTTAGGAAACTCATAGACGATTACGAGTGTTGGAATATACACCTAAATACTGTGCAATACGTGATGAATAATACGTTTCACTCGTCTTTAAAAGCTTCCCCCTCTAAAGTTCTGCTTGGTATAGAACAGCGTAATAACGCTGACATTGAGTTAGTGGATTTTCTGGATATAATTGCTAAAAACGAATTAGATTTTCAGAAAGACAGAGAAGCCTGTCGTGAAATAGCAGTAGAGGCCACTAACATGATTAAAAAATATAATAAAACCTACTATGATAAAAGACATAGAAAACCGACTAAATACAATGTTGGCGATCTCGTTATGATCAAAGACTCCACTGTAAAACCAGGAGAAGACAAAAAACTCAAGTCTCAATATAAAGGAACATATCGTATTGCGAAGATATTAGATAAAAATAGATATGTAGTCCAAGACATACCGGGATATAATGTCTCGTCTAAACCATATGATTCAATATTGTCCACAGATCGAATCAAACCCTGGATAAAAGCGATTCCAGAAACCTAGTCGTTGTATATATTATTTGTACATTGCTATATATATATATATATTAGTTCATAAACAAACTTGCGTTAGACTAAGTTTACAACTGTATATTAAGTATAGCTTTAAGAAGCATAATTTTTATAAGCAATCGAAGTACAAACATTCTATTCATTGTGATTTAATAAGTTTTAATTTAATTTTGAAAATTTATTTAATTTATTAAAATAATATTTTTCGTTTCAAGTTCCGATATGCTTATCCTACGTTATCGTTTTTGGTTAAAAAATTATATTATGTTACAGGCATAATTGCGTCTATTGTATTTGATTACTTTATTTCTTTGTCGTTCCGATAGTTTAATAAAACATTCGGGACGAATGCCTAGGCCAGGATGGCCGAAGCTGTAAGATATATTACGAGATATATCTTGCATAGTATAACTATGCCTGCGTGCGGATAGGCGCGCGCATCCTGTAGATGCGCGCGCAGGTGTGAGATGCGCGCGCAGTGGCGCAAAACCTCGTGGTCGACGAGGAAGAAGGCGGCGGCCATGACGGCAGCATTAGCAAAAGTACAGCGAAGGAGTGTGGTCGGGCGCGCGACGTTCAACTACGTCGCAACAACTTGTATGGCATAAGCCAAGTTAGAATATAGAGTCACACGGCGAGAACATGGTATTTGTAAGTACCATGCGCGTGAATAAAGATCAGTTCAGTTAAACGTGGTGTGATAATTATTACAACCATCTCACGAGCAAGACCCCTTTGTTCGCCTCTCCCGCGGCTTTCCTGACACCCGCGAATCCAGGCATCCCAACAAAGAGAGTCCTCTCATTAAATATCTACCATCCTCACAGTATATAATTACAACATAACTACAATGTAATATATGTTATATTAAAAATGTTACATCTATGAGTGGGAAATTACAACTAACATGGATGTTATATGTAACGTACACATTTTATTACCTGTTATATTCCGTTTTATTATAGCAATGTAACAATTATATATCGGTGTTTGCTGGGTAAGACGTTTATGCATTTCTCGTGAAAGATGTGCCAGTCGACGTTCGATGTTGAAAAAGATGGTTTACCAAAGTCGGGCTCAACGGTCCAGTCGATTTTTGTGATGATCGGTAGTGGTTGCTTCCATGGCTGGAGTCTAGTCTTTCCCAGTTGTATTTGTGAGCGATATAGTGTTAGACATGAGGGTTATGTTTAAAGCGGATGTTGAAGAGAAATCTGAATATAACCAGATGATACTGTGAGGAAGGTAGATGTTTTAATGAGAGGACTCTCTTTGTTGGGATGCCTGGATTCGCGGGTGTCAGGAAAGCCGCGGGAGAGGCGAACAAAGGGGTCTTGCTCGTGAGATGGTTGTAATAATTATCACACCACGTTTAACTGAACTGATCTTTATTCACGCGCATGGTACTTACAAATACCATGTTCTCGCCGTGTGACTCTATATTCTAACTCGGCTTATGCCATACAAGTTGTTGCGACGTAGTTGAACGTCGCGCGCCCGACCACACTCCTTCGCTGTACTTTCGCTAATGATACCGTCATGGCCGCCGCCTTCTTCCTCGTCGACCACGAGGTTTTGCGCCACTGCGCGCGCATCTACAGGATGCGCGCGCCTATCCGCACGCAGGCATAGTTATACTATGCAAGATATATCTCGTAATATATCTTACAGCTTCGGCCATCCTGGCCTAGGCATTCGTCCCGAATGTTTTATTAAACTATCGGAACGACAGAGAAATAAAGTAATCAAATACAATGAACGCAATTATGCCTGAAACATAATATAATTTTTTAACCAAAAACGATAACGTAGGATAAGCATATCGGAACTTGAAACGAAAAATATTATTTTAATAAATTAAATAAATTTTCAAAATTAAATTAAAGCTTATTAAATCACAATGAATAGAATGTTTGTACTTCGATTGTGTTTGAAACGCATAATAGAAAACTACTTGTGTAATAAAATATTATATTTTTTAAATGGAATATTCTAGAATATTCGCTTCCGATCGCAAGTCAACAGGCATATCGTTTTTTTATATGTTTTTTTCTGGAAAACATATCGCGACACAAATTATCCTGTCGTATAAAAACACGCTCGAAAATAAACAATTAACGGTGTCGCAACCGTTCCGCCGAATAATTATATTTTCTTGAGCATGCGCGGCTTCTCACGGGCGCCTCGTTTCGCCAATAATCATCGTGATTGCCAGCTCGCGCATGCTTTCTAACAGCCGTTGTTCTGTCAAATTTGACAGCGGCCAATTACGCGTAATACGCTCAGGTCACCTCGCGCAACTTTAAAAAGACGCAAATTTATTGGCGCGTCACACGAAGGTGGGCTCCGCTCCGGAAATTATAAATGAGGAGCTCTCACCCCGCTTGCCAGCTTTATCGCTTTTCCGTCGTGAAAACATATCGCAAACCGCTTATCTGATAAACCGCAAAATTCGTTGACGACCGCCGCTAATTCCGCACTTTGATTTTTGATTCCGATTTCACTGTAAAGATAATTAAGGTTTTGTAATAAGTTGTTATAGTATTTTGTCAATACGTGTGTGATATTATTAAAGTCTTTGTTTTACAAAAAAGGTGACTCAGCCTTTCGTGCAGCGCAATCCTTTGCTCACGCAGCGCGTTCGTGAACATTTTTTGGTCCTTCGAGCCGGATCCGTCGCACCGGCAACCGCAAGTTCGTGAGCGTGTCTTCTCGCGTGAGTGACAATAGTGCAGTTTCGTGTGCAGTCATCATGGATGTACCCACGCTGGTTGATTGTCAGCGTGAGCTTCAAGTCCGCATCTCACGTTCTGTGGAGTACTTGAAGAAGCTGGGCAGCTCCAATATCACCGCCAGCGCTATCTCCACACGCACCAGAATTCTGGATCAGCTGTGGACAAAGTTCGAGGCGCAGCATGACCTTATCCGGGCGGCCTTGAAGGAAAAGTTCAGTGAGAGCGAGTACTTTAAATCAGAGTTGCATGCTGATACGGAGAATCTCTACGTGTCACAAAGAAGCATACTAGACAGCTACGCTGAACACTTTCGTACAGCAAACGTACCTCCTTCTGCCGACGCCACGTCAAGGTCATCACTGCCGCGTATCAAAGTGCCGCCATTTTCTGGTGCCTATGCCGATTGGCCGTCGTTCCGAGATCTCTTTCTCTCCGTCGTGAGTGGCAATGCGATCTCCAACATCGAGCGCTTTCACCACCTGCGCTCATGTCTGACGGGGCAAGCTGAAAGGTTAATAAGGTCATTGCCTGTCACCAGCGACAATTACGATCGCGCTTGGGCGATTCTGGACAAACACTACAACAACAAAAAGGAATTGATCCGCTCCAACTTCGCCACG
Organism: Nylanderia fulva; assembly: GCF_048542155.1. NCBI lineage: Eukaryota > Metazoa > Arthropoda > Insecta > Hymenoptera > Formicidae > Nylanderia > Nylanderia fulva. The sequence goes on from NW_028190862.1 coordinate 348,682, forward strand.
TTCATCGCCGTGCCGAAGATGAAGGGAGATACCGCAGAAGAATTGAGACGTATTCACAACGCCGTTACTGCCGCCGTCAATGGTCAGGAGAGCATCGGACGTCCAATCAACACCCACGGAATGGACCTCTTCAACTTCCTGGTCACCGAGCTGTTTGATGCACGCACACGTCTTGAGTGGGAGTCGTCCACGTCAGACTCATCAGAGCCGGCACAAAACGAGGCACTTGTGGACTTCATCAGCCGCCGGATCCTGACGCTCAACGCCGCACGACCGAAGAGCGCCAGCAAACCGCCCGGAGATGCTCCACGGGTAGCCAAGGCACATGTCACGAAGCACCAAGGAACCGAGTCGCCGCACTGTGCACTGTGTCGCGAGAAGCACACCTTGATGACCTGCCGAGATTTCAAGGCCAAGACTGTCAACGACCGCAAGGCATTTGTCGAGAGTAACAGGCTCTGCTACAATTGCTTAGGCAACCATTTTCTCTCTCGCTGCCAGTCAAAGAAGAACTGTCTGACATGCGACGCACGACACCACACGATGTTACACGGAGCACCCACATCGTCAGCGTCAACTGAAGCCACCCGCGCCACCACGTTGACTGCTACGCAGCAAAATCCAGAGTGCAAGGCCGTTCTTCTTGCAACAGCACGAGTAAACATCGCCGATCGGTACGGATCACCACAAGCCGTACGCGCCTTGATCGACCAATGTTCTGAGGTGTCGATCATTTCGGAGACCTTGGCACAACGTCTTCGCCTTCCTCGAGTCTCAACGGGCCTCTCCATTTTCGGCATCGGAGGGACTCGCTCGGGATCCGCTCGTGGCAAGGTCACGCTGCACGTAACGTCAGACGTGACCAACGCCAAACTCAGCGTGGTGGCCTTTGTGCTGCCCCGCATATCGCTGCAGCAAGGCTCAGTCTCGCGGGAAGAACGCAGCTGGCCTCATCTCAACGGACTCCAACTGGCCGATCCTCGCTTCTTAGACGACGACCCAGCTGAGCTGCTACTGGGAGCCGAGGTCTATTCCTTGATCCTCGAGGAAGGCCTCCGCAAGGGAGAATCAAGGATGCCGATCGCTCAGCAAACCAGCCTGGGATGGATCCTTTCTGGCGGCTACGACGCAGCAGCAGTCAAGGGACATCGCCGCACCTTCCGGTGCACCGCCGATCATGACCTCGCCGACCTTGTTCGCCGCTTTTGGGAGCAGGAGAGCGAGCCAATATCTCAGGCTCCACTCACTCCTGACGAATCCAAGTGCGAGGAGCTTTACGTGCGCACCGTCACACGCACGCCCACCGGGAGATACATGGTGAGGCTGCCCTTCTCATCGCCGCCAACGACTCTTCAGGATACTCGCCGCCCAGCGGAGCATCTACTGAAAGCCATGGAGACCAAGGGCAGCCGAGATCTTCGCTTTGGCGACCTCTATCACGGCTTCATGCAGGAATACGAGGACCTGCAACACATGAAGAAAGTAAGTACTTCAACAACAACGGAGAATTTCAGATGCTACTTACCACATCACGGGGTCCTGAAGGAATCGAGCACGACGACAAAGCTCCGAGTCGTGTTCAACGGCTCTCAGCGCACACGGGCCGGCACTTCGCTCAACTCGCAGCTGCTGACTGGGGCAAACCTTCTGCCAGCGCTCACCGACGTGTTGCTGCGATGGCGTTGGCACCGGTACGTCTTCGTCACCGACATAGAGAAGATGTACCGCCAAATCCTCGTACATCCTGAGGACTGCCGTCTCCAAACAATTTTGTGGCGTCACAACAAGACGGACGAGATCGGAGAGTACGAGCTGCAGACGGTGACCTACGGCATGGCGTGTGCACCGTTCCTGGCCATCCGAACTCTGCAACAACTTTGTGCGGACGAGGGAGCGCAGTTTCCTCAAGGTGCCACAGTGCTTCGGCTTGATTGCTACGTCGACGACGTGGTCACCGGCACGGACAACCTCGACGATGCCGTCAACCTCCAGACGGAGCTGCGCAACCTCTGCATGGCGGGCGGATTTCCACTGAGGAAGTGGGCCTCGAACCATCCAGAGGTCCTCACAGGAGTCCCACAGGAGCATCGGCTGCAGCAAGGACCACATTCCTGGGAAGGAGAGAGCCATTCGACATTGGGCCTGCGATGGCGTCCTCAAGATGACCGGTTTGCCTTCGCGATACATCCTCGGCCAGTCAGCACATTCACGAAGCGACGAGTCCTCGCCGAAACTGCACGCCTATTTGACCCGATGGGCTGGCTCGCGCCTGTCATCATTCGGGCGAAGATCCTAATCCAAAGCACCTGGCTTCAGCAACTTGATTGGGACGCTCCACTGCCGGCCAAGGATGCTCGACATTGGCAACAGCTGTTGGATCAGTTGCCGCTGCTCAGGCACATACGCGTGAATCGCTGGCTCAGCACCGACAACGACCACTCGAGGTTGCAGCTCCACGGTTTTGCTGATGCTTCCGAACGAGGATACGCCGCAGTAGTCTACCTCCGCACCACTGAAAGGGGAAAACCGTCAATTAATCTACTCATGGCAAAATCCAAGGTCGCACCCGTCAAGCAGGTTTCGTTGCCGCGACTTGAGTTGTGCGCTGCTAGCCTACTCACCACGCTCACGCTGCATGTCCGCGACATTCTCGGCTTGGCAACTACTCCAGTATATCTGTGGTCCGATTCCCAGGTCACGCTTCATTGGATCCAGGGACACGCCACTCGCTGGAAAACGTTCGTCGCCAACCGGGTGGCTCACATCCAGACTCAGCTCCCGGACGCTCAGTGGAGACACGTGGCCGGGAAGGACAATCCTGCAGATTGCGCATCACGAGGAATTAATCCGGAAGAGTTAGTCAATCACACGCTATGGTGGACGGGACCTACCTGGTTGGCACTGAACGAGACAGCATGGCCCAGCTCAGAGGTCCACATCGCGGAGGATGACCTTCCTGAGCAGCGCACCACCAGCCTGATGACCAAGGGTTCCGTCGTCGTCGAACCGGACATCCTTCTTCGGTTCTCCGCGCTTCATCGGCTGCTACGCGTCACGGCTTGGTGTCGTCGATGGCTCAACGTGGCGAGCCGGGAGGTCACACCTGGTTGTCCACTACACCCCGACGAGCTGGACGCCGCCCTACTCCAGTGGCTTCGAGTAGTACAGGCGCTCCACTTCCCGGACGAGATAGCTGCTGCCACCGCAGGACGCTCCGGCCCACCACGCAGTTCACTGATCAAGCTGAATCCGTTCATCGACGACCAAGGTGTACTGCGCGTTGGAGGACGTCTCAAACACGCACTGCTGCCCTACGACGAGAAGCACCCGGTGATCATACCGCCGGCCTCCTGGATGACACGACTGCTGATCGAGTCCTGCCATCGTCGCTCTCTGCACGGCGGCGTCCAGATAACACTCGGTCTGCTTCGCCTTCGGTTCTGGGTACCACGCGGAAGGACCGTCGTCAAGCAGCAACTGCATCGGTGCGTCACTTGCACTCGCTGGCGCGCTGCCACGCCACAGCCTCCAATGGGCCACCTTCCTCGGGACCGAGTGACGCCAACTCGACCTTTCTTGAGCACTGGACTGGACTACGCGGGACCAATTTCCATCCGGACCAGCAAGGGACGCGGACACCGCTCACAGAAAGGATACATCGCGGTCTTCGTCTGCTTTTGGTCGAAGGCCATCCACCTCGAGGTCGTCTCGGATTACAGCTCCGAGGCCTTCATCGCCGCCTTACGCCGCTTCGTCTCTCGCAGAGGACTGTGTACTGACGTCTACAGCGACTGCGGCACAACATTCGTTGGCGCCGATCGCACCCTGCGGGAGCTCTTCAAGGCGTCGACCTCCGAGGGCCTTCACATCGCCCGCGCCGCCAACACTCAAGGGATCCGCTGGCATTTTAATCCGCCAGCGGCCCCTCACTTCGGTGGTCTTTGGGAGGCTGCCGTGAAATCCACTAAATTTCACCTCCGCCGAGTAATCGGCGACACCACGCTCACTTTTGAGGAGCTTAACACACTCCTCACACAAATCGAGGCGTGTCTTAATTCTCGTCCGTTGCAGGCTCTGTCAGACGATCCAGACGACACTTCAGCACTCACTCCAGGGCACTTCATCATCGGCGCGCCTCTATTAGCTATACCTGAGCCGTCACGGATCGGACAATCATCATCCACGCTGTCACGCTGGCATCACCTGCAGCTGATGCGGGACCATTTTTGGCAGCGGTGGTCGGCTGAGTACGTGCACGGGCTCAACCCCCGCACCAAATGGGTCAAGGCCGAGGCCGCACCTCACGTCGGGGACCTTTGCATCATCCGCTCGGAGCTCACCCCTCCGACTCGATGGCCTCTTGCAAGGATCACGAGACTGCATCCCGGGGACGACGGTGTCGTCCGCGTGGTCTCAGTACGCACCGCCACATCCGAATTCGTACGCCCGATCATTAAATTGGTCATGCTCCCGGGCGCGGATCGTATTCCGGACACGAATAACGCGGACACGCCGTCCGCCGGCACGTAACACATCACTCATCAACGTTCGACACTCATTCACGAGATTTATCACATCATACACTGTATCATTTGTCACACCTCACTCTCATCATGCACCACCGCACTTGCAATTGTTCCATAATCACCACACTGCACTACACGTTCGTCATTTCACATCAAACACACACTCGTTACTGTCTCAGCTGATCATCACATTCCACGCGATCACCACGTGTTTCCGCGGCTCAGCTGATCGATTCGAATTACACGCAATCATCACGTGAATCTCGCCGCGCCGGCGCGCCTGCCCCACCATCGATCACTATCGACTTGCGATTCCGCGACCGAAATACCAAAAACATGTTGTCACTGCGCGACAAGGCGGGCGGGAATGTTTGAAACGCATAATAGAAAACTACTTGTGTAATAAAATATTATATTTTTAAATGGAATATTCTAGAATATTCGCTTCCGATCGCAAGTCAACAGGCATATCGTTTTTTTATATGTTTTTTTCTGGAAAACATATCGCGACACAAATTATCCTGTCGTATAAAAACACGCTCGAAAATAAACAATTAACGGTGTCGCAACCGTTCCGCCGAATAATTATATTTTCTTGAGCATGCGCGGCTTCTCACGGGCGCCTCGTTTCGCCAATAATCATCGTGATTGCCAGCTCGCGCATGCTTTCTAACAGCCGTTGTTCTGTCAAATTTGACAGCGGCCAATTACGCGTAATACGCTCAGGTCACCTCGCGCAACTTTAAAAAGACGCAAATTTATTGGCGCGTCACACGAAGGTGGGCTCCGCTCCGGAAATTATAAATGAGGAGCTCTCACCCCGCTTGCCAGCTTTATCGCTTTTCCGTCGTGAAAACATATCGCAAACCGCTTATCTGATAAACCGCAAAATTCGTTGACGACCGCCGCTAATCCGCACTTTGATTTTTGATTCCGATTTCACTGTAAAGATAATTAAGGTTTTGTAATAAGTTGTTATAGTATTTTGTCAATACGTGTGTGATATTATTAAAGTCTTTGTTTTACAAAAAAAGTGACTCAGCCTTTGTGCAGCGCAATCCTTTGCTCACGCAGCGCGTTCGTGAACAGATTGCTTATAAAAATTATGCTTCTTAAAGCTATACTTAATATATAGTTGTAAACTTAGTCTAACGCAAGTTTGTTTATAAACTAATATATATATATATAGCAATGTACAAATAATATATACAACGACTAGGTTTCTGGAATCGCTTTTATCCAGGGTTTGATTCGATCTGTGGACAATATTGAATCATATGGTTTAGACGAGACATTATATCCCGGTATGTCTTGGACTACATATCTATTTTTATCTAATATCTTCGCAATACGATATGTTCCTTTATATTGAGACTTGAGTTTTTTGTCTTCTCCTGGTTTTACAGTGGAGTCTTTGATCATAACGAGATCGCCAACATTGTATTTAGCCGGTTTTCTATGTCTTTTATCATAGTAGGTTTTATTATATTTTTTAATCATGTTAGTGGCCTCTACTGCTATTTCACGACAGGTCTCTCTGTCTTTCTGAAAATCTAATTCGTTTTTAGCAATTATATCCAGAAAATCCACTAACTCAATGTCAGCGTTATTACGCTGTTCTATACCAAGCAGAACTTTAGAGGGGGAAGCTTTTAAAGACGAGTGAAACGTATTATTCATCACGTATTGCACAGTATTTAGGTGTATATTCCAACACTCGTAATCGTCTATGAGTTTCCTAAGGGATGATTTTAGGAATTGATTAACTCTTTCTACAATGCCGTTAGTCCATGGAGCAGCTACAGCAACTAGATGATGCTTTATATTATAAATTCTAAGGAAATCGATAAACTCTGACGCGGTGAAAGATGAGCCTCTATCACTAATGACTGATTCAGGATAACAGAAATTATGAAAAATATTAGTTAAGGCTTTTACCGAATCTTTAGAAGAGGTTGATTTCACGGCGATGAGCCATGTAAATCTTGAGAAAGTATCGATCACTACTAAAATATATTTTTGTCCATCTATCGATTCTTTGATAGGTCCAAAATGATCTAAATGGAGAATCTGAAAGGGACGCTCTGGCGTATTAGTTAATTGGAGTTCGCCTTCACGTGAGTTGGGAGAAGAATTAGAAATGAGACAAATTAGACAATTATCAATGTGGCTACGAATACGTTTTCTTAACGAAGGGAACCAATAATGACTTGCTAAACCTTGATAGGTTTTCTCAAAACCACAATGGGCCATATCATCGTGGTAGACCCTGATTATGTTAGTAACCATGGCTTCCGGTACCACAAACCTATGTTTGTTAGTATCTTTTCTAAAAACTAGACCATCTATCAATTGGAATTTTTCTTGGTCTTCTTTTTCTAAATTTTCAGCCAAACGTTTCAAGAAGGGATCTGTTAATTGTCTGTATTGTAGCTCTTTTTCTAGCGGAATTGTCTCTGTGAAGCAGACGGCTCTGCTGAGAGCATCTACATGCACCATTCGAGGGGCCTCTCTATGTTTGGTATTGAATGTATAATCCTGTAATCTCAGGATCCACCTCGCTATTTGAGGATTCAGACAGGCTTTATTGATTGCATGCACTACTGCATTGCAATCTGTAACTACTGTAAAGTCTATTCCATATAAGTAAATATGGAATCTTTCGACAGTTTTGACTATTGCGAGCATCTCTAGTTCAAAACTATGATAGTTACTTTCAGCACCATTAGTGCACTGACTGTAGTAAGCAACTGGCGACCAATTATTGGATTTTTGTTTTTGAAGCAAGATGCCAGCTATTGCGACTGCACTAGCATCCGTATGAATTTCTGTGGGTAACGTGGGATTATATACAGATAAAATGGGCGCTGAAACTAGCTCATTTTTAAGAAGATTGAAAGCTGTCTGACAACTTTCGTCAAATTTGAAGGATACAGATTTTTTAAATAAATCCGTAAGAGGTTTTGCTTTAAAAGCATAGTTCTTTATAAATTTTCTAAAGAAATTGGTGAGACCTAAAAATCTTTGAATTTCTACTATCTTTTTTGGTATGGGGAAGTTCTTAACAGCTTCCACGTGTCTTTCGCTTAACGTAATCCCTGTTGGGGAAATTACATATCCTAAGTATTCTATCTTTTCTTTCAGAAAAAGACATTTATTATAATTCAGTTGAAAATTATATTGTTTAAGGATTAACATAACTTGTTTTAAAACGTGTAAACTATCGTCAACTGATGTAGATGGAATCAAAATATCATCTATGTATACTAATATCTTATCTTCCCGAATCAATGGTGACAAAATTTGTATAAGACGACGCTGAAATTCAGCTGGTGCTTCACAATAACCGAAAGGAAGTTTCACGAATTCGAACTGGCCATCTGGTGTGGCGAACGCGAAATATTTCGTGTGTTCTGGAAAAATTTTTATATGGTGAAACCCGTCTTTTAAGTCTAAAAGGCTAAATATCGTTTTATCACCTAAACGCGATATGCAGTCTTCTATCAGCGGAAAGGGATATTTTTGTTTTATCACTCTACTATTAAGAGGTCTCAGATCAATACAAAGACGCAGGGTACCGTTCTTTTTTCGAAACGGAACTATTCTAGCGCAGTACGGAGAAGAACTATACTTAATAATATTCCTATCTAGTAGGTCGTCCGTAATCTCTCTGATCTGCTGCCTTTCAGACCACGCAAATCTTCGTGGCGCGTAAGCGTAAATAGAATCGTCCTTTAACGAGACTTTAACCGAGTGATCGTCCTCCACTGGTGGGACGTCTGTATTTTCTACTTCTTCAATTACTTTAATTAATTTATGATCCGCTTCTGGACCAAAGACAGATTTTAATTCCGATAGAAAAGGAATAGAGTCCTTTTTTGGAAGTTCAACGATTTCCGTTGAAGCTACTTCTGAAAATAAATCAACTTTAATTTTTGATTCATTATTAGTCAACGAAACAGTGAAAGTTATTTCATTGTCTTGAAGGAAATCTCTTCCTAAAATCAAATCCATGGAAGAAAAATTATCTTTTAAAACTAGCATATTTGCAGATGCTGTAAAATTTGGCAAGGATTTTAAAACTAAATTTGTTTTTATTGAACCCAGAGTTGAAATGGTAGTGTTATTTACCGCTCTATATGTTTGTTTACTGCTGTTAAATCGTAAAGATTGAGATGAGAAAAATTTACTAAAAGTGGCATGGCAGATGAAAGAGACCGGGCTTCCCGTGTCTATCATTGCTAGTAACTCGCATGCGACGTTATTTAATTTAACAATATTAAGGACGGTGTCTTGGGAAACAATTTTCCTACCGTTATCTTTAAATGTTACCGCTACTATAGAAGATGGACTGCTTGGCTGTTCATCGACTGTTGCTACCGTAGGAGAAGTTGTCGGGGATGATGCTTTTTGCTGCTCCCTCCTTTTTAATTTTCTGCAATCTTCTCTTAGGTGACCCTTGTTGCGGCAATAGGCACAAAAAATTTCTGGCTTTTGTTGTCCATTTTTAGAGGAACCGTTGCTGTCCTTGAAGTCGTTATTCTTCGAGGGGTTGTATCTTTTGTCATTTTTTGAAACAACTTTAGTAGATCTGCAGACTTCAGTGATATAATGCATCTCTTTTAAAAAATGATTTATCGAATGGTGAGGTTTGTTTGCAGCCGTAGACTTTATAGCGAGGTTGTTAATCCCATTGATTAACAGGTGGATGGTGTCTCTATCATTAAGCTTGAGTGGGTGTATTAACGCAAGCTTATCCATGGCATACTCTTGAAAACTCTCTGATGCAAAATTCCATTTTCTGTCATTTATTTTCTGCATTACAACGTTGAAAAGAATTTCTCTTTTAAATCTTTGAGTGATCTCATCCTTAAAAGTGTCCCAGGATTTATTTATATTACCCGGACTCAAATCCATCCAGCGGCGAGCAACTTTACTAAGTTTGGAGGTAGCCGCTGACAATCTGACAATAGGTGACAGACCATAATTATCCGCAATGGTCTCTATTTTTTCCAACCATAGGGAGATGTCTTCGTCTTCCGTACCACCAAAGGAAGATATGGAATTCGTTAAGAATTTGATGGCTTGTGCTGTGGCAGCGAATGACATTTCTGGAACAAGGTTATTATTAGCGTCTTGAAATTTGTGCCGCACCATACCTTGTGGTGAGAAAACAGGTATCTGCGAGTCTGCATAATCTGTTACTAGAGGAGTTTCTGAATATGACTCCTGAGCTTTGTAGTAGTTCAACAGAGGCGTCTCTGGTGAGGATCCTTGATTTGGATAACTTGTAGAGCATTGGTGCTGTATATGTGTTGGCACTAAATGCTGCATAGTGGTTGACCTTTGAGGCTGCGTAGTAATATGCAGTTGCTGTGAAGAAATGGGTACTTGATTATGAGCCGTTGAGACTAGCATTTGATGCTGTGTCGTTGGGACAGACAGTTGTTGCTGTGTGTAAATAGGCAATTGATGTTGCGACATCGAAACAGGCAGTTGATGCTGTGTTGAGATAGGCAGGTGATGCTGCGACATTGAAACAGGCAATTGATGCTGTGTTGAAATAGGCAAGTGATGCTGCGACATTGAAACAGGCAGTTGATGCTGTGTTGAAATAGGCAAGTAATGCTGCGACATTGAAACAGGCAGTTGATGCTGCTGTTCTAGCGTAGAAGTTTTTGAGACGGACATTGACATGAACATTTGTTGCATGATAGACTGCTGCTTAACTAGTTGTTGCAGCATGTCTTTTTGCTGGTCTATTTGTTCCTTTTGCAATTCTATTTGTTCTTTCAACGAGGAGTAAGATTGAGGCTGTGTATTATTACCTGATACATCAGAATGTGATGGGTTTTGTTCCTCCATTGTCGTCTCTGTTTGCTCAGGATTTTTTTCTAATTGCAACTTTTCTTGTCTAATTATGTGATCTAAGATCTCATCTATCCATCTATCCTTATCTTGACTTGATAGGATGATGCCGTATTTTCTTCCTTCAGCTCGTAAGAGGGGAAGAGATAAATCACTTAATTTCGCCTTGACGAGTTCCATCGATGTGTCTGTAGACATCTTGAAAGCGCGGGAATCTCGCGACTCGTGAACTCGGAAAACAAAGGCACTAAGAAAACTAAAAATGGCGACTGCTTTTTAGCGCGAACGACGCATTTGTTTCCAATGGCGTCTAACCGGCACTTTTTTGTGACCGTAACAACAAAAATTTTCGAATGCGATTAACCACTGAAAATTATAGAAAGCCTCGACCGCCTTTTGGGCAATGCAAGGATTGACTCGTCAGTCTTCGGACAACGCGAGAATATTTCGACAGTCTCTGGACAACGCGAGAATATTTCGACAGTCTTTGGACAACGCGAGAATATTTCGACAGTCACTGGACAACGCGAGAATAATTCGACAGTCTCTAGACAACGCGAGAATATTTCGACAGTCACTGGACAACGCGAGAATATTTCGACAGTCACTGGACAACGCGAGAATATTTCGACAGTCACTGGACAACGCGAGAATATTTCGACAGTCACTGGACAACGCGAAAAATAACACGCACTCGTTAGTCTTTATGACAACGCGAGCACTGTGGTTTTTTTTTTTCTTTTTTTTTCAAAAAAAAAGAGAGAAGGAATGCGGGTGACGCAATCTATTTGCGTCTAAATTCCGGACGCGAAAAAACGAAAAAAAAACCACTCAGAGCAAGGGATATCCCACTTCTGAAGCTGTGAGGAAGGTAGATGTTTTAATGAGAGGACTCTCTTTGTTGGGATGCCTGGATTCGCGGGTGTCAGGAAAGCCGCGGGAGAGGCGAACAAAGGGGTCTTGCTCGTGAGATGGTTGTAATAATTATCACACCACGTTTAACTGAACTGATCTTTATTCACGCGCATGGTACTTACAAATACCATGTTCTCGCCGTGTGACTCTATATTCTAACAAGGCTTATGCCATACAAGTTGTTGCGACGTAGTTGAACGTCGCGCGCCCGACCACACTCCTTCGCTGTACTTTCGCTAATGATACCGTCATGGCCGCCGCCTTCTTCCTCGTCGACCACGAGGTTTTGCGCCACTGCGCGCGCATCTCACACCTGCGCGCGCATCTACAGGATGCGCTCGCCTATCCGCACGCAGGCATAGTTATACTATGCAAGATATATCTCGTAATATATCTTACAATACGTCCAGACTCACTAGAAATGGGAGAGTCAACAGGAAGGACGTAACTATTAATTTCAAACAACACTAACCGGTGTGTTTGTTCGAGCCGAGCGAACGTGCTAGGGCCCAAATAGGCCAGTGACCGAAATGTTTACTTTTACGCTATTTAAAGGCCGTTCGATCGGTGGTCCCTTTTCGGCAAGAGAATTTAATTTCTTATGCGCGGGATGGGACCTTGTAGGACTCTTGGGTTTGGAAAGGAATAAGAGTGAGTTTATTTAAATAAATAATTGCAGATAAATAGATAGATAACAAATTTATTCAAAATAAGTTATGAATTACTAGGCCAACTTAACGAGCTGATTAGTTCGGTGTTAACAATTTATTCTAAGTCATGAAAATAACGTTTCGACTGTACGACAGTCTTTATCAATACAAATATCGCTTTGCTAACAAATCCATAAATCAAATAATTTGAAAAGACGGAACTTATATCATACATGTAAAATATATAGACTTATAATATGAAAAACGCAGAGTAACCAACCATTATAATTGTTGACGTGAATTATAGCTGATCATTCGAATTAATCGTTAAAGCGCCTAAACACGAACATCAGATTTCTATAGATCTTTTTAAATAAACATCTACTTTTGTAATCCATAATGTAATAATGATATGTAATGAGCTGTGAAATAATTAATATATTAGCCTGAATATTGGATATTTGATTTTAAAATAAATAGTGGTCACTTACATCTAGGTCGAGACGATAAAATTCTTTAAAATATTTCTTATTAAAAAACTATTATAAAACAATGTATACTTTGTAAGAAGCAAACACAATATATGTTAATTACAATGTTAAGACGCTGTATATATACCGCTATGCTAAGATGACATAGACAATTTTTCTAAAATATTAAAATAATTAAGAACCGTCGGTGTCCTTTTTTAAGTTGATACTGTTTTTTTCTTCTTTAATGTATATCATTTCAGATATCAACCTTTTGTAATAATCCCTTTTGTGATCCAAGATTTTTATATTATTCCAATTAAAAGTATGAGTAAACTTTACAATATGATCAACCGAGTGTCTTGCAGGATCAATCTGATATTATTTTTTATAATATAAGTATGCTGTCTTCTAAGCTGGGCAATAGAGCCAAGGAAACGAAACGAAAAATTAATTAAACGGAACTGTATCTCAATTAGAAGACAGCATACTTATATTATTTATATTGAGAGCCGATAAAAATATTTATTTCTGAGATTATTTTTTATGTTCATTTACTCTTGTGCTTAATTGTCTTTTAGTTTGCCCTACATATGTTGCATCACAATTATTGCACAAATATTGCATATTTTATATACAGGGTGTCCGGTAAGAGTTGCCTCAACCGTCGTGTGCAGGTAGAGTAAGTTAAACCGAATAGGAAAGTCCTCTACCGTTTTGCGATTTTTGCAATAATTATTGAGTTATTAAATAAAAAAGATCGGCCAATCCACGCAAATAGAAGCGCGCGACGAGAAAAGACGTCTTACTGTAACACGATACACGAAGATTTCTCGAATACAATTCGTAGACAGTCATCGTTCGCTCCTCCTTCTGCTTTGCGGCGCGCCGTGTATCGTGTTACAGTAAGACGTCTCTTCTCGTCGCGCGCTTCTATTCGCGTGGATTGGCCGATCTTTTTTATTTAATAACTCAATAATTATTGCGAAAATCGCAAAACGGTAGAGGACTTTCCTATTCGGTTTAACTTACTCTACCTGCACACGACAGTTGAGGCAACTCTTACCGGACACCCTGTATATAATTATTCTATCAAATTAAAAAAGGAAACCATTTATACCTTTGGAATATGCTTACGTTCTACGGCAAGGATATAATATGTGTGGGGTATATGTCTTCTTCTTTTTTTTTTTTTTGACACTGGCCTGAGCCTATGCAGCCATCATGCTGCCAGACGATTCTCGGTAACGAATAAAATCGCAAAACTCCGTCTACCGTCAACACTCGTCACAAGTCCTCAAATTTTAATGTCACATTTTTGTAGGAAATCGATGATAAGTTGTAACGGTGTAAGTTCTCGGTTAGCCTCGGATGGCTCGCCGGAACCAGGATTCGGGAGCGGAAGGCCAAACTTGCGTACACGAATTTAGAGACACAATTGGTTTATTCGATGCTATTTACAATATGTACACACTTAACCTAAAGGACGGTCACACTGTTATGTACACGAACTTATTTCTAACGCGCGGACGGACGAATAATCTTGCGGTCGCGGAGCCGCGGGCGGCGCGCTGTAGGAGAGTCGGATGCCGGGTACACCCTGGCGTCAGAGGGGGCACGCCCACCTCTGCCGACCGGAGAAAGAAGCCGAATGCCGGGTACCCCCAGGCAGCGGAGGGGTCAAAACCCACCTCCGTCGGCCGGACACAGGAGATCGAATGCCGGGCACTCCCAGGCAGCGAAGGGGTTAAACCCACCTCTGTCGGTCGTAGATAGGAAAGTCGAACGCCGGGAACTCCTAGGCTCCGAAGAGGGTACTCCCATCTTCGTCGACTGTCGTGAATCTGGAAAGCCTCGGGAACACTCAGAGGCCTGGTGCTAGGATCGGATTCAGGACAGGAATGGTGCCGGCTCTTCGGATGAGCCGGCTTATATACTGATGGTGGTCCCCCCACGCGTGCGGCGGGCATCCTCCCGGAGGGGATGGATTACGCGGCCGGCGGATAGTCGGCTCGGCGCGTCGGGCAGATGTCCGGCCCGGTGTACGTATTAGTGACGACCACTAGTGGGTCGTCACAAAGTACAATTATTTTCGGATTTGGCGACCTAAGAAGGATACTTCATGACCCCCACCACACTTCTCTAAGAACGTTCGTCAGTTTACCACACTTGTCCGCCAAGTACCTCGTGTGGAGATGACCCCTGAGCCTATGATCCAGGATCACTTCCAAGAATCTATAGGAAGAAACAGCCGTGGCGTGTGTGTGTTTCGCGGGTGTTACATTAGTACGGAGGTCTTCAATCGGGATAGAGTCGGAGAGTTTAATGTTAAATATATAAAAAAGGGCGTAACAGAGTACAGCTAATAGTAAATTTTTTATCATTGGAAAGTTTAACATACGCAACCAAGTCAGAAGAATTGTCTTGAGGGCTTTCCACCGCTGCTACTGCTGGTGTTTATGAGCGTTGATTTGTCTGCGAAGTCTTTGAAGATCTCTTCTTTTTTTAGTTTAAAACAGTCCTTCTCAGATAGTTAAGCGTAATGTAGCATATTGAGCAAACTAATGCATTGCATATGTTGTTACATATTTACTCTACATTTGTTGACATTCAAGTAAAACACGTTACGAATGTAGCTACATGAATGCTTATAAATACAATCAGATTACAAAATTTTAAAAGCAAATTAGTTGTTTTAACGATTGCTAGCAACATGACAGCAAACTCACTGCATTTGGTTATCTGGGTCTTTGACATGGTTTTTCCCATGGCAGTACACAAAAAAATCTTCTTGTGAATGCTGGAATCTTCGGGTGAAGACTTAACTTCCTTAACCTTCTTCCTTGACGTATTAGGAGATGATTGTTTATTATGTAGGTTAATTGATGCCATTATATGCAGAAATTCATCCATTGATTCCACATTCAGAGATGCTCTAATAATTAAACTTGAGGTCTTGTTGACCAAAAAATGGATAGCATCCTCATCAGTTAATTTAATCAGTTAATTACGTTGCATAAGAGCTATTTTGTCCATAGCGTAGTCAACAAACGTTTTTTTTGAAAAACAACCATTTGCGAGTTTCAATTTTTTGTAACATCACATCATAAACAATCTTCTGTTATAGCCCTAAGAGCTATAACGATTCATGTTGCATCCGCTTGACGACGGATGCTGATCGCGCGCGAAACAGATTCTGCGAGACACGCGCGAAACCGAAATTGCCTAAAATGCAAGCGAAGCAAAAGGACTTTGAATTTCCTTCGTTTGCACTCAGGTTTTTGACCAAAAGGACCTGTTGCTAGACATCTTTTCCAATCAAGAGACCTTTTGAAAAATGACGTTATAAAAAGCGAGCAAGAGATACGCTCGTAGCAATTGTAATCGAATCGCGTAGTCACTAATCAGAAGTAAGTGAAACGAATAACACCACGCGAGTGTCACATGTAATAACTTTGGAATTTGTAAAAAGAAAGTGTAATAAAAATAGACTATTCGAGATAAAAATAAAAGTATTATTTGAAAGAAATCACAATCTTCTTAAAAAAGAACGGACATGACTCCTGACGTCCAGGATTCTAATTTTCAAATTTAGCGCAACCCCAATGCCGTTTCCCGTAGCATATGACATTTCCTTTTGAAACGACTAATAATAGCAGATTTAAATACAGAACAGGAACTGTTGATTGACCCTGTACTGTAATTGAATCAGCATCGTGCAGTTTTTGTCAGCCGTGAGAAGGTTGATGTCAGTGAAGTTGGCATATCATTTTCCAGCAGATCAAAAATAAAAGGGAGTTCTATTTGCATGCAGTCAAGTTCTATAGTTTCTGATAGGTTTTAGTAATAGTTCTATTGATTTTATCCAAGAAACATCAATTGAAAAAATGATCTTCTAACTTTCTGTAGCATATCATTTTCCAGTAGATCAAAAATAAAAGGGAGTTCTATTCGCATGCAGTCGAGTTCTAATGTTTATAATAGTCTTTAGTAATAGTTCTATTGATTTTATCCAAAAAATATCAATCGAATAAATAATGATCTGCTAACTCCTCATAGCATCTCATTTTCCAGCAAATCAAAAATAAAAGGGAGTTCTTTTTGCATACAGTCGAGGTAAAACATTTGTTGTGCCTCGGGTGAGACACAGAAGGGATGTCGCCGGATTGGGAAGTGGACTTCCGAATCGTCGGGGTTTCTTCGTAGATTATAGTCTTGTTAGATCTAGAATTCCTTTTTTTTATTCAATATATATATTGGTATACAAACTTAATAAGACTCGGCGTATAGTTATTTATAAACCTCTGGTAACTTTGTTTCTCTTTTCTGCTCGTTTGACGCGACTCTAGATTTATTCGAACGTTAGTTAACGGCTCGTCTGATTGAGAGTCGGGAGTTATCCTTGATGTGACTCGGTTGGTTGATCTAATATAACTCGCTCTCTGTTCACTCCCGAGTTATTACGGTGTCTTGAACTCGGTTTTTCGTTATTTTGTCTGGCGACAGGCACCCGATTGGTGCATAATTTTTTCTTACGCGGCTTGATTTTGAGCTAAGAGCTGTTCGAAAGATGAAGCTCTTAGCTTGCGTCTTTGCGGTTTCCGGCCCGCTGCTGTATCAGCGGTCTCTACGCGGATTTTATATCCGTTAAACTTATAATTATAGCCTTTCGGGCTATAACACATTCATCAATTTTTGATAGTTTTGTTTCTTATAAAACAGTTCTCGTATAGTTCGATTCATGTACAATGCATTTCCAAAGAGTTCTGACGATGAAAATAATTAGAAAATTTAGACGTGGACGTGTTGAGAACTGGCTTTTTAAAAATTTTTTTGTTTTTTGTTTTTTATTGTTTATTTTTTTTATTTTTTATATATTTTTTATTTTTACCAAAAATGAAAGTATGTAATATTAAAGAAACGACCAATACTGGACTACAAAGGCTTTATTTCAATTAAAATGTCATGACGTTTCGACCTATGATTTAGGTCCTTTTTAAATGAGCTGAAAAATTATATATAGTTATGTATTATTACAATAAATTAAGATAAAAAGCAGCAACAAAAAATTACACAAAATTCTTACATAATATTGGAGATGACCACATTAAGTGTATTTTGTCTAAGATCTATGATTTAGTGAGTGCATGGCGAGACAATGGATTAATAGATGACGGTACATATACCAGGTATATGCATAAGTTTTTTTCGGTTTTTTGGTAAAAAAAAAACACGTAATTTTCAAGGGAAATTAATTTTTTTTTATTCAAAATATTGGCCATCGGCTTCTACACATTTCCCATCTTTCAGGTAATTTATGAATACCATGCCAGAAAAACTGCTTGTCTTTTGCGGCAAACCATTCATCGAGCCATTTTCCAACTTCCTCGAAATTGCTGAAGTGCTCCTCTGCGAGCGCGTGCCCCATTGATGCGAAGAGGTGATAGTCAGATGGCGCTAGGTCTGGAGAGTACGGCGGGTGCGGAAGGTTGTCCCATCCAAGCGATTTCAAGGTGTTTTTTACTGGTTTTGCTGTGTGAGACGGCGCATTGTCGTGTAACAAAATCACTTTGCCATGTCTTCTGGCCCATTCCGGTCGTCTTTCGATTAATGCGTGGTTTAAATTAATCATTTGTTGGCGATAGCGTTGTGTATTAACGGTTTCGCCGGGCTTCAAGAGTTTATAATACACAATACCGCTCTGGTCCCACCAGATACAGAGCATGGTCTTCTTGCCGAAGCAATTTGGCCTTGGTGTTGATGGACCGGCTTCGTCAGGTGAAAGCCACGATTTTTTTTGCTTCGGGTTTTCAAAATAAATCCATTTTTCGTCACCCGTCACAATTCGATACAAAAATGATTTCCTTTCGTGGCGTTGAAGCAGCATTTCACAAGTGACTTTGCGATTTTCCATTTGACGTTCATTCAAATTGTGTGGGACCCATTTACCGAGTTTATTGATCTTTCCCATTGCTCGTAAACGTCTGCTGATTGTTTCTTGTGATACATGTAATGCTTCTGCTAATTGCCGTTGAGTTTGAGTTGAGTCATCATCCAATAACTCCTGCAATTGCTCGTTTTCGCATTTTTGTGGTCTACCAGAGCGCTCACTGTCTTTCACATTGAAATCACCACTTTTAAATTGTCGAAACCATGTCTCACATGTTCTAATCGATGGAGCGTGTTCACCATATGTTTCTACCAGCAAACGATGACTTTCAACAGCCTTTTTCTTTTGATTAAATAAGAAAAGCAAACATCTTAATTGGTAAACATCTTAATTGTACAAACAGAAATCTCCTGCGGTGTTATGGATTACCAAAGATACACAAGACTAATGCTTCACTTAGAATCATCGTATCCTCACTTGGAAGTCCGGCATACAATGTAGCACATTTCATTCACAAAATTTTGTCTGATTCAATCAATAAACCTAAATCACATATAAAAGATGGATGGACATTTGCGAACAATATTAATAATACTAGAATTGAGGATGGGGAATGTTGAGAGATACCTATTTTCATCGATAAGAGAAAAGAAATATCGATTCGGATTACGCGCGACCAATAGCGGATCCTGACTTCGGTCATGGGGGGGAGGGGGGTTTCGGCAAAATTACTTGACATTTTTCTAGGTTTCACGCTTAGCTTTTACTCCAGGATCAACGACGAGGACGTGGTGAAACTTCTGATTCTATTTTTACTTTTCTTTTAAATTAAAAAAATTTTTTTTTTAATTTTTAATTTTTTTTTAAATTTTTTATGTTTTTAAATTTTTTAAATTTTTAATTTTAAAATTTTTAATTATATGTTTAATTATATGTTATTATTTTTTATTGTTGTATTTTTTATTTTATGTTTTTATTTATTTTTTTCTTTATTATTTTTTTCTGTATTATTTAAATGAGTACTTTTAAGTTCGTATTAGCTATTTCATCTAAAACATCTTTAACAGACGGCATTAAATCTGTATAAAGATTCATGAGCGCCAATCCATTTAAACGATTCTCTGAAGTTGTGCTTCGCAAATAAGTTTTCAGACGTCGTAACATCGAAAATGATCTCTCGTTTTTGCAAGTCGACACGGGTAAAGTAGCAAAAATACGTAAAATAATAAAAATATTTTCGCAAATAATTGGATTGCAATTATTTAACGTATCTTCTACATTTTTTAACGGGCGTTTTAACATTTCCACTCTTTTATGCCAAATTTCATACTCATTCATCAATCCTTCTATGTTGCATTGCAAATCAGCTTCATACGTTTGAAGAATATTTTTTAAAAGATACAAATTATGCTGGTCTAAAGGCGAAGGTGCTAATAGAAATTGAAAACTGGATAAAAGTTGTTCATGAATGAGAAATCTTTCATTTATTTGCATGATGAAATGGTCGAGAAAATTTATAAATATATTGGATTTGTAATAGGTTATTGGACTAATTGATCTTTGGATAGCAAGCCTTGGAACTTTTATTTCAATTTCATATTTCTCTGCATATGCACTAGCTTTTGCATACAAAGTTTCAAATTCAACGTCGACATTTTCTCTAATTTCGTTAACTCTTTGAGTTACAATTGCATATGAAATTGCCTCGCATAAATCGATCTTAGGACTTTGTAAATATTTACAAAGATTACTTAAAAAATCGAAAACTCGATTAATTGTTAGGAGAGCTATTATAAATTCCATGCTTTTCATAGATGTCAACAAGCAAAATGCGGTAGAAGATGTCTCAGAAGAGTCCCAAATAGAACTTAATTTGTGCAACGCGCTCAATATGTAATCAAAAAGTTCCAAAAAAATAGAGACCGAATCATGCCTTTCTGACCATCTTGTCGCGCAAAGTTGTTTTAATTTAAAATGTGTAGATTCTCGACTTAAATCAGCTTTGATTTCCTCTTGTAATAGGAAGTTTCGTTTTGCAGTATTAAAAAGGAGCATATTTTGCTAATAATTCCCATGCAATGTTTTATTTCTTTCATTTTACAAGAGTCAGAAATTGCTAAATTTAAAACATGTGCTGTGCAGTGCACATACTTTGCTAAAGGATATTTTTTTTTAAATATGTGCTTTAACGCCATTAAAATTTCCACTCATAGAAGCAGCACCATCATATCCCTGTCCTCGAATTTTCATTGGATCAAGACCTAATTCCATCACGGCTTTCAAAATGCTATTGGCTAATCCTTCTCCCGTTAAGTCGTGAATAGTGTAGAATTGTAAGAAAAGTTCTTCAATATGCATTGTTTGGTTGTTAAATATTTGAATACATAAAGACATTTGTTTGTTCGAAGCTGTATTCGTAGTTTCATCCACTAAAATTGAAAAAAACCCGCTATCTTTTATTCGCGAAATCAATTTTTTCAAAATGAGTGAATTACAAACTTTAATTATTTTATTTTGTGTGGTTTTAGAAGTGTATAAAATAGTTTTGTTTTGAATCTGAAATAAGTAACATAATTCCTTATCATCTCTAATTTTAAATCTTAAGAGCGCTCTAAAATTTCCGTCATTCTGTTCCGGGTCTATCTGTGGATCAATTCTACCGTCATCTCGATGACCCCTTAAAGATAAACCTTGTCGTCCACATAATAGAATTGTTTCTATTATCGGTTTTAAATATTTTCGATTTCTTTCTGCTTCTCCTTTTCTTTGTTTATTAATTTGAACGGATATCATGTCTTGTTTCTTCGTAGTAATCAAAGAAGCAGATTCGTAATCAAGCAAGGATTTCTTATGGTATTCTAAATTTTCATGACTTTTAAAGGTCTCTAGGCTTTTTTTCCAATTGCAAAATGGCTATTTCACTAATTGCTTCAGCTCTTGGTTGCCTTTTCCAGCAAATTCAGGACCAAAAATAACACAATATTTGCAAAATGCTGCATCTTTTGCCTTAGAATAAGAAAGCCATTTAAATTTATGAAGCCATGAGTATTGAAAGAGTGACCTAAAAAATCGCCCCTTTTTGGTCCCTCGATTTTGGGATTGAACTGTGTGCCAAATGTTACCTTATAATGAGACATTAATCACAGATAAGTTTCAAGTTGAGGTGACAACTATTATCAGAGGTAGGGAGGGGGGTCAAAGTTCACTGACGTACTATCTTTTTTGCTTCGAAGCAATTCAACTCAAAAATTTCAAGCGAAGTGGATAACTGTAAAGAGCTTATCCCCACGTTTTTCAGATCTCTGAATACCAATCTGACATTAGATTTTAAAAATACAAAATGGCTGATTCAATATGGCGAACTCTACATACGAAATGTTTTATTTTATAATAAATTCAGTCAAATAACTTAAGGCTACATATCCTGGGTTTTAGATAGCTGTTAATCAATTTTAAATCAGATATCCGAAATTCAAAATGGCCAATTCAATGTGGCTGAATACCTGAAAAATATTGATTTTTCCAATGCAATTTATTTGAAGAAATCAACATTATTTATCTTGTTGATTGTGTAAATCTATTCCTAATGTAAAAACATATTGAGACTTATCTTTCTTAATTTCGTTTTTTTGGAATTGTTATGGATACATCGCATATATTAGGATTGGGTATGTGTACTCCATGATATTGAGCATATCCAAGGAACCATACGATGGTCATTACGTGGCTGCAACATCCGACAGTTCGTGCGCCACTTTCACATGTACAATAGTACTCTGTAATTGAATTTCGTCCTGTTTTAACTTTATCAATGAGTACAAAAATAAGTTGTGAGTGCTGTCAAATGGTCCAAGTACAAAAAGTATAAATACACTTGACAAATACACTTTCTCTGATTATTTCAAAATAGAGTAAAAAGTCTCAGACTCAAGTTAATCATTTCTTTAAAATCTAGTATTAAAGTAACAGTATTAAATTATCTTTCCAATTTTATATTTATTTTTATATGTACATGTATATTTTTAAAAATAAAATAAAATAAGAAAAATAAAATAAAATAAGAAACAAGTGTATAAGAAAAGAATAATTTCTTTAGAGTAACCCTCATAAATTAAAAGATATTTAATAACATGTGCATTAAAAAATTCATTTTTTCGTGCACAGCTCTCCATATTAAATTGAATTTTAAATATTTGATTTAAAATTCATTAATAGCAATCCAAATAATTCCAGGATATGTAGCCTTAAGTTATTTGACTGAATTTATTATAAAATAAAACATTTCGTATGTAGAGTTCGCCATATTGAATCAGCCATTTTGTATTTTTAAAATCTAATTTCAGATTGGTATTCAGAGATCTAAAAACCGTGGGGATAAGCTCTTTACACTTATCCACTTCGCTTGAAATTCTTGAGTTGAATTGCTTCGAAGCAAAAAAGATAATACGTCAGTGAACTTTGACCCCCCCTCTACCTCTGATAATAGTTGTCACCTCAACTTGAAACTTCTCTGTGATTAATGTCTCATTATAAGGTAACATTTGGCACACAGTTCAATCCCAAAATCGAGGGACCAAAAAGGGGCGAAAAAACCACCTTTTTTTGGGTCACTCTTTAAATTACGCAACTGTGGATTTTTTGGGAAAACAAAATTTGGATTAAGTACATAAAGATTGTTCAATGCGTCTACCTTTTGAAATATATTCATTTTTTTGTCGAGAAACATAACTATATCGTTCTCTTCAAAAAATTCCGGAACAGGAACAGAGATTGAAGTTGACGGAGAGGAAGGAGGCAAACAGGAAGCTGAAGTTGACGGAGAAGGGGTAGAAAAATTAGAAGTGAAAGAGGAAGAGGGTAAAGATGGAGGGGATTCCGAAACTGAACTTTCGTTTGGCTTTGATTTTTTTTTAAAGAAATCGACTATTGTCGTATTTCGTTTCATTTTTCTTACACAACTTAGCCAGTCGGCTACTTAGAATACGAATGAAAATGAGCGAATATACTTCTCAAAAGACTAATGCCAAAAAAAATAGATGCCGAAAAATAAATTTCGTAACACAAAGAATTTATTTTCTGTTTAACTGAATGCGATTTTTCTTATTTTCTATAAAGCGTTTAACGCAGGCTGCCAAACGGCCCAAACGTATCGTATTACAACTTGTGTCTCTTTGCTTCCCTTTCCGCGATCTCTTTTCGCTAACACGCATATACGCGCACGCGGCGCACGTATAAACTATATGGGGACCGTGGGACGTATACAGATACAGAGACGGAGGAGGCGAGCGCGCAGAGTGGGAGAACAGGCCCTTGAGCCGAGAGCTTGAGATTCACGACTTTCACGAGCGCCTCCGCGCAATTCGAAACTCTGCTCCCACCACGCATACAAGGAAAGAAAAGAGTGGCGCGGCGGCGGCGCCTGCGTCGAGCGCACCGTACGAGTGTGTGCGTGGTGATAGAATTTGGAAACTGGCATGACCGCCTCTGCTTTCCGCGTCGATATTCAGTTTTAATGTTGTGTTGAAATCATTTTTTTTATTTAGATATATTATTTTTTAGATTTTTTAAATGAATCTAAAAAAATCGATTTTTTAACATTTAGATTTAATTTCCAAGGGGGGGGTTTTAACCCCAAAACCCCTCCTAGAATCCGCCATTGCGCGCGACGATCGACGGACATGCGCGCGCTGGGGAACGCGCACGCGGCGACTAGCGTTGGCGCGCGTCGAAAAGCGCGGCTCTCTCTTCCGTGAACCATGACACGATACTCATCGGCTCCGACAATTGTTACGTCCAAGAATAGTATTTCAAATATATTTAGTTTATAGTGAATACAGTGCATTATTAATATTGAATAATCCAGCCGCATTATCCCATACACAACAAATTCTGGCGATGAGGATCGGATTAGCTGGACGTGCACATTACTGACGGAGTATTCCTTGATCTTGCTCCAAGTCTCGCTTGCCCGTGCTGTGCGGATAGGGTGAGAACCTTCTAGAAGCTATACACGTGTGCGGTTAATCGGATTCGAAAATGGCACAACTACCGGCTGGTGAGGAGAGGCCGGCGATCCCCGGCTTTTTCACAATCGAAGCTTTCGATCCAGCAACCACTACATGGAAACGCTGGGTACAACGCTTGCAGGGCGCCTTCCTGATTTTCGGCATAAAAGAAAATGCTAGAGTGCCCTATCTTTTACACTATGTGGGAGCCTCGGCGTTTGATGTCCTGTGCGACAGGCTTGATCCAGCTGACCCCTTCATTCAACCTTACGATACGCTGGTACTGAAACTTGAAGAATTCTATGCGCCAACTCCGCTAGAAATAGCGGAACACTTGATTTTACCAACGGAAACAATGCGAGGGAGAGTCAGTTCAACAATTTGTGCTTCATAAATTGAGCATTCACTGTAAATTCGGAGAATACCTAAAGACAGCTCTTTGCAACCAATTCGTCTTCGGATTACTGAACAAAAAAGCGCAAGCTCGTTTATTGAAGTGGAAGGACTTAGACTTCGACGATGCAGTAAAAATTGCCATCACAATAGAGCTATCGGAGAAGAGTTTGATGCAGATGATAAAATGCAGGACCGTCTTCGTCAAATCTGGACTTATTGAAGGCGGGAAAAAAACCTAAGAAAAATTCTTCAGACAAGCGTTATAAGGGTGATAAGTATTATAAGAACAAATACGCTATTCAACATACTAACCAAAATTCTAAAATTCATTCGAAAAATATTAGTAATATAAGGTGTTATCGTTGCGGTAAAGCACATTTAGCTAATAAGTGTTCCTTGAGCAGTGTTCACGAACGCGCTGCGTGAGAGAGGAGATCGCGCGACACAAAGGATAAGTCACTTTTTGTATTAAAGACTTTAATTTTGAAACACACACTTAATGACAATATACACCTTAACAAAACTTATTACAAACGTTAATTATTTTACAGAAAAATCGAAATCAAAGTACGGAATAAGTTGTCAACGAGATTTTGCGGTTTAACTAGTATGCGGTTTTGCGTTATGCGGTTCACGGCGGAAAGCGATAAGGCTGACAAGCCGGGTGTGAGCTCCTCTTTTATAATTTTCAGGACGGAGCTCACCTTCACGCCAATAATTTCGAGTATTTCGAATATTGCGCGAGGTGACCTGAGCGCATTACTCGTAATTGGCCGCTGTTAGAATTGACGAAACGAAGTCTGGAAGAAAGCATGCGCAAGCGGGCAATCGCGATAATTATTGGTGAATTGAGGCGCCCGTGAGAAGCCGTGCATGCTCGTTGTAATATAATTATTCGGCGGAACGGTTGCGATACCGTTAATTGTTTATATTTTTGATAGATTTTTTGATGACAGAATGATTTATGTCGCAGTGCTCTTTTTTTTGAAAAACATATAAAAACGATATACCTATTTGTTGTGAATATCGGTCTAAAATATTCTAAAATATTCTATTCGAATATAATATTTTATTATGCGTATATTTTATTATGCGTATAATATTCTATTATGCGTTTTGAACAAGCAGGGACATACTTTGTCACAGCTGTGGGAAGCCGGGGCATCTAAGTACGGTGTGTTTTTCGAAGGGCTCTGCAAATCAACTACAAGAAATCCTGTCACGGTCATAAGTACACGCGATGTTAACAAAATCTTTCCAGGTGCGATCATACACAATACACAGTTACAATTAATTTCGTTTTGCGACCGTGTCTTGCGAAGTCAAGGTTTCATAACAGTTAACGTCAAATATAAAAATAAATCTAATCAGCTTAACTTGTATATAGTCGGTAGTTCTAGAAAGCCATTACTCGGTAGGGAATGGATTAGGCAGTTATCCGACGGATCTGAATTCCTAGCTTCAAGTGCGACAATAGATAACATTTCAATGCACGTTCCTAATAGCAAGCTACAAAATATTATTGAAAAATACAATAATACACGACCTTCAGAATATACAGCAATAAAAAGAGTACAAGCAAAAATTTCGCTAAAATAGGACGCAGTACCGGTGTTTGTTAGAGCGCGCCTCATTCCTTTCAAATTATTATCTCTCGTGGAACAGGAACTAGACAAGTTAGAAAACACGAGAATCATCAAGAAGGTCACGACATCTAAATATAGTTCCGATATTGAAAAAGAACGGTAAAATTCGAATATGCGGAGACTTCAAAATTACACTAAACTCTCAATTGTTAGTCGATGACCACCCGTTCCCTACAATAGACGAATTCGCGAAACTTGCTAATGGAAAAACATTTTCGAAATTAGACTTAGAAGAAGCATATCTACAATTAGAAATCGCGCCAGAAGACCGCGAATTGCTAACAATTAGTACATGTAAAGGATTGTATAAAGCAAATAGATTGATATACGGCATTGCGTTCGGACCGACTATATGGCAAAGAGAAATAGAAAATATATTACAAGGCATTCCGGGGGTAGCGATTTTCTTTGATGATATAGTGATTACGGGAGAAACTGATATGATACACTTAGCGAGATTAGAGGAAGTATTAGAAAGGTTAAATCGTTACAATGTACGTTTAAATGTCGATAAATCAACCTTCTTTTTGGATCAAGTTAACTATTGCGGATATGTTATTGATAAGAACGGTATTTATAAAGAAGAGCAGAAAATGGAAGCAATTCGACAAATGCCACGACCGACAAATATCTCGGAAGTTCGAGTTTTTACGGGCATGATAAATTACTACGGGCGTTTCATACAAAATTTAAGCGCGATTCTATTTCCACTTAATAAGCTATTACGAAAGGATACTTCATTTATCTGGTCAAAAGAATGTGAGGCAGCTTTTTGCAGAGCAAAAGAAATGTTTACGAGTAAACAGGTTTTAGTACATTTCGATTCCAGATTACCACTTGTGTTAGCAACGAACGCTAGTTCGTATGGGGTAGGCGCTGTCCTTTCCCATCGTTATTCAAACGGAACAAAACGGGTTATCCAATTCGCGTCGCAAACATTTTCAGAAACACAGCGAAAGTACTCGCAAATAGATAAGGAAGCATACGCAATTATTTTTGGAATAAAAAAATTTGTTCAATACTTATAGGGAAAAAAATTTACCCTGATTACAGACCATCGTCCGCTAGTTCAAATATTTTCGCTCACTGCGAGCCTACCAATTTACACGGCAATGCGCATGCAACATTATGCAATATTTTTACAAGGATTTAATTATGAAATACAATACCGGAAATCGGAAAAGCATGCAAACGCGGACTGCCTATCCAGACTCCCCGTTCCATACGCTATTCAGCATACTAACCAAAATCGTCCGCTAGTTCAAATATTTTTGCCCACTGTGAGCTTACCAATTTACACGGCAATGCGCATGCAACATTATGCAATATTTTTACAAAAATTTAATTATGAAATACAATATCGGAAATTGGAAAAGCATGCAAACGCGGACTGCCTATCCAGACTCCCCGTTCCAATCCAGAAAGCCACTGTCGACACAGTCGACATATTCCAAATGGAAACCATAAACACGTTTCCGATTACAGCGGCCCAAATTGCTAAAGAAACAATCAAAGATAGAGAATTAAAAGAATTATTACAGGCACTACAAACAGGAATTCAGATCAATAAGATAAAACGTTTCAATGTAGAACAACTAGAATTTAGCTTACAGAACGGCGTCATTATGCGGGAACATAAAGTCATTATTCCGAAAGCGTTGCGCACGTAAAATTCTATAGAGGAATTACACTAAGGCCATTTCGGAGTAGTGAAAATGAAAAGCCTAGCCCGTGATTACTGTTGGTGGCAAAAAATCGATAAAGATATCGAGACGCTAGCCAAAAACTGTGCAAATTGTAATACACACAAAAACAATCCGCCCAAAATAAAAGTACATCATTGGCAAGCAACTTCCGCTCCAATGCAAAGAATTCACATCGATTTTGCGGGACCTTTCTTAGGAAAAATGTTTCTAATTCTAATAGACGCTTATTCCAAATGGCCTGAGGTTCACATAATGTCAAACATTACTACTATTGTACATCCACAATTGAAAAATGCAGACAAATTTTCGCGGCATATGGTCTGCCACAAGTCATTGTAACAGACAATGGAAGAACATTTACCTCGCATGATTTTCAATTATTCTTGAAACTAAACGGCATTAGGCACAAATTAACGTCTCCGTACAATCCAGGGACAAATGTCCAAGCCGAACGTTTCGTACAAACTCTAAAACAATCTTTGAAACGCATGAATTGTAATCCTAGAAACGTCAACGTTGCCTTAAACCAATTATTACTGCAATATAGATCAATAGCACACGCTTTTACAAACAAATCTTCAGCAGAGATGTTTCTAGGAAGAAAACTATACTAGACTAGATTTAATTTGTCCTATTGAGGAAAATAAAGCGAATAAAAATACAACAGGAAAGGTATTCAAAAACAAAGAAAGAGTAGCGTGCCAAAATTACTCAGGGCAAGAAAAATGGAAATTTGGCAAAATTATCGATAAGTTAGGGAAGTTACATTATAAAATTAAATTAGATGATGGTCGTTCCTGGACTAGGCATGCTAACCAAATACGTAGTATTGGGGAAAACACCCCCATTTTAAATAATGCTCAAAATGATAATTTTTATTGGAGCGCACCAGACGCAGACGAAGGAAATCAGAATAATGATCCACTAGCAGAGATTATACAACCTCCGAACGAAATACAAATAGCTGCCCCCGCTCCCCAGCAAGCTGAACAACCACAACAAAATGAACAACGCCAAGAAGCTGAACCGATTCAGCAAACACCGCGACGCTCCAGTAGACCAAAAAGAAGGCCGAGATATTTGGCTGAATTTGTAGTAAAATAACTATATATATACATATATATATATATATATATATATCACCGCATACACAGTATATTCCAAAGAATGTTCAGACTATTTTAGCAGACTTAGTTATGGCCGATCTTGAGACAGAATGTTTAAGCTCTTTACAATTTGACATTTCAGTTTATTATAGGTACGTTGATGATATTTTTGCAGTAGTACCACGCAATAAAATTGATAACATTTTGACTACGTTTAATAATTACCATCACCGTTTGCAATTTACGCATGAAACAGAGATAAATAACAAGATTAACTTTCTGGATACATTGGTTTTTAGAAACAATGGTAAACTATTGACTAGTTGGTACCAGAAACCCACCTTCTCTGGTAGGTATTTAAACTACTATTCTAACCATCCGTTTAAATACAAAGTTAACACCATTAACAACTTAGTCGATCACGCTATTTTGTTATCGGATAAACGGTTTCATAATGAAAACTTACAGATGGTTAAAAAAATCTTGTCGAATAATTGTTTTCCTAGGACGGTCATCAAGCGGTATGTGTATAAAAGAATATGTTTTTTAAGAAATTATCATAACGTAGTTGACAAAAATAATGTATTTGATATTTCGTCTTGTATTTTAATGCCGTTTGTTAAGAACCTAAGCGAGGCTATTGAGGGATCTATTAAGAAAACAGGCTTAAGTGTTATTTATACGATTCCAAAAAAACTAGATATTGTTATTAAACCCCGAAAAGACAAATTACCTAAAGCCGATATGACCGAGATAGTTTATAAAGTTGACTGCAACGACTGTGACGTCACATACATTGGACAAACTAAAAGACACCTTAATACTCGGATTAAAGAACACATGAATAATATAAAAATGCATGTCAGCAACCAGAATGTTATAAGCAAACATAGAAATGATTTTTCGCATGACTTTAAATGGACAAACTTAAATATTTTACATCGAGAAACAAACACTAGGAAAAGAGATTGTTGAAATGTTTTTATAAAAAAATTTAACAACACAATCAACCTACAGAAAGACACAGAGAATTTGAATCCGATTTATGATAGAATAATCAAAGCTGTTTAACTTAGTTCGCTTTTACCATCCATACGGAACGTTTTACTTGACACAGTATTTATATTGAAATGTGTAAAATGAAAAAACTTAATTATATTTTATACTAAAGATTTTGTAAGGTACGTTTTAATTTGTTATTACAATCTTGGTTTACGCTTTGCTTTCTTAAAAATTGAAATTCTTGTATGTACATTTATTGGTATTTTTTAATTTTTAATTTTAGACTTGATAAGGACCTAAACCTAAGGTCGAAACGTTGTCTTTTCTTGTATATGACATCAAACTAATAATAAGAATCAATTTAAGCCAGTTGGATTGTCTCACAATTATTTTTAATTTTATTCATCACTGGCGATACAAGATACCTGCTATTAACTAAATATTTTATTTACGAAATATTTTTTATTTTTTATATCAAAATATGTTAGATTATGTAAAATATCTCGTAAACCGTTCAATTATTGACTTTTACCCTGTATGCAGAATATGTTACAAGAAATAAATTTACATAATACTTAGACTAATCAATATAAAATAATCAAGTTGACTAATGATATTAAAAATTGCCTTCTACAAACATTTCTGTAACATCAAAATATGTATATCTCCGTTGAAATACTGGAACTTTTATTTGCAGCATTATTTTCTAAAAATTATACTTTTTAAAAAATTGTAACGTTTTATTTAGAACACTCAGTAAATATATTTATACACACATGTGAATGCTCAGTAAATATATTTATACACACACATGTGAATGATAAGTAATTATATTGATAATTATATGTAACTCGATAATGAAAAAATATTATATAATATTTTTTTAAATATCGAGGATAAAATGGGCCCCTCCATCGCCCATTCCCGTGAGAACGCAGCCACAAAATGTTTTTTTTTCGTCTATCCGATTATAGCAAACGAGACATTTGCATTGAAGCGTCTTTTTGCAACAATATGTATTAAAATATAACAAATTATTGATTTGATAAATTAAGAGTTTAACAAGGCTTTGTAATATGAATATAAATTTAAAGATATAAGACAGGTAATAAGAGCCAACTCGTGGATGACAGGCGTTATCCTAATGAAACTAAATTTTTCGTTAGGATTAAGTATCTGTGCACAAGGCACCAAATTTTACTTGGTCACGGCCAAGATTTAAAATATGAAATAATCTCATATTTGAGATTTAATTTCAATAACCCTTTCACCCCCCTACGGAAATAAGTAAATGCAAGAGAAAAATATAGATCCGAAAGTCGCTGAATCGGGAATCGAACCCGAGACCTTTCGCTTGCCGGGCGACTGCTCTTCCAACTAAGCTATTCAGATCCTTTTGATTCTATATTTTTCTCTGCTATATGTAATAATGTTGATAAACAAACGCGTTCAAGCCAGCGTGTATAAATTAAGAGTTTAGGATTAAGAGTTTAGGAGAAAGGATCTGAATAGCTCAGTTGGAAGAGCAGTCGCCCGGCAAGCGAAAGGTCTCGAGTTCGATTCCCGATTCAGCGACTTTCGGATCTATATTTTTCTCTTGCATTTACTTATTTCCGTAAAGGAGTGAAAGGGTTATTGAAATGAAATCTCAAATATGAGATTATTTCATATTTTAAATCTTGGCCGCGACCAAGTAAAATTTGGTGCCTTGTGCACAGATACTTAATCCTAACGAAAAATTTAGTTTCGTTAGGATAACGCACTGTCATCCGCGAGTTGGCTATGATTTGATAAATTTTTATTATTTAGGAAAAGGCGACACTTTTTGAATACTAACTTTAGAATCCATCGCATCTGAGAATAATTCCACCGATTTTTGAAAATCGATGGATTCATTGCTAGTATTCTTATATGTGCTATTCCTAGAGCCATTTTCCTCATGGCCTTCGGTTTTAGTTTTTATGAGTTTTCAATTTTTAAATTGGCACTCTATTTCTTGCATATGATTATTGAATGATCTCTGAAGTTCATTCCACATATGAGAAGAGTCGACAATGCGACGCCCTTGAACGCATGCTTTCCTGGATACGATTTATATCTAGAGGGCTATTCTTCAGATAATAAAATGATTGTTATCTTCGCAAAGTTCAACATTTTTACTACACGTACCTGTATTTGAATTTGACTCCAGGCATTGCATCGTAGGTACTAACGATTGGATACTAACTTTAATAACCAGAACGCACATGCAAATCGTTCTGGGAGAAGATATTTTTAGAAGCAACTAGCAGACAAATATATCGTCTGGTATAAAATATCTTTGTTTAAATAACCAGAACTCACATGCAAATTGTTCTGGGAGAAGATATTTTTAAAAGCAACTAGCAGACGAATATATAGTTTCTGGTATAAAATATCTTTTTTTAATAACCAGAACGCACATGCAAATCGTTCTGAGAGAAGATATTTTTAAAAGCAACTAGCAGACGAATATATCGTTTCTGGTATAAAATATCTTTTTTTAATAACCAGAACGCACATGCAAATCGTTCTGGAAGAAGATATTTTTAAAAGCAACTAGCAGACGAATATATCGTCTCTGATATAAAATATCTTTTTTTAATAACCAGAACGCACATGCAAGTCGTTCTGGGAGAAGATATTTTAGAAACAATTAGCAGGCAAATATATCGTCTCTGATATAAAATATCTTTTTTTGTTACTACTGCAACTTTATAACTATTATTACTACTATTGTACTATTGTAAATACTATTTATTACTACTATAATATTTCTATTACTAATAACTATTTAAAATAAGCAAGTGACTGCTTTATTTTTCAGAAATCATTATTTTTCGAAATTATATATATATATATATACATATATATATATATATGTATGTATCTACAGGGTGTCTCATAATTCGCGAATCACCTTTCATGGGCAGATAGAGCGTGTTAAACTGAATAGAAAAGTCTGAATAATTATTGCGAATATCGCAAAATAATACATGAATTTTCTATTCAGTTTAACACGCTCTATCTGCCCATGAAAGGTGATTCGCGAATTATGGGACACCTTGTATATATATTTATTTATGTAAAAAAATTTTATAAAAATTGAACCCCATAAATGTTGAATAAGAATGAGGGGGTATCATTAGATTCATTAGAATATCGCAAAAAATTTATAGATGGAGAAAAAATCTTGAAAATTTCAAAATCATGTTTATTTTTAGAATGATCTCAAGAATACAAATATAAGTTTCACGCTGGACATCAGTTGCAGGACACCATATACATACATACATATATACATACATACATTTATATATACATATATACAATATATATACATATATATATATATATATATATATATATATATGCATAATTTCATTAAACAAATTTAAAAAATATTTAAAATTTTAAATATTAAATATTAAAATTTTTTTAAATACAAAAATAAAAATTAAATAAAGAAGAAAAAATTTTTAAAATTAAATAAAAATGAAAAATTAATATAAATTGTCTTAACTGATTTAGTGTGAGAAATCAATTCGCCAGTATAAAATTAAAACCAAAAATAAAAGTATGTAATATTAAAGAAACGATCAATACTGGACTACAAAGGCTTTATTTCAATTAAAATGTCATGACGTTTCGACCTGTGATTTAGGTCCTTTTTAAATGAGCTGAAAAATTATATATAGTTATGTATTATTACAATAAATTAAGATAAAAAGCAGCAACAAAAAATTACACAGAATTCTTACATAATATTGGAGATGACCACATAAGTACAGCAGTGCGCAAATTTTATAACTTTTCATTAATATACATATACATATTTTGAGATTAAACTTTGTGTCTTAAAAGACTTCTCGTCAGTAAAAGAGCGTGTTCATATAATACAATCAATTTTAAACTAATTTGATTACCTTGTCATAAATAATATTTATAGATTCTCAGTATTCTTTTGAGCGTTTAACGTGTTATTAACTTTTTTTATGTAAAACATTTTAGCCAACTCTCTTTTTCTAGTATGTTTTTCATTATGTAAAATAATTGGATTATCCCAATCGAATCATGATTAAGGGGATGCCGGAAGTTTACTTTTACCGGCCGAACCGATTATATTTGCCACAACCAAGAAGTTTTTATTGCGTTAATAGAATAACAAATGCTTTTCGACGATTAAAGTTAATACAATAATAAAGTAGAAAGCGGTCTGAATTTGTGATAAAAAGACAAAAAATTTTTAAATACGAGTTTTTTTTGTGGTTTCTCGCGTCACGTCATAACAATATTTGCTTGTATAAAAGTTTCACAATTTATACGTACAAAATAAGACAGCTTCCTACAAAAGATTGCATAAAGGAATATTAGTAAGCTTGCAGAAATAAGTTTAGAAGTCTAATAAAAAAGATCTTGGTTGTGCAATATTTCATTTACATGTGTATGTGCGAAATGACATTTGGGAATAATACAGAGCAGAAAATTAGTTGCGCGATATCGCGATAGATGGAGCTGCAATCGTGCAGTTAGACAAGGACAGACAGTCATATTATCTTCGTCTCTCTCATACATAGAATAATATAACGCAAAACGTCTGCTTCTTTGTCAACATAGTTTCCTTCAAGAAAGGCTGGATGAAAAGGTTAGTACATTTCTTTATATGCATGTATGTATGTATGTATGTATGTATGTATGTATGCGTATGTATGCGTAGAAAATGTTTATAAAGAAATATATATATATATATATATATATATGTGTGTGTATATATATATAGGTCTGTGCATAAGTTTGTAGCGAAATTCCGTGAGATGTCGTTTTTTCCACTCGCACATGTTTCAAACGTAAGATGTCGTACATTAAATGAAAGCTGCAATTTGTGCTGACATTTTACGAAAGTTCATTGAGTGTTTATTGATTTCCGTGACGTGTATAAAGTTTAATTATATTTTGAACATGGAAGGAAAAAACGTATATTTTCGGTGCATTTCGCTTTTTTATTTCCGAAAAGGCAAAAACGCGTCGCAAACTCACAAAAAGATATGCGCCGTGTACGGAGAGAATGCCGTAAGCGAAAGTGTGTGTCGGAAGTGGTTCCAAAAATTTCGTTGCGGAGATTTTGATCTCCAAGATGCTCCTCGCTCTGGTCGACCAGTCACTACTGATCTCGATCAAATCAAGGCTTTAATCGACTCCGACCGACATTTGACGACTACGGAGATCGGACGTAACCTAAACATTGATCATTCAACTGTTTCAAGACATTTACGGAAGCTTGGGATGGTAAAAAAGCTTGATGTTTGGGTGCCGCACGAACTGAGCGAAAAGAAATTAATCGACCGAATGTCAGCTTGCGATTTGCTGCTCAAACGCCATCAAAACGAACCATTTTTAAAGCGGATGATCACTAGCGATGAAAAATGGATCGTCTACAACAATGTCAGTCGAAAAAGATCATGGTCGAAGCCCGGGGAGGCTGCTCAGACGGTCGCAAAAGCTGGGTTACACCCAAAGAAGGTCATGCTCAGCATCTGGTGGGATTGGAAAGGCATAGTCTATTATGAGCTGCTGCCACCCGACCAAACGATTGATTCGACCAAGTATTGCTCACAACTGGACAAATTAAAGCGAGCAATCGATCAGGAGCGACCCGAATTGGTGAACAGAAAGGGCGTTGTGTTCCACCACGACAACGCGAGACCACACATTTCTTTGCTGACCCGACAAAAGTAATTGCAGCTTGGGTGGGATGTTTTGGTGCACCCACCATATAGTCCGGACCTTGCACCTTCCGACTATCACTTATTCCGATCACTACAGAACAGTTTAAATAATAAATCCTTCAGTTCCCTGGACGTTCTCAAAAATCACTTGGAAGACTTCTTTGCAGAAAAATCTCAAGACTTCTACAAACGAGGGATAATGAAGCTTGTGGATAGATGGCAGAAAGTCATCGAACAGAATGGGACATATATAGTTGATTAAGATCGCTTTTTAAGGTAAGAATTTTGCGTTTGAAATTTATTTGATTTTCGCTACGGACTTATGCACAGACCTATATATATATATATATATATATATATATATATGTATATATATATTGCGACCGTCTCTCCGTCCTCTCTCGTCAAACGAGAGAGAGAGTGCGAGAGAGACCGCTGCGCAACCTCGTCGTGCCGCTCTCCGTTCTCTCAATACTTGCTCGGTATCACTGATTGCTCGGTATTGTATCTTTTGGGCGCCAGGTGCGGTCAGGCCGCACCACTCAACAATATCTCGGCAAATAATCAGCGGACACGACGGCTCGGCCTCGGTAGCTCGGTATCAACAGGGGGTAGAGTGTCGTGGTTCTTTCCGTAAGGAGATTCGGAATCGCAGTCTCGGAGAGAGAGAGGAAATCTCGATATTGATTGTACTCAGAAATAAGATAAAATAAGAATATATTTTCAATTAGTAGCATATAAATAGAGTGAATGAAAGTAACTATAATACTATTATCGAGCCGTAGGGAGATCGCTGGGTTTTCTCGAAATCTTTAGTTATCATTACTCTCCTCCCTTTGTATCCGGCTCGGAATCGAATAGATCATACTCTAATCCAGCGTAACTTATTCTCAAGGATTGTTAATCAATGACTCGATACAATGCTAAAATTACAATATATTACGATATGACTGTCGACTCGTTTCGGTGCCCCTCGGAGAGGCGAAGAAGGCAAAGATTTACGCAATAACTTAATGACGCGGAAATCGACGCGAGTCCCGTGAGTCACTCAACTAATTCTCGGTACTAAATTGTTTACAGCATAATTGCTCGGTATCGTTATACTTCTCTAATAACTCACGGGTCTCTGCCGAATCCGCGCTTACCGGACGATCGAGGAGGTGGCCTTACAATAATTCGCCGTCGCAGGTGGTCGTTGTGGGTCTTCGTCCTTGTTCGTGCTCGCAGGACACCGGCTTGCCGAACAGTGATTTCCTTTCGGGCCGGCGGGACCTCGGAAGGTACGCTGGTGGGGAGGGGGAAAACAATGCGCGCCACCCCGGCCCGGTTGCCAGGTTTCGCGGCAGCGTTGCGCCCCGCGCCGGACCCGGAATCGATCCTCGTATCGATTCCGGTGCGTCGCGGCTGGTCGCGGGCTTTCGCCGCCAAATTTGAATTTCAGCCCTCGGGAGCGACGATGCAGCAGGTCCATTCTCGGCGGTCCCGTCCACACCTCGTATGGCCGTATGATGTTCCGAACGACCTTTATTTGCTGAGGGAAGTCGTCTCGGGGTGATCAGTCCCGTTAGATCTCCATGTTTCTCTCGATGTGTGGTGGCGGGCCCCTCAGGGGGATCATCCTGGTCGCGGAATGTAGGCGCCTTTTCCTCTCTGTTTTGGACTGCTCCTGTTCGTCCCATCGAGGCTGTAACGAGTTTATTTGCAGTATCCCTTCCTTATTTTCTCGGTACCGCGTATATTTTATTGTTCTTAATACTCACCGGGCCGGTCGCTCAGTCTCCGCTCCTCCCCCTCCGAGGTCGTTCCTCCGTCGTCTGCCCAGGTCCTCTTCTCCCTAAAACAATGGCCGTTCTCCTGGCCTACCATCTCGATCCCGATACAGAGTACGGGTGAGCTAGCGAAAAGGTCGCTGCTCACCCGCACAAAACACAAAATTGTACAGCGCTCTCAGACGCTTCCCGGCCGGGCGTGTCCGCCCTTGTGACGGGCTCAAAAAGACCACGTCACAACTCCCCCCTTCCTGGGGAGGACCGAGAAGGTCTTGGACATCGACCCACATCGATGACCACCCACTCGATCACTACTCAAAACTCAAGATACTCCCTCGCCAGGGTCTCCGCTCCCGAGGCCCCGAATTTTTGCCGACAGTCACTCTATGCTCAACTCTCCCGCGATATCTCAAAAAAGTCTCGCTCCTCGAGACTACAACTCGGAAGGGGTTGTCTCGGGACAGACCAGACAGCAGGGCTTAAATGAAGGGATCTTTCATGTCTTATAAAAGAAAATCTGTTTATTGGTACTTTAAGTACATTGCGTCTATTCCCGCCTTACGGGGTTGTCTTTCCCCGCTCCTCGGTATCCCAGGTCGAGGGAAAAGAAAATAAAAGAGGGAGTCGGGTTGGTATTCCGGCGGGAATCTTAGTGGGCGGAATCGCCTACCCAAAAATAAAAAAAAATAAATAAAATATATAGAAACAAAAACAAAAACAAAACCAAAAAAAAATATATGGGGTGTTCGGGGGGGGGGGCTAGGCGTGGTCCCCTTACATCTTGCGAGGGGTTATCCCCTTCATAGGTGGGTCCGCACCTCGGGCATGTTCGCACTGTGGTTCCCCTCTGGCCACACCCGTAACAAAAGTCAGCTCTTCTGGGTTGCGGGCAGGCGGCGTATCTATGCCGCCCCCCACAATTCCAGCAGCCCAGGGGCAGCTGCTCTCTGATGGGCTGCTCTGCTCGGGATCTCGTTCCGGCGGGGGTGCGGGCGCGGGCTCGCGGTGGCGTGGGTGTCCGTACGCGGGTGCGCGGCGGTGAGTGGGTCCCGGGGCGTGCCGGCGATGTGGCGGCATCCGCGGTCTCCCGGGCAACGCGGGCCCAACATTGCACAAAGTAGGTTTGGGTGGCCCGGTTCGTGCCCGCCGACACCATCCAGACGGACTGTCCCACATCCCTCATTGGGGGACGCACTCGGATTTCGCCGTCCGCCGCCGAGAGGGCCGTCTGGCACCCCACCCCCCGCGTCTCGGGAAAGTCGCGGACCACCGCGCCCCGTGTGGTACGGATGTAACTCTGGACGACTTCCAGGGTGTCCGCCACATCCGTCCACACCTCCGGGTAATGTTCGTCGAGCTGGATTACCAGGTCGTCGTACCTCTCCCAGAGGCTTCTCCATGCGGCCTCTGCCGGGTCCATACCTCGGACTGGTCTCTCTCTTGGTTTGACTTGGTATCCTAATCCGGATCGGGGGAATAGTAGGGCTTTAAATATTGTACGTGACTCTTACCGGCGGCTGACCCGTCTAGACGAGTCAGCTCGTAAATTACGGAGGACATTTTTCTCCCGATTCGGAAGGGACCTTCGAATTTGGGTGCCAACTTTGCCGCGAAGTTATCGGCGGCCGACGAAAGGACGTGCCGCCTTCGCAAGACTAGTGCACCCGTACGAAAACTGCGAGTTCGACGCCTCAGATTATAGTACGTCGCCTGTTTTTCCTGGGCCTCCTCTAAACGTTTGCCAACCCATTCCCGAATCAACTTCAGCCGCTCCATTCTATCCGACCAAACCGCGGGATCGGCTGCGTCGACCTGAGCCATCTCGTTACCTCGGTCTCGCAGCCTCCCTCTCGGTATCAACTCTCGGCCTAGATTCAGGAAGCGCCGGTGAAGTTCCCAGGGAAGAATGCTCCGCGGTGTTATACGCAAACCTAAAGTCCGCAATATTCCGGTCCCAATCCCTATGATCCCTATCTATGTAAGCGACTATCATTGTTTTTAAAACCCTATTCACCCTTTCTACGGGGTTCGCCTGAGGGTGGTATGGAGGGGTGGTATCGTGCCGTATCCCGTTTTCGCGGGCGAATTCCTCTATCTCCCTATTCACGAACTCGGTACCGTTATCCGTCAGTAAACATTTGGGCGTGCCCCAACGCGAAATAACTAGGTCTACTAAGGATTCCCTAATTTTTGGACCTGTTGCGGATCGGAGAGTCTTACACTCTACCCACTTTGTGAATAAGTCCTGAATCACTAGCAGGTATTTGAAACCGGACTTACTACGCGGTAAGGGTCCCATAATATCGGCGGCAACCACCGTCCATGGAGCTTCCGCTATTCGCCTACCCATTAGTCCCGCAGGACAGGCCTGCTCGACTTTTGTCAGTTGACACGTGCCGCATTTCTTAACATAACCTACTACATCTCGGAACATTCGCGGCCAGTAGTATGAGACCGCGAGACGCTGATACGTTTTCTCGATACCTAAGTGTCCGGATTGAGGAGCGTCGTGGGCTTCGCGTAACGCCTCCCTTCGTGACTCACTCGGTAGCACTAATTTCCATCGGTTCAGGTCTTCTACTATGTCCGAAACGACCGGCTTAGATCTTAGAAAATATAATTGGGCGTCTATTATTCGCCATTGATTATAGCGATCCGGATCGCTCGCGACCTGTTTGAATCAATGTTTATACCACTTATCCGTGCTCTCGGGATCGGGATCTTCTCCTATCGCGTCCGCTGTCGCAACTACCGCTCCGTCGCTCTCGACTTCCCCCTCGTAGCTTCTCGATAAAGCGTCCGGTACGTGGTGTAAGGCCCCTTTTCTGTGAATAATTTCATAGTCGTACTCCAATAACTCGAGGGCCCACCTGGCTAATCTGCCTGTGGGATTCCTCAAGTTATGGAGCCACCTCAAGCTACTATGATCGGTTATTACCGTGAATTTATAACCCTCCAAATAGGGGCGAAATTTCTTGATGGACCACACCACAGCCAGACACTCCTGCTCGGTAACGGTGTACTTTTTCTCGGGGTCCGTCAGAGCGCGACTCGCGAACGCGATCACTCTCTCCCCCTCCCCAAAATTTTGCGTCAGCACGGAACCTAAGCCTACCGAACTCGCGTCGGTTTGGAGTACAAAGGGTCTCTCAAAATCCGGGCATGCTAATACCGGTGCCGTGGTTAAATGCTCTTTTACGATTTGTACCGCGCGCGATTGCTCTTCCCCCCACTCCCATCGCTTGTTCTTCTTTAGCAATCTAGTGAGGGGCTCGGTAACGGTAGCTAAGCGCGGTATGGATCGTCTATACCACGAGGCCATGCCTAAAAACCGTCGTAGCTGTTTAATATTTCTCGGTATCGGAAACTCTCTCACCGGTTGCGTCTTATCCGGGTCGACTGTAAGCCCTTCATTCTGCACGATAAATCCGAGATACTTCACTTGTGCTTGACAAAATTCGCATTTTTCCGGGTTTATCGTTAACCCGGCGGACGATATTCTAACTATGACCCTCCTAAGCCACGTCAAATGTTCCTCGAATGTCGGCGTCGCGATAATAATGTCGTCTAAATAGGCGAATGGGAAAGGCTCCATTTCCGGTCCTATTAATTTATCTAGCAATCGTTGAAATGTGGCCGGGGCTCCCGTGAGCCCGTACGGCATCCGCGTAAAATGAAAAAGTCCCTTGCCGGCTACGCTGAAGGCTGTTATTTCACGGCTCTCCTTAGCCAGGGGTATTTGAAAATACGCCTGACTGAGGTCCAAAGTGGAGATGTATTTCGCGGCTCTTAATTTGTCGAGGATAGCGTTCATGTTCGGGAGGGGATACGCGTCCTTCTTCGAGATCTCATTAACCTTCCGGAAATCTAAACAGAACTTATACTTTCCGGAAGGTTTCTTCACCATCACTATTGGATTGGACCATTCACTAAAAGAGGGTTCGATTATTCCGCTCGTTAGCATTTTATCAACTTCCTCGCGCACGGCGTCTTGTATTTTCGGGGACACAACGTAACATCGTTGTTTGATCGGTTTCTGTGCCCCGACGTCAATACGGTGTTCTGTCAGAGTAGTTACCCCTGGGTTATCGTTTGGAACTATCACCGCTTCTTTCAATATGCTCTCTATCTGTGCGCGCTGGGAGGAGTTAAGCTTGGGTAGCCCGCTACAGGCGTGTTCGGATGGCTCGGTAGCATTAAAACGGTACCTATGTGAGGGACTTCGCGAGAAGAACCACTCGGATTTGGCTAGATCTAACCCTATTCCGAACTTGCACAAAAAATCCATCCCTAGGATGCACGAAACTGCCAAATTGGGTAATAATCCCACGAAAAGGGTGTGTTCTATGCCGCTTAACTTGAGTGGTACCTCGCTAACCTCGTCTATTTTCGCCACTTGGCCATTTGCC
Source organism: Nylanderia fulva (assembly GCF_048542155.1). Lineage (NCBI taxonomy): Eukaryota > Metazoa > Arthropoda > Insecta > Hymenoptera > Formicidae > Nylanderia > Nylanderia fulva. The sequence goes on from NW_028190862.1 coordinate 390,784, forward strand.
GTCCGGATTTTTCCGCCTCGGTATCGCGATATCGGTAATCTGAGAGATCGCACGAGCTTAATTCCCTCAGTCCCTATCAGCGTTCTACTCGAGCCTGAGTCAACAAGAGCCCTCAATGGTCGTCCTTTTATGTATACTTCGAAATATTGCAACGGGGGAAATTCGGTATCGTCTAAGGTCACGTATGATTCTATACCCCCGGTGCCTGTTATTTCTCGAGTCCGTTCTTTTTGAGCCGATAGGACCCGATCTACCGACTCTCTTCCTCGTTTCCCGCGCAATTTGGACACGTTCGCGTCGTGTGCTGTTTCTTTCCGCACCGATAACAATGCAGATTCCGCGTCTGCGTACATTCTCGCGATCGGTGTCCCTTTTGTCCACAATTCCAACATTTCATGTCGGCTAATCGGCTATTCGCGGTAGATGAGGAGGGTGTCGGGTCCGTACCCGCGTTATTCACGGCGGCCACCGGAGGCCTCTTCGACTCGGTAGCTTTCCCCCTCTTCTTGGGCGCGGTCGCGGGAACTGCGGCCGCGGCGATCGTTTTCGGGTGTCTAGGCGATCGCGATGCTCCCTTATACGCGAGTTCCGGAAAAATAGACCGCGTTGATGTCGGCTGTCTATCTAGATCGTAACATTCCTCGATCTGCGACGCGAGGGTTTCTAATGACCGAAAATCGTAGATTTCGTTACGCCTCACAGCTATACGCAACCTCAGTATCATGTTTCTATGCGCGTAATTTAGTTGTTCGTTTAGCTGCCATGGGGGGTCTAATCGTTCGAACAAGGCCTGCATGCACGTTATATAATCAGCGACGGGTTTGTCCTCCCCCTGTTTGCGTCGCATTATCTCGTCCCGCAAGGTGAATTGGAAGTTCGGGCATCCAAATCGCGCACGCCACGCGGCCTCGAATTGCCCCCAAGTACGCCAAAGATGTTGATTCAGACGAAACCAATGGGCCGCGGTGCCCGATAAAAAGAACGGCAGACATTTAAATATTTCGTCGTCATCTAAGGGAATTAATTGTCGACCTTCCTCTATACGAATTAGGAAAGCTTCCGCCTCCCCGTCACGTGCACCGGAAAAATTTAAATTCCATTTCCGCATTACGTTGTACGCGTCCACGGCGAAATTCGGTTTTACGCGAGGACGATACAGCTCGGGATTTCTCCGCAGCTCCGGGTGCGTTTCTGTTGGCTCCGGGGGATGTACCCTGATTCGCGGTTTCGAGGGCCCCGCTAGCGATTCGCCCCCAACAGCCCATTCCTCGGTATCCGATTCTTCGTCTGATGCGTCCGATATTTCAGGGGTCGGCATATGCTCTCGCCCTATTAATTGCGCGGCCTCGTATCTCAATAATCGAGCCCTAAGGGTGGGGAGGATCCCTTTGGCGGACAGCTTTCTCTCCGCGAGGGCACACCTCACCTCCTCCTTTGATAACTTTCGAATCCACCGAAATTGTTCTTTTGTCGACATTTCGCTTTATGGTCAGTGACGGTGTGAGGGAAGTGAGATCTCGAAGGGGAAAATAGATAGTACGCGGACCATGACCGGATTGACTAAACGTACGCTCCCACCCTCAACTGTCTCGCCAACTAACTCTTTCTCGGTATCTTTGTGAGCGTTGCCTAAATTAGACACCGTCAATCCTCGATTACGCCGCTTGGTCACGATACCCCTCCTCCTAGAACCCGAAAATATGTCACGAACGATACTCTATAAATTCCTAGTCAATAGGAAAGTCGCTTATAGGCGTGAATAATCGGCGCGAATATTTCTTGAGGAGATAAAGAAGGGACGAGAAGAGAGAGAAGAAGAAAAAGAAAAATTCAACTCTTATTCCGAATTCGATCAACAGAAAGGAAATAACAAGTTCGCGAAAGGTGACGTATGCGAGAAAGTGGGGAAAAAAAAAAATGTTCCTTTGTATACACGGAAGTCTGTTATTGAGTCGAGTCTCGCTAAGGAATTTCGGGAATTCGCGTAAACACCTATTCACCAATATTCGTCCCTAGCTCTCGGTATCTTGACAATAATATTTGAGGACGCGATAATCCTTCAAGAACAATACGTGTTTACCCGCTTTTTGATTCGACTCGATGAGTTGTAAATATTTCCGCGAAGAGATCGAGAGGAAGAAAGAAGGGAAAAAAAAATTCGTCGCTCTTCAATATTATTCCTTATACTGGGACAAGAATATTCGCCGACTTTGTATCAGACGAAAAACTCGGTATCAATCAGGTGCCTATAATTCACTCGATATATCAAAAAAAGTCGTAAAAGGCGTATGAGCGCGCTACCTTAGTAATACGATACTACGCGGTCGGGTTTACGATGCCGCGCGCGACAAAGAAACGTGTCGGTGGTCGCTCTCTGTCATATGCGTAGCGCTCCTCCGTACACGTGCACTAAACGCGATGGCACCTTAAATTCGGGTCCCCTCTATTGTTACGGGAGGTCTCGAGATATCGAGACAAACACAATGGGAAAAATCGTGATAAAGCGGAAACAATAATAATTGAGGGACAAAATAATACAAATTCGTGCAACAAACAAAAGTCATCGACGGTGTTTAGATCATATAATACTCGGAGAGTCTCCGGCGGAGATCTCCGGCTCGGGTGAGACTAAAGTCAGTACCCGACAGACAAAGAAAAAGAAAAGAGAAAAGGGAAATTTTCTCTCACCCCACTGTCTCTCCGTTACCTGAAACGACACGTATTCTCCTTTATTAATTATCCTCTCTTTCGAGAGGCCCCACGTTGGGCACCAAATTTGCGACCGTCTCTCCGTCCTCTCTCGTCAAACGAGAGAGAGAGTGCGAGAGAGACCGCTGCGCAACCTCGTCGTGCCGCTCTCCGTTCTCTCAATACTTGCTCGGTATCACTGATTGCTCGGTATTGTATCTTTTGGGCGCCAGGTGCGGTCAGGCCGCACCACTCAACAATATCTCGGCAAATAATCAGCGGACACGACGGCTCGGCCTCGGTAGCTCGGTATCAACAGGGGGTAGAGTGTCGTGGTTCTTTCCGTAAGGAGATTCGGAATCGCAGTCTCGGAGAGAGAGAGGAAATCTCGATATTGATTGTACTCAGAAATAAGATAAAATAAGAATATATTTTCAATTAGTAGCATATAAATAGAGTGAATGAAAGTAACTATAATACTATTATCGAGCCGTAGGGAGATCGCTGGGTTTTCTCGAAATCTTTAGTTATCATTACTCTCCTCCCTTTGTATCCGGCTCGGAATCGAATAGATCATACTCTAATCCAGCGTAACTTATTCTCAAGGATTGTTAATCAATGACTCGATACAATGCTAAAATTACAATATATTACGATATGACTGTCGACTCGTTTCGGTGCCCCTCGGAGAGGCGAAGAAGGCAAAGATTTACGCAATAACTTAATGACGCGGAAATCGACGCGAGTCCCGTGAGTCACTCAACTAATTCTCGGTACTAAATTGTTTACAGCATAATTGCTCGGTATCGTTATACTTCTCTAATAACTCACGGGTCTCTGCCGAATCCGCGCTTACCGGACGATCGAGGAGGTGGCCTTACAATAATTCGCCGTCGCAGGTGGTCGTTGTGGGTCTTCGTCCTTGTTCGTGCTCGCAGGACACCGGCTTGCCGAACAGTGATTTCCTTTCGGGCCGGCGGGACCTCGGAAGGTACGCTGGTGGGGAGGGGGAAGACAATGCGCGCCACCCCGGCCCGGTTGCCAGGTTTCGCGGCAGCGTTACGCCCCGCGCCGGACCCGGAATCGATCCTCGTATCGATTCCGGTGCGTCGCGGCTGGTCGCGGGCTTTCGCCGCCAAATTTGAATTTCAGCCCTCGGGAGCGACGATGCAGCAGGTCCATTCTCGGCGGTCCCGTCCACACCTCGTATGGCCGTATGATGTTCCGAACGACCTTTATTTGCTGAGGGAAGTCGTCTCGGGGTGATCAGTCCCGTTAGATCTCCATGTTTCTCTCGATGTGTGGTGGCGGGCCTCTCAGGGGGATCATCCTGGTCGCGGAATGTAGGCGCCTTTTCCTCCCTGTTTTGGACTGCTCCTGTTCGTCCCATCGAGGCTGTAACGAGTTTATTTGCAGTATCCCTTCCTTATTTTCTCGGTACCGCGTATATTTTATTGTTCTTAATACTCACCGGACCGGTCGCTCAGTCTCCGCTCCTCCCCCTCCGAGTTCGTTCTTCCGTCGTCTGCCCAGGTCCTCTTCTCCCTAAAACAATGGCCGGTCTCTTGGCCTACCACCTCGATCCCGATACAGAGTACGGGTGAGCTAGCGAAAAGGTCGCTGCTCACCCGCACGAAACACAAAATTGTACAGCGCTCTCAGACGCTTCCCGGCCGGGCGTGTCCGCCCTTGTGACGGGCTCAAAAAGACCACGTTACAATATATATATATATATATATATACTTTGTGACGACCCTTTAATGGTCGTCACTGATTACGCCGGGCCGGACATCTGCCCGACGCGCCGAGCCGACCATCCGCCGGTCGCGTGATTCATCCCCTCCGAGGGGATGCCCGCTACGCGCAAAGGACTACACGCGTGGGGGGACCCGCGCTAGTATATAAGCTGGCTCGTCCGAAGAGCCGGCACCAGTTCTGTCTCGAATCCTGATCCTAGCACCAGGCCTCTGGGTGTCCCCGAGGCTTCTTAGACCAGATCCAACGACAGTCGACGAAGATGGGAGTACCCTCTTCGGAGCCTGGGAGTTCCCGGCGTTCGACTTTCCTGTCTACGACCGACGGAGGTGGGTTTAACCCCTTTGCTGCCTGGAAGTACCCGGCGTTCGGTTTCCTTTTTCTGCGACCGACGGAGGTGGGTTTGACCCCTCCGCTGTCTGGGGGTACCCGGCATTCGGCTTCTTTCTCCGGTCGGCAGAGGTGGGCGTGCCCCCGCCCGCGGTCCCGCGACCGCGAGATTGTTCGTCCGTCCGCGCGTTTAGATATAAGTTTGTGTGATCGTCCGCTAGGCTAAGTGTATATATAAAGTGTAAATAATCATTGAATAAACCATTTGTGACTTTGAAACCGTGTACGCAAGTTTGGCCTTCCGTTCCCGAATCCTGGTTCCGGTGAGCCGTCCGAGGCTAACCGAATTCTGTACCGTTACAACTTAAATTTTATATTATTAGAATTTAGGTTTATATATCAGATAGCTAGTCTGTCGCGAATCTCCCGTTTCGTAACTCGCGAATCGGGTACCGTCTCTCGTTTTGTTTTTGGATTTAATTACTCTGTAAATAGTGTAAATACGTTTATTAGTTCGGCTGTTGATTTTGAGTTCGTTAAATATATTTTTGTATGTCATATAATAGAATACTGTTTTTTCACCCGTCGCGTTGAGATCCTTTGTCCTTCTCTCGCGTCCATTCTTGCACACAATGTATATTAGATTATGTATGACTTATGGAAGATTCAAATATTAACAAGTATATAAAATACAATATACTGTATTGTAGAACACAGAGTACAATCAGACACAGTCATAGATATATATATATCTTTGTAGAGAAAGGTATAGAATCGAAGACTGAATAGCTCAGTTGGAAGAGCAGTCGCCCGGCAAGCGAAAGGTCTCGGGTTCGATTCCCGATTCAGCGACTTTCGGATCTATATTTTCTCTCGCATTTAATTATTTATTTCAATAGGGGGGTCGAGGGGTTTTTGGAAAGAAAATTTCAAGTAAAAGATTATTTCAATTTTCAAAGTCTTGGTTAGTACACCAAGAGTAATATGTGCCTTGTGCACGATTTGTTTCCACAACAACATCCGCGTTTAGCTCTTTACGCCTTCTTATGATTTAGATTTAGATTTACATTACAGAGCCTGTTATGGAATCTTAGTTGTCTATTTAATTTATGTTTTAAAAGTCCTTTTTTTTTTTTTGACGCTGGGGAAACCGTCATGGTACCACGCACCTCCGGGTAGAGGTGCCGGTTATGTGAGACTCTTTGTTTCCTTTGATCGAGCCACTCGTGGCTCGACCAGGGGGCCCAAGATCTACCGCACTAAAAACCCCAGCGAGTGTCCTTCCCGGGCGTTGGATGGGGGGTGCCGAGGATGCTGGTTACCCATGCCGTCTCGGAAACTACCCCCCCGTTAATTAATATCCGGGGAGCTGCCTCGATCTTGCGGCCGAGACCCCTCCCCGACCGCGCAGTCAATGACTGCACGGTTTCTTCGCGGTTGCGACACGGGGCGACACCGACCCCATGCCGCGCCCTCCCAAAGAGTTTGCGGGGCGGGGCCATGGCTCGAGAGCTTCCGCTCGAGTCATCGCCCCCCGCTCCTCCGGTGGGCGCATCCCCCGGATCCCCGAGAAGGTGATCCGGTTCGGCGTTCTACCAGGGAAGCCCTCACCGGGGAGTTTCTCTCTGAGGGGGAGAAACCCCCCTCCGTGGACGGCGTTGCCCTCCCACCGGTGCCGTTTGGCTCCCGGTGAGAGGGCCCCGTGCGTCACGTCTACGTCCTTGAGAGGGAGGGCAATGCCCCCCCGGCCAGGGACGCGTGGCTCTTTCTCGCCCCCTCCCCCCCCGGCTGCGGCTCCATCCGCTTTCATGGGAGTTAGGATTCGGCCGCAAACCAGGGAGGGTTTTCCTTTGGCGGGACCAGAGTCGGCCGGCCTCGCCGCCAATTCTCTTGAGGTCTCCGGGGGGGGGGGGAAGCCATGGGACTTATGTGTCCCCGGCACCCCCCCCCGGAGATCTATGTCAGATGCAGGTATGATGGGCGCATGCCCCCCCCAGCCCCCGACGCCCCCGCCGGACAAATGATTGTCCGCGGCGGGCGCCGAGGAAAGAGGGGGCACACCCCCATCTGTGTGTTGGTTGCTCTCCTCCTCCTCATCGTTGCTGTCGTCCACAACTTCTCCCTCCTCCCACTCTCTTCTTCTCTCTCCCTTTCTCTCTCTGTCTCTCTCCTCCTCCTTTTGCTGCATTACTCTTTCACAGTAGGAAGAGAAGGATTTCCACGCTTCTTTACTCCCAGCAATCTTTTGCACTATTGCTGGAAGTGACAAGTCCCTCCCGATTGTGGCCACCAACTCCACTCGTTCTCCCGCCCAAGCAACACAGTCTTCGAGTGTGTGCTGGGCGGTGTCCCGCTGGTGGCCACAATGATGGCAGCGTGTGGTGCGTTCTTTGCCAATTTTATTCAGGTACTCACCGAAGCATCCGTGCCCGGTGAGCATCCTGAGTCATACGGTATGTGACACCCCCATTAGCCCTGCCCAACCATTGTTCTAGGCAGAGCTGGATGGCCCCGACGGTGCGCTGTCCAGGAAGACTGGGATTCTCCAGTTTCCTGGACCAGTCTTCTATTAGGCACCGCCGGGTGTGGACTCTCAAGTTACACCGGATACTGTCCGTTACGATGATTCCCTCCTTTTATAGCCCGCGCGTACGTTTGTACACTTCCGTGTACATGCGGGCTAACAATTCTATTGGGGGTACTCCGGAGAGTACCCCAGCTGCTGTCCAGCTTACTGTACGGAACCCCCTACATATTCTGTTGGCGACCTTTCTCTGCAGTTGATGCAGAGAGTCTTTGAGTTTTCGGGTCGCCTCCAGCTTTTCCGCCCATACGGGGGCTCCGTACATGATCATCGCATGAACAGTTCCGGCGTAGAGTCGGCGAACCCTCTCGTCGGGTCCCCCGAGGTTCGGCAATAGCCGACATAAGGCCATCGTGGCCCTGTCCATCTTTGGGGTTATTCGGCGAAAGTGCTCGCCGAATGTCAACTTGCCATCCAGGTGGAGACCCAAGTACTTTATTTGGGTCCCCACCTCTATGGGGGTGTTTTCCATCGTTATCGTGGTCTTGGGTGGCGCCCCTATTCTCCTTTTATGGAAAAAGACAGCTTCTGTCTTTTGAGGCGCCACCCTTAACCCGATATCTTTTATAGTTCGCACCACACGCGCCACAGCGAGATTGGCACGTCTTGCCGCTTCTCCCCAGATGTCTCCTCCGGCTAATATCAGAGTATCATCTGCATAGCAGATTGCCTGACAGCCGGGGGGGAGGGCAGTCCTTAGGGTGATGTCGTACGCTAAGTTCCATATCAGTGGTCCCAACACGGAGCCCTGCGGAACCCCGCACGACATCTCCCTACATTGCTCCTCGGCGTTCCTATCTACATAGGCCAATTGCCTGTCCCGAAAGTAGTCCGCTACTATCGACACCAGGTATAGGGGAACCCTGTAATATTGCAGGGCCTCCCCCACCCGGTGCCACGGCAGGGTGTTGGAGGCATTCGATATATCTAGAGATACCACCAACAACACTTCGTCCTCCCTTGTTACGGCCTCCGAAACCGAGCAAACTTGCGATATTGCATCAACTGTTGATCGCTCGGCCCGGAAGCCGTATTGTCTGTCGTCCAAATTCGGACCCTCCCGGGACAGATGGTGGACGAGGCGAGCCGCGATTACTCTTTCGAGTATTTTTCCCGCCTCGTCCAGCAGGCATATAGGCCTGTACGCCGAGGGCGACTCCTTGGGTTTGCCTTCCTTACGAATCAGGACGATTGATGCCTTCTTCCATACCTGGGGAAAGAGTCGTCCTGCGGCACTCATTATATAAATGCCTCATGGGCTCTGCAAGCTCTTTATAGGCGAGGGCCCATAATTTTCCATGAATGCCGTCAGGTCCTGGGGCTTTCCCCTTCTTGATTTTCCTGACAGCATCCCGGATCTCTTCTCTCGTGACCCCCATTTCTGTCTCATCCCACTCCTGTTCCCTCGTTTGTATAGGGTTTGTTGTGTCATTCCCTTGAGGGAATAGGGCGCTGATTATATTTTGGACAGAATGGGGGTCTAGTGACTCCGTTATTGGTGCCGTCCCTCTTTTCAGTTTATTTAATACTATTTTGTAGGGACGGCCCCACGGGTCCTCATCCAGGGAAGAGATTAGCTCTTCCCAGGCCCTTGCCTTCGTTTTGCGGATGGAGGCGCGCAGGGCGTTTCTTCTATTTTGATATGCGTTCCATGCATCCTCCAATCCTTCAGGATCTGATAGCGCGTGCCTCTGCCTCCTTTTAACATTCCTCCTGGCCTGGTCGGAGAACCGCCGCAATTCGGCAATGTCCTCCGACCACCAGTACGCATGTTTGGGAGACCGGGTTTTAACTCTGGGCATGGCGACATCGCTGGCTTGTTGCATCACGTCATTCAGCTATGCCCTATGTGCTTCCAAATTCCCGGTCTCTCCCTCCTTTATTAAAAGCGCAGCATTTATTGCTGATATATGCCATAAATATGTCTTCGTCGAGCTTCCTGAGGGCCCATCTTCTGGAGCTGGCCTCTATCATCCGGCGGCGCTCCGCGACCTCCTTTGTTGTGGTGGCGACAGAGATCTCTATATACCTATGATCCGATAGTGTTTTTATCTCTGTCGCCACCCTCCAACTCCGTGCCATTCTAATTGCAGGGCGGGTCATCCATGTAAGATCTACGATCGACCCGCCCCGCATACGCACACACGTGTTTTTGCGTCCTTCGTTTAGGAGTATGAGGTCGCATTGAAAGTTGATATGAAAGTCCCCCACTATTATCACCGGACGGGGGTGGTGCTTCGCGATCTGCCGTTTCAGAGTCCTGAGTCTCCCGCCGAAATCTCTATTTTCTAAGCTCGGCGGGAGATATATACCTATTACTACGAAAGGCCCCCAGGAAGTTACTACAAATCCCCTCCCCGCTTCGATAATACTAGGGGAGGGGAGTCGCGCACGTTCCTTCTGATGATTGCGGCGGAGCCGTCTATACTTTTGACCCAGTTTGGTCTATCTGGTATCCTATACGGCTCCGCCACAATTCCAAGGCCACAGGACCTTTCTGCCATGGTATGGATAAAAAGGTCCTGAGCGTCCCTCGCGTGATTAAGGTTGGCTTGCAATATTTTATTTGCCATCCTTAATCACCGTTTCCTCCCTTCCTTCTGCCACTACCTCCATGGCATTTTTGTCTTCCTCCTCCAGTTCCTCCTTGAGACGCTGCCTCTTGTCAGTCCCCTGTCCGGGGTTGTTTCCTTCTTCCTCTTTTACCGTCTTTTTCTTTTCTCTTGTCCTGGGGGACCTCTGCTCTTTGGACTGTTCCTAGGTTCCTCTAGGACGGGCGTCATTTTTTATTTCCACCTCCATAGGTGTGGTCTCCTGTCTTTTTTGGGATCCTACTACCACTTTATTTAGTGGGATCCCTCTTCTGCCTTTTTGTACGGGTGTGCAGGCCTTCCTCCCCGTCCTATGGTTGGCGGGAAGGTTCATGTCGCTGCACACCGCACAATGTACTGGGGCCTCGCATGTTTTGGCCTCGTGGCCTTCCTGACCGCAGCGTTTACCGCTGCGGTCAGTTTTATTCGGGCAGCGTGCCTTGACATGGCCACCTTCCAGGCACTTATAGCACTGGAGGGGGCGGTTTTCAAGGAGTTCCACCTTTGCCGACGCCCATCTAATCTGTATTTTGGCCTTTTTGGCCACTATATTTGCCGATTTTGGGCACCTGATCCACGCCATCTTAACTCCGTTGGGCGCTACATTGATTTCGCCCACATTCACCTCCTCTTCCTCGCAGTTGCCATCTTTGGCGATGGCTTCCCTGACTTTTGAGGGGGTGACTGATTCGTCCAACCCCCTCACTCTGAGTTCGGCCGTCTTCGTGGGGCGCTGGACTCTGACTCCCTCTTTCCCGACGAGAGCTTGTTTGAGCTTGAGAGCTAGCTTGTCCGCTAGCTTGTTGCTATTTTCGCCAGGGATTTTCATATATGAGGGCCCCGGTTATAGCTCTCCGGATCTTTACTCCCTCGTTGATTCCGAGGCCTTTCAGGTTTTCTAGGCCTATCTTTCGGCGCGTCTCCGTCATCACCTTCTCGTATTTTCCTGGGGGGCAGGTGATAGTTACGGCCGCCATTTTAGGCTCCCTCCGCTTCTTGGGAGGTCCCAGCTGCTGTCTTTTATTTTGGGTGGCAGCAGGAGTGGGGGCTCCGGCCCCCTGCGTTGGAGGTCGATCTTTCCCCTTCATTTTCTTTGCCTCCCTTCTCGACACAACTGTTGACCATGTTTGATTTTGTTGTTGTGTCTGTGGGGCTGGCTCCTTCCCTTGGAGTTTATCTCCCTTATTTATATTCTCTTTATTTTCCTCTGTTGTCTTTTTGCTCTTAGACATTTGGGGAAGTTTTATGGAGACCTTCTCTATTTTTTTGATCCTGGGCAGAGCGGGTCTTGCCGGTAGATTCAAGGTCGTTGTCGAGGTGTTTTCTACCTTCTTTGTTGACCTTGCCTTTTCTTTTTGAGATGCTACCGGTGGAGGGGGTGTTTTGGTTGTATTAACCCTTCCCGTTTTGCCTTTCTTCATCTCTTTTTGCGCTTTCTCGGCTTCCTTTTTCTGATTGTAGCTGGGAATTGGGTTGCCCAGCCTCTTGTCTATTAGGCGCTCGCATATGCCTTCCATCATAGCAATAAGGGCGTCTTGTTTTTGTCTTTCCTCGCTCCTCTCTTGAGAGAGTTGTTCGGAAATTTTGACTATCCTTCCTCTCTGTTGTACTTGAGGAATCGAGGCCCGTATTTCTTTCTTACCTTTCCCCTGTTTTCTTTCTCCAAGAGGAATTCTTCTTCCTCAAAGATTTCCGACTTCCAAATTTCCACATCCATTTCCTCTGGTTCTGGAGCTTTTGGGGGGACCCTATCTGTGGATAGAGGCGTTTCTCCATCAGTTCTTTTCCCTCGGGTTTTGGAGGCCTCCCCACTTGTTCATAGAAGTGGAGTTTTGGCGATTGGGTTTATCTCAATCGCCGAGGTTCCTCCATTTTCCAGTGGAGGCGAGTTTTCCTTGACCCACCTCTCCATCCTTTTTTCTCTTTCCTGGAATAGGAGAGATCTAGTGTCTCCCAGAGCGGTCCCCGGGGAATCTCTATTCCATCGACAGTTTTCCTTCTTGGTCGCTTTGTTTGCTCGACCATTTTACGCAATTGTGCATTTTCCATTTTTAGGAGATGCATTTGGTGCCTTAACTTCTTTATTTGTTCTGCCATCTGCGTCTCCTGCGGGTTCTGGGCCTTTATCGTCAAGACCATTGCGGCTGCGCACATGTCAGCCGCCGCGTCCTTTGCCAGTTTCACCAGGATTCCTTTCTTGTTCCCCGATTGCGCAGCCACTTTATAGATGTCTGTGCTTTTTTCGGAGATCATGGCTTCTAAATCCATTACCGGTGCATTCTTGTACTCCTCTTCCTTGTCCTTTATCCTTTCCAGGAATTCCTTATACGATTTTTTTAGCGCCGGTTTTATAAGAGGGTCCATTATGTTTCTCTCTTTTTGGATGTTCCTCTCTTCTTCCTCCTTGCGTCGCTTTTCTTTAACGATCCTGTGTCCTCCTGTGGTTTCAGGCTGGCCTTGCTTTCTCTTTTCCTCGATAGTGGGAATTATATTCTCTTCTTGTGCGTCTACGTCATGCACTGATTGTGACAGTTCCTGCTGTGGCGGTTCTTGCAGCGGCGGTTCCTGCTGTTGTTGCTGCTGTTGCAGCATGTTTCCTTGTCTTTCAATCTCGAGATCTATGTCCCTCGAGAATTTTCTAAAAACAGGGAGATCCGCCCTCTCTGTTTTAATGCTGACTTGGTCAAGATCATAGTCATATTCAGTTTCCGATCTCGATCTTGATGCGCGCCTTGTTTTTGACGAGCTCCTGGCTCTATTGACCGTCGTTCCTACCGCGGGCGATATATTCGCTCCCCTTCTTGTTCTAGTTCCAATCCATGAACCTTCGGATGAAAGCGCACTCGTGTCTGATATTGAGTAAGTGTCCACCCTTAAAAGTCTAATTTGGAGATCTCTTGTGATCTCCCTGGACTTTTCCATTGCCGAGAATGCTTCTCTGGCTGTGCTTTCTCCGACCTATACTTTCTGCTCTTCTGCAGATTCTTTCGCCTCACTTTCTTTTTTAATGTGGGTATTTTGTCTTGTTTCCATTTCTGTTTATCCCACTATCCCGCTGCGGCTCCGTCCTCAGGGTATACCCCCACCGGCCAAGAGGTGCCCCGAAACATGACTGGCCACACCCCAGGCCGGGCCCCAAGTTTCCCCGGGGAGGGGACATATGTCTTAGGCCGGGGGGATACCACACTCCGGCCAGACTCCGAGCCCCTTACACACCCGTATGGGGTTTGACGCCCACACGGGCTTTCAAGGGTCCCGAACCTCCGACAATGCGGGCACCGCAGCGGGTGGCGCCACCCGGGGGGCCCCACGGACGCTTTGGACAGGGTCGCCGCTCCCCGGCCCTGCCCTACACGCCGTAGCAACCAGCATACCGTGTCGCCTCTCGTCGAAGACGTTCGACGAGGGGCATGCGCCTCTCCGGTCGGTCGGTTCGGAAGAGGTAACGGTCCCGACCGACCGGGGATATCATCTCTCGCCGCCGGGCCCTGCTTCGGAAACGTCCGAGCGGCCCTGGCGGCAGGCGGCCGCGGCACCCTCCGGGCTATGCCCCTTGAGTAACCCCTCCGGGCTATGCCCCTCGGGTAACCGCGACTCGCCTTCTCCGCCACTCCCGACCCGGATTCGGAAACGTCCGAGCGGCTCAGGAATGGCCAGTCGCAGGGACGCTGGGACGAGAGCCACGCTCTCCAACCAACACCCTACGACTCCCAACTCGCCGTCGAGCTCCGCCTCGGAGATGTCCGAGCGGCCTCGACGGCCGACCCGCGTGGTCCCCTCCGGGCAGCGCTCCTTGGGTAAACTCTCCGGGCTATGCTCCTCGGGTGACCACGCGTGGCCGTCTCCGCCGACCCAGCCCTGCCTCGGAGACGTTCGAGCGGCCTGGGTACGGCCTACCTCAGAAACGCCGAGACGAGAGCCAGGCTCTCCATCAGCATCCTGATGAGGCACTTCCCTGTCCCCGGGAACCACTCCACGAGTGGGCCCCGGGGACCGATCGGTATGGCCCTTTTTGGGCAAAGCCCCTCGGGACTACCTTCCGGGCAAAGTCCTTCAGGTGACCATACCGATCCCTCCGCCGGCGTGACCCCCTTCGGGCAAAGCCCCTTGGAAAACCCTCCGGGCAAAGCCCCTCGGGTAATCACGCGCGGCACACACGTCAGTCCCTCCTTTGCGGCCCCCGCCGCCAAAGCTCCACCCCAGACCCCGGGGGGGACTCCCTTAGGAAAAACCCCGAACAAGCCCCCCCAGGACGCAGACAGAACCCCGGACGGCGGAAGCCGTCTACCCAGCGGACGTGCTGGGCCACATAGCATGGTGGGAAGGGAAGCGCCGTGCAGTCCCTTCTCCTTACGGTGCCATGCCACCGGGCGTTTAAATTCCGGGTCGCCATCCCTTACCACATATGAGCCGAAGCTCTAACGGAGAAGTGGGCCCCGTCTCCCCAGGATGTGGAATTCTTCCACACCCCGAGGAGAGCCCCCAGAAACGGAGGGCACGCCACAGAGACTGGGGGCAGTGTACCTCGAGAAGTACGGGTCGCTGTTAGCACCTCTTGCTAGACTATCCTCTTGCAAAGGGTGAGCCCTTTCGCCACGGCAAGGCCGCGACCCACGAAGGGGATGTTCTAAAAGTCCTAACCCAGCAAACACCAAGTAACTATTATATAACTGTTAGTTATAATTTCCCACTCAACAATGTAAATGCAATATAACACACGTGTTATATTGTATTTATATTGTTGAGTGGGAAATTATAATTAACAGTTATATAATAGTTACTTAGTGTTTGCTGGGAATTTGATAAACAATTAAAGAGGTTAAGTGCGAACACGATGCTTTCCCCACGGTGGTTAAAGCCGATATTATATATATATATATATATATATATATATATATATTATACCCAATATGACTGAGACTCGAGGATTGACATTGTTAATTGATTTATACCGAATATGTATGAAAATTAATATAACATTAACATGTTTTGCAAATAACATTTGTAATATTACTTATGTGTTATAAGTTACATTGTCATAACATTATAAATCTTTTTATACAATATTACCTGAATAAAAATTGTTATATATCCAATACGTATTCTAAATAAAATTTTGGTAATATTACTTATAAATAACATCTTATGTTATTGGTACGTTGTATAGAATATAACAGCCATAATATTACTTGTAACTTCTAAGTTATATAACTGTTAGAAACTGCATGTGTTTACTGGGCATTTTATGCACAGGGTTAATATCACTACATAACCTCAAAATAATTATGTTATGATTAAGAAAGTAATATATATATAATTATATATTTATCTGTCTTCCAAAACCTTATTAATAATCTTTTTATTTGCTTTATACTCTTTAGGTTATATATACTTTTTCTAGTTCAATTTCTTTCTTCACAGTATATATATTCACGTGCGCATATGTGTGAATCCGTTCCGAAACAGTAACAATGGCCAAGTTTTCAATCAGCTTATTCAACTACGTTGTTGCACGTTGGATACTGCACGTTGGATCCACAGATTATATAGAAATACATTATGTATACTATATAAATAAATATATATTTATATATACAAACAAATATATGTATACATATATATAATAAATAATATATATATAAATAATATATATATATATATGTATATATAAATAATATATTTTTTATATTATATATATACATATATTTTCCAATGTTTATTTGGATCAATAAGACCGTCACATTAAATGGTATAAATGAACAAATTAATAATTAAATAAAATTGAATATATTTTATTTTGCAATTTTTCTGGAATGTTGCTGTAATATTTTCATGAAATATTACAGTTATATGTTTTTGTAGTCTCTAAAATGTTACATTGCAACTTGAAAGATTGTAACATTGTTGCAACGTAACAGCTATCTTCTATGCTGTATGAATAATATTATAATATAAAAGAAATACGGCAAATTAAAATTATGTTTATAATAGAAATCTAGCAAATTAAAATTATGTACATGTATAATAGAAATTCGAGAATTAGAGTTATGTACTGTGACCGAAAGATTTTCTCTTGCTGTTACGTAAGGGACTTTAAAATCCGTAAGACCGATGTTAGGGGTCGTCGGTACACCTTCGGCGCGATTATGACTGTATCTCCCCTTCAATCACAAAGCTTATGGACGCCAGGTACGGCAAGCCGTACCGCACAAAAGATAATTACTTTTCCGAACACAAATATCTTATAGAGAGTATGGAAATCGGGACGGGACTCAATTCGATAAGACAATCTACGATTGGTAGAGGGGGTAGATCGCGGGCGAGAACCGGGATCGAATACGGAGAGAGACGGGTGCAAACACAACGCTAAAATATGAGATGAACTGGAACGATATATTATAAAATATAAAGCATATGGTATACAAGAATTTGAGCTGTATAAAATATAAAATAAAGAGAGCGTGCCGTCTCGCGAGAATCTTATACAGATATATGGAGCGCTTAGCACGTTCTAAGGCGACAACTAAAATATGAACGATAATTATCTCGCGAATTTTGCGTTCGTCCGCCGGATAGCCGCGCCAAAGAGTTGGTCGATCACGTGAACGCCGCGCCAGTCGTCCGGGCGCGTAAATAAGTTTTTCTCTGAATTCCACGCGGTATATTATCCGTGGTTCTTTATCCTTTCTCTAGGAACTTCCCTACTTGCTCTTCAATTTCTTTTTTATCTTCTATTGTACATTTGTACGGTCTTTTACTACAGTATTTATCAACGATTAGATCTATCCTAGCTTCATAATCTTATCAATGTCATATTTGTCTTTTGCAAATATGGAGTTATATTCTTCTATTAGTTTTTTTATGTTAGTCTTCTTTGTATTATCTAAATGGTCTAGAATAACTTTAAATTCATTCTCTTTGATGTGTTCATTAAAATTTACGGAGTATTGTTTATTGTAATTATCTATTTTATCTGCTTTCATTCCTAAATCTGTTTCTTTCTTCTGTGAAATTTGTAATTCTTCATTTTGTATTAATTTAAAGTTTTTTATCATATCTAGCCCAATGATGAAATCCTGAAAGTTTTCTTCTTCAACTATGTACACGTCCATTTCTTTTTCAATATCAAATATTTTTATATTAATTGTAATTAATCCTTTTGTTGTTCCCACACCATTAACCGATCTCAAGTATATTTTATTTGCATCATTTTTCTCCCCTTTTATTTTAATCAGTCTTGAATTTATAAGTGATACCTGAGATCCTGGATCATATGTTCCTTGAATTTCTAGCTTATCTTCTAATAATAGCTTGACCTTGATTAATGGTGTGTTTATTCGTTTTTTTTCTCGGTGTTCAGCTTTACATCAATGACTGAGCTGTTCCCTACTAAATTTGTTGTGTTGGTGTGTCTTTCTTCTTCTTTTGTTTTGAACCAGCATTTTTCTGCAGGGTGGAATCTATTGCCTTTATTTAAACTTTCGCATGTTTTGCATGGTTTTTTTTCTTCACTTTTCTTTTTATATCCTAACTCATTTTTGTGTAGATAAGATTTTTTATATATTAGATTTTCATGTTTCCTAACTTCATTAAATAAGGAGGTTGAATCTTGACATTGTTCCCTATCTATTTTGTTTATAATAAATTCTGGCAATCCAATTGCTATTAGGGTTGTCAACGTTTTTGCATCTATATCTTTATTCATGTCCAACAATAGTTTTTCTTTCTTTATTGCATAATCCGTAAGTGATCCTTCTTTATATCTAAATGATAAAGCATATTTCACCGTGCTCCATCCTTTATCCTCGAAAGTTTCTAAAAATCTACCTTTCCATTCATCCCATCCTGCCTGAACCGTTAATTTTGTTACTGTTGCCGTGTGTCAATCTGAACAAGCTTTATCTAAAAACAATCTTAGTATTTCGATTTTTGTTTCATCTTCTGTAATGTCAAATCTTGTACACTCTTTCTCAAATGTTTCTAGCCATTGTTTCGCATTTGAGTGCTCGCTAGTGAATTTTTCAATCATAAACTTTTCTGAAATTTGTTTTAAATTCTTTACTTCTTCCTTCCTTTTTGATGACTCTACAAGCTTTTCCAATATTTTTGTTAAATTATCATTTTGAGTTTTATCTTCTGATTTTTCCTCGTCTATTTCTTCTAAATATTGGTTCTCAAACTGCAGATTCTGGTCTTCATCTATATAGATCTTTTTTAACTCTACTGTCATCTTTATCCACACTTTTCTTTTTTGATGTCTTGTTTTTAGGGTGTTTTTTAGTTTATTGTAATTTTCTGTTTTCATTAAATCCTTATAATAACCTATATATCTAAACTCTGCCGGTAGAACGTACCTTTTTCCTTTCTCTGTATTGATTGAGGTTATGGCAATTATATTTGTTTTGTCATCCTTGGGTGATGCGACTACTGCAAATTCAAATTGCAGTTTGTCCATATTGACTGAAATTGTCGTTTTATAAGACAATTATCCTTTTTTCCGAACACAAATATCTTATAGAGAGGATGGAAATCGCGACGGGACTCAATTTGATTAGACAATCTACGATTGGTAGAGGGGGGTGGTTCGCGGGCGAGAACCGGGATCGAATACGGAGAGAGACGGGTGCAAACACAACGCTAAAATATGAGATGAACTGGAACGATATATTATAAAATATAAAGCATATGGTATACAAGAATTTGAGCTGTATAAAATATAAAATAAAGAGAGTAATTAGACAAGTGAAATAAATGATAAATTCGCTGTGTGATTGCGCTAAATCGAAGATACGCGCACGTAACGCGTGAGCGTGCCGTCTCACGAGAATCTTATACAGATATATGGAGCGCTTAGCACGTTCTAAGGCGACAACTAAAATATGAACGATAATTATCTTGCGAATTTTGCGTTCGCCCGCCGGATAGCCGCGCCAAAGAGTTGGTCGATCACGTGAACGCCGCGCCAGTCGTCCGGGCGCGTAAACAAGTTTTTCTCTGAATTCCACGCGGTATATTATCCGTGATTCCTTATTCTCACTTCGATTGCTCTAATTAATTCTATCAAAATCCCCTCTAATGCGTAATGTCGTAAATCGACTCACTACAAATATTGGACAATAAAAACTGACTCACAAGTAACCGCGAAGACTCTAGATAACAGTAAAATGGTCGGAATCGCGCAATAACGAATACGAGTTTGACTCTCGACGCATACAACGAAAACTACAATATAGAACGAACGCGACAACTTAATAGTTACGGACACAATAAAGACTGTCGGCGGCAATGTATAAGAGAGAGAGAGCTTGTGGAGAAGATCTGGACGGAATTCAAAAGCCAAACACTAAACGCGATATCTCGCGGGGAGTGCACAATGGCGACTCTCACACGACCCACGTAATTTTCCCCAAAAAGAAAGCTACTGCTGCACCTTCGGCGACAGCTACGCAAAAGTTTACCACATATGCTCTTCCGTCCGAATTCCTACTCGATTACCGAGTTAGCGGCCTTACAACAGGGAAGTCGTCCTTCACGCCGGATTTACTGCGCCGGATCGATGGTAGCTCGATAAGTCAAGGTCCTTCGCTCTCACCAGTCCGCCGAACAGTGACGATCGGGAAGCCCGCGGGAGACACGTCGGCGCGATAACGTCTTATCCAACCACCTGCGGCGCTCCTGCTCACAGGAGTGGCTCGCCGTCCTCGCGGCCCTTACGAACTGCAGGGCCGTTGCGCGGCTAATTGTCGCCCCTCGCTCTATTAATTTTTGTTCTCGCCGGTAGAATGTTGCCTTCGGCTATAGTTGTGCGATGTCCTGAGGCTGCGAGTACCCTTCCCGGCTCGGTACTGTGTTTCTCCGGGCCCCATGGCGGTGAGGGCACACGCTCCTCGTCGGGGTCTCCGGCTCGTGGTGAGTGGAGTGGTTCCCCTCCGCCTTTGCTTGGCTCCTCGCACGTGCCTGCCTGTCAGGGCGAGTAATTTTAATTTCGGGCAGTCGGTGCTCGCTCCCACAGTAAATGTTACTAATAACTATTGATAATTTTATGTCACCTGGCGTGTTCCTCCTTGCGGTACGTCCCGCCGTACCGTCCTTCGCTCGGTTCTTTTCCGGACGCGACCCAATCCTTTCCCACCTTGCAGCCGCCATACTCGCACGGTCTTGATCTAAATTTTTCACTCTCTCTCCCTCTCTCTCTCTCGCTAATTGGAGAGAACGAAGGACCACTAATGGCACTCCCGACCGGGTTATTCGACCCTTGTGACAGACATACAAAATGTCACGTTACAGTATATAATTAAAATTCGGCGAATTAAAATTATGTATACTCGCGGAGTAAAAATTTGTTTAGCGCGCACTTATGTGTTATCTAGTATATTTAAATAAGATCGGTATTTCGAAACTTAGCCTAGCAAGAGCGGACAACTTTTTAGTTAGCCACTATTCATATACATATATAGAATGTATTTGTACAGCTCTTGAAATAAATAAAATAAAAAGTGCATAATCTATTTAAAAAATATCTCGACATTATAGTTATGTAGAATTAGAGTATATAGTAAAAAATATGATAACAATAAAAATAGATTCCAATTCAAAAATATCAAAGTAAACCTTGACACACACATACGCATGCACGAACGACCGCATGCACACGCACATATGTATATAATGATGATCTTCTATTTAAGGTTATTTTATATCTTCTTCGAAACTAAAAAATTTTTAACAAGGATAAAAAAAATATATTGCTGTGAAAAGCCTAATACTTAGCAATTCGCTAAGACGAGGAACAATATCTAAATTGAGATTTGAATTCCTCTTCCCTTTACCCCCCCCCTCTAAATTGATGTAAACGAGAAAATTATGAGTTCGAAAAATTCGGCTGAATCGGGAATCGAACTCGAGACCTTTCGCTTACCGGGCGACTGCTCTTTCCAACTGAGCTATTCAGACACCTTAACGAACCGATATACCTCTCTCGTCTTTATGTATACTAATGAAACACGCTGGCTGTAAATATGCGTATTTCATTAGTATACATAGAGACGAGAGAGGTATATCGGCTTGTTAAGGTGTCTGTAAAGGGAAGAGGAATTCAAATCTCAATTTAAAGATTGTTCCTCATCTTAGCAAATTACTAAGCATTAGGCTCTTCACAGCAATATATTCTTTCTATCCTTGTTATTTTACGATAAGAGCGTTTTATTAATATTATTTGGTAAACAATTTTTGTTAATCTTGAATTTTAACAAACAAAATCATTTTCTAAGGTCATATAAAAAGTCAACTTAGATGTTTTAAATGGAATTACTCCACTAATTCTTTTATATAAATGTGCTGTAATAATTAAGTTTTCCACTCTCGACATTTTTGCTTTAGCATATAGGCATGCATGGGTGCTAGCATAGTGTCAAAAGATGAGTGAAATATTTTAAAGACAGAAATACAAGCAAAATTAGCCTCACAATTTCGCCCGAGAATAATTTCCGCGGTTTCTTGCGTGCGTAAGGGATGTAGCCTTTGCACCCCTTCCGCGTATTATCTTTTATTTATTTTTTTTGTTTAGCAACTTTTGCGTTTTTTTTTGCGAGCGACTTTTACTTAGGGTTACGTGTCTCGACCGGAGAGGATATAGAGGAAGGAAGAAGAAGACTACGGATCGAGCAGAGGCCACCATTTTCGGGTCACGGCCGGTAATAGTTATTTGTGTAACAAGTGCGGGAAGTTGACAATTGAACACGAGTGCGGAGTGGACGCACGAGCCGAAACCGATTTTTCTCATTTGCTCCTCACCATAAGAACCTCAATACCGCCATTAAATACTCCCTCTTCTGCAGATATTCCGGGGACATAAGGAGATGGCTACTCTCTCGCAAGGCGCGAGAGAGCCCCAAGCAGGAGAGTCGCGGGAGATATCCTGCCTCTGGACCAACCTATCCTGCTGTAAAATTCGCGGTCGATCAATCACTCGATCTAGCGAATTTTGGAAGATCAACAAAGACGGAACGCCAGCAGGCACCCCGACAAAAATTACAAAAGGAAACACCGGAAGGAAAAACGGGAAGCATGAAAGAGCGGCGAGAAAAGTTATCATTGACCAAATTCGCGGGGCCCCGCAGAACGCCCGGCGGCCCTGCCAGGATAAGGAGCGCCACGTGTGGAAAATGTCAAATTTATTATCGGCGTGATTCCGGCGGGCCTTTTGCTTATCACTGTTCGGCAGAGCGTATGAGAGGACGGAGGCCCGAGAGCGGATGACTCCCCGAAAAAGAATCTGCACGTACCGGTAAGATGAACGAACCTTTGTAAAGTCGCTAATTTCGCGTAGATAGTCGGGAAAGACGCGTGTAACGTTCGCGGCCGGTGAGTATAATAATTATCAGAAGCATTCTTTTCGGGAAATTAGGAGAAATTGAGAGTATTGCGCGTATAATCTTTGTCCCGGCGTCCGACCGATCGCGTGCTCTCTCTCGTGAGTACCTTAAGAGAGGCTCTCTCTCTCTCTCTCTCTCTCTCTCTCTCTCTCTCTCTCCCGCGAATACGCCAACAGTCTTTGCGATTGTATTGTACTTTTGTATTGGAATAAAGTATCTCGTCAATATTAATTGTGCTGTCTATAGTTTGTAGAGTCTATAAATCTTCATGTAGAGAAGACTATATAATTGCGAATGAGATATATATAGTATGTTCTCTTTGGATGCGTGTGGCAAATTCTTTCTCGCGCGTAGGGACAAGTTTACTCCCGGGTACCGTGTGTAACCTGATATCTCCGCGTTGGGTCGTAACAAAGTCGCGGAATCATAACACCGCGCCGCGTGTAGCCGTAGTTTCGCAGTACAATTGTCTTTACTCTTATATTATACGATTTCGATTTTCTCTGTACTTTTGTGCTACCTAATATTCTCTGTCCGCGGCGAACTATCCGCTTGCAGATTCGGCCCTCCATTTTTGGTGAATTATTTTTTCGATTTTCCAAAAAAAGTACGGTTACAAATTTGCGCATGGGGCTCACAAAGAAAAATTTTATTATAACGGGAAGTTCGGTCTCGAGATTGGCTAGTTTCTGATATTTATATGAGATATATTTTTTGTGATATTTATATTATTTGATTCTGAGGATATTTGAATTTTATATATTTCTTGAAATTTATATTTTGTATTGATTTATATTTGTGATTATTTTTTTTTGCGATTTATATACTTGAAATCTATTTTTTGATAATTATACTTTAGAAATCATATTTTCATTGAAAATTTATGTTCACAAATATCGATGCTTTCCGAAAGTTATATATGTTTGAATTTTTCTTTCTTTCAAGTTAACGCTTGCGGGAGAAGTTATATTTAGGGAATAATTTTTTTTGTATTTTTTTTCGAGGCTTATAATTTTCAGTGCCAATTATATTTTTTTGTTTTTGTTGAACTTTAAATTCGGAAACATTTATATTTGAAAATATTAATTTATATTTGGAGAAACATATATTTTTTTTTATAATAATTTGTCGGTCAGCGACGCATATCAGATGATGCGCCGCTGGAATTTAAAATTTTCGGGCGCGCGTGGCAGCGACGCGGAGGCGTTCTTGGCACGTATAGAGAAAGACCGTGCATTAGTTCCGGTGGATGACGAGGAAATCTCTTCAAATGCACTCCGTTTTTCTTTTCCGGTATCGCGCTTTATTGGTATCGAAACGAGAGAAATCGTTGGAGAATTTGGCGGGAATTTAAAGCCGCGTGGCATACGCGTTTCGGTAACCCCGATTTCCAATTCGCGTTACGGGATGAAATCATGCGTCGTAAGCAGGGCGAAGGGGAGACGGTCGCCGATTACCTGACTTGTTTACGTGCTCTATTTGAACGGCTAAGGCATTTGGAGGAACAATTAAATCACGCGCACCGTAATATGTGTTCGCGTTTACAGGTAGCGGTTTACCGTCGAGATGTGTACAATTTTACGTCATTAGAAAATTTAGCGACGCGGATCGAGAATAGCTACGGAGCCGTATCGCGCTATCGCGCTTCCCCGCCTCCCGAACAGTCAATTTTCCCGGAGTTAGCGTATCGGTCGCCGAAAAAGAGCGCGAAGGCCATCGTCGCGGCCGGTTTAATACCCGGGATACCAGAGAATAAAGCTGATGTCAGTACACGCGCTTGCAAGGCCGCCAAGAACGTACCCGCCGCCACACCCGCGCCCAAACAAAAGGCGACATCTATTTCCGGTTCCGCGATTCCGTCGACGTCCGCTCCCGCGCGTCAGGGCCTCAAGTGTTGGAATTGCGAGAAGATAGGGCATATTGCGCGGGAATGCCAAGAGGCATGGCGGATTTATTGCTATCGATGCGGACAGACTAACGTGACGGTCAAGATGTGTCTCACATGTTCGGGAAACGGGGACGGGAGTCAGTAGAGCAAGCCCTCGCGACTCCGTCGAACCCCGAAGCGGCCCGCGACGAGTCTACTCAGGGAACCCCCGAAATTGCAAGCTTCTCGACGCAGATCGTATATACAAGTACGTCGAATTCCCGAGAGTCGCTACCCCTGAGATATTAAGATGTTGATTCGAGAAAAACTTTTGCGTGCGCTCGTAGACGCGGGATCTAATCGTACAATAATAGGAGCGGAAGAGATACGAATTATTAAGAGATTAATAAATTACTAAATTTACTGATAGATTATAATCGCGTCACGCATATTTGCACAGCGAATGGACAGGTAGCGCGAGCACCGGGAAAGGTCGAGATTCCGTTCACACTAGAAGGCCGCGCACATACAGTTTCCGCATGTCTGTTGTCTGATTTAACAGTCCCTTGTATTCTCGGTATGGATTTTCTTTGCAAATTCGGAGTTTTATTTAGTTTCGCCGAAAGTACAAGAGGCTATTCGGGAAGAGGTAGATAAAATGTTAGAGATCGGAATTATTGAGCCGTCATTTAACGAATGGTCTAATCCGATAGTAATGATTAAAAAATCCAACGGGAAATATCAGTTTTGTTTGGATTTCCGTAGTCAATGACGTGTCTAAAAAGGGTGCATATCCACTGCCTAACATGAACAGTATTCTAGATAAATTATGGGCAGTTCGCTATATATCTACCCTCAATTTGAGTCAGGCGTATTTCCAGGTTCCGCTGGTCAAAGAAAGTCGCGAGATCACCGCGTACCTGGAAAGAGGTTGTATCATTTCACGCGCATATCGTACGGATTAACCGGCGCTCCGGCTACATTCCAACGTCTCCTTGATAGATTAATAGGGCCCGAGATGGAGCCGCACGCGTTTGCATATCTCGATGACATCGTGATAGTTACGCCGACTTTTGAGAAGCATCTCGAGTGGCTAGATCGCGTATTTAAGAAAATCTCCGGAGCGGGACTTACAATTAATCCCGAGAAATGCGAGTTTTGTCGATCTCAGGTGAGATATCTCGGTTTCATTGTACGACGGGAAGGTCTGATGGTAGACCTAGAGAAAACGCGCCCAATTTTAGAATACCCCGAACCGCGTAATCTAAAGCAGTTACGCCACTTTTTTGGAATGTCATCGTGGTATCATCGGTTTTTGCCACAATTTGCGACGTTAAGCAAACCACTCACGCGATTATTGAAAAAGAATACTCGGTGGACTTGGGAATCGGAACAGCAGGACGCGTTTGATTACCGGCGCCGGATGCAGAGCGTGACGCCGACCCGGGATAAAACTAATGGGGGGGGGAGTGGGGGTGGAGCGCAATTGGCGTTTGATCCCCCATCTCCCTCCTCCCGGGCCCGGAGAGAGGGAAGTGAAGAGAAGAGAAGGAGGTGATGGTGCGGAGGGTGACTGGGGGGGGGGATCTTTCCCGGCATAGCCGGGTAAAACCCTCCCCCCTGCGGGGGGGGCGGGGGCCGCCTGGCCTCCGGCCGTGGGACCTAGGTCCCTCGGTCGGGGGCTGGGGGGGCCCTTCTCCCTCCCAGGGTGCCTTCTCCCGGCCTTCTCTCTTCCCTGAGGGGGGAGAGGGGTGACGGCTGTTTTTTCCCCTGGCGGTGGTGGCCGAACCTCAATTCCCTTTGGGATGAGGGGGGGCCCCAACGCCAGGGTAGTGGGGGTTAGCGCCGTCGGGTCTTAGGGCCCGGCGTCGCTGACCGCCCACGCGTGAGAGGGACGGGGGCGCTTGGCCGCCTGCCCGCCTGCCGGTGACTCACAAGAGTCGGCCGGCGGGGGGGCGGGCGGCCTGGCGCCCTCGTCCAGACGGGGTCTCTTCAAGGAGAGATCCCGGCGTTAGCGTCGGGTGCCGGCGGCCGAGCCCTGAACCCCCTTGGGGAAGGGGTGGTTGCCACGGCACCCGGCAGAGGGGTGGGATCGCGGGGGGTCCAGGCCTCGGCCTGATCCCCATTGCACGCGGTCCCCTCCCGCGAGGGAGCGAGGGTCTGTCGCCCTCCCGCCGAGAAAGACGCCCAGGGTCGGGCGTTCTCGGCTGGAGGGAGCAACCCTCGCGAGGGAAGTTACCCCCCCGGGGGTGGTTTCCCTGAGAGGGCCCCCTTGGTTGGCGGTCGAACTCGGCTACCCTTCGGGTGCCGGGGGAAACCCCAACCGGGGGGGCGGGGGGTGACGGTTCGAGCGGGCATACTCGAACCGTGACCCCGCCCCCCAAAACCAACGGGAGGGCGCGGCGTGGGGTTGATACCGCCCTGCGTCGCAACCGCGAAGACCTGCACTTGCGGGGGGAAGGGTGCCGCCTTCAGCGGCATCCTTCCCAGGAGGAATTAAGGCGGGGGGACGGCTAGTAGGCATGGGATACCAGCATCCTGGCCGCCCCCCTAATAACGCCCGAGAAGGTATCCGTAGTGGTTTTAGTGAGGTATGTCTTGCGCCCCCTGACTGATTCATTCGTGGATCGGCCAAGGGAAGCAAGAAGCCCCACATAACCGCCCGCCCTCTATCCGGAGGGCGGGGGTATCCATGAGGATTTCCACTACGTAAAAAAAAAAAAAAAAAAAAAAAAAGAACGCGTTTGATTAAATTCGCGCTCGCTTAGTTACCGCGCCTTGTCGTGTCCAGATTTTAAGATTTCTTTTGTCTTGCAGGCGGACGCCAGTTCGGTAGGTTTAGGGGCCGTCCTGACTCAGACGATCAACGGCGAGGAACGCGTCGTAGTGTTCGCGAACCGCGCGCTATCCGGTCCGGAGACACGGTATTCGGTCACCGAGCAGAAATGTTTGGCCGTAGTGTGGGCCATCAAGAAGTTCCGCGCGTACTTAGAAGGGTATCGTTTCACCGTCATTACAGACCATAATAGTTTGAGATGGCTTCACAACCTGAAAAATCCGACGGGACGGCTCGCGAGATGGGTTCTCGAACTACTTGAATATGATTTTGAGATCGTGCATCGGAAAGGCGCACTGCATCACGTTCCGGATGCCTTATCGCGCATGTACGAAGTAGACACAGAAGCGAACGTAGTCATGGTGGCGGACGCGGATCCCCCTGACTACATAGCAGACCCGTGGTATCGAAAACGCTTTGCGGAAGTACGCGACGGACAGAAACGTTTCATCGATTGGTGTATTGTCGACGGTCAGATGTACTACCATCGCCCGCAAGCGGTCATATCAAATATCGTCGAAGATTTAGACCGGTGGAAGTTTTGCCAGCCAAATTACGCAGAGCAGCTCTTCGGGAAGCGCACGATGTTCCGCAATCTGGTCATCTTGGAATAGAAAAGACATTTTATAGATTAGCGGTTTCTTATTACTGGCCGTCTATGTTCCGCAACGTCGTGAAATATGTCAGACAATGCGATACGTGTCAGCAAACGAAAGTAGAGCAGGCAAGCCGACCCGGTCTCATGGGGCATCGCGTAATCGAAAGTCCCTGGACCGTTGTAGCAGCCGATATCATGGGACCATTTCCCAAAAGTAAAGCGAGATTCATGTACTTATTAGAGGTGCAAGATCTTTTTACTAAGTGGGTAGAATGCTTCGCATTAAGGGCGGCAAACGGACGAAAGATTAGTGAATCCTTAGAGGAGGTTGTTTCGCGATGGGGCACTCCGAAATTCTTCCTTTCGGATAACGGGACGGAATTCGCGAATCAGACTATACAGGCTTTCACGGACGACCACGGAATTAAGTGCAGCAGGGTGTCCCCTTATCATCCCCAAGCGAATCCTGTTGAACGGAGAAATCGCGTATTAAAAACAATGATAGTCGCGTTCCTCGAGAGAGATCATCGGGAGTGGGATGTTCATTTGAACGATTTCCGCTTTGCGTATAACACAGCGTCATATCGGAGCCTCACCTGCTCTCCTCAATTTAGGATGCGAGTTGGCTCCCAAGGAGTGCTGCGCGCACGAAACCCGACCGTTACAGAAGTAGAGGAACGGGATCCGGCGGAGTAGTCGAAAAGAATACAATGATTGCAACTTCTACTCCAATGGGTAGCGGAAAACCTTGATTAGGCGTATCAACGGCAATCGCGATATTATAATTTGAGGCGACGGAATGTGGTATATAAGGTCGGCGACTGGGTTATGAAGCGACAATACGTGTTGTCCTCCGCGGCCTAGAATATTGCCGCGAAACTCGCGCCGAAATTGCACGGTCCGTTTCAGATCCTTAAAGTTTTGTCCCCTGTGGTATATGAACTGATTGACCCTCAGGGAACCTCTATGGGTAAAGTGCATGTCAAAGACCTAAAACTGTATTATGCTCCCGCTTCTAGATAAGTTCCGCCTCCCGATTGTACAAATAGCCCTACAATGGAAGGATTTTAGCCAGATCCTGGGCTCCTAGGCCAGAGAGGAGGGTCCAGGCTCGGTACCATGGATGAGAGTCCTGCACACCCAGGACCAAGCCTTTCAGACAGAGGGAGCTTTTCTGCTGGACGATCTCCTCCGGATGGCTTTCCAAGGGTGGGGGCGGAGGACAACCCCAAGGCTCCAAAGGTTCCGAACATTCCGCCGGTTCCGAGACCGCCGCCCGTGGCCGCGGGTGAATCATTGACCCCGGCGCCATCGGACCTTAGTCTCGTCGACCTGCTGACCGGTGCAGGACGAAGCCGCCAGCGAGCTGCTCCCAAGGAAACGACGGTGTCACCACGTCTTGGACGCCGTACGACAGAGTACCGAGTGGACACCCGAAGCCCTAGGTCTTCGTCCAGCCCTCTTCGATACGACGACGACGAAGAGCCAGCGCCACTACGAGTCCCAGCTGGTCCTCAGGGGTCGTCCCTTGCCAGTCCATCAGCGGTGCTAGAATTGCCAGCGGACCGAGCACCGATACGCCGACTGCCCCGCGCCCCGCACCCGTGCTTATTGCTACAAATGCGGCCGCGAGGGAGTAAGCATGAGGACGTGCCCGGAGTGCAGCCCCGTGTGGAAAACCTTGGGGGCTTATCAGCGGACCCGCGGAAAAGGAAAGGCCGTAGATTCCGGGGAGGATCCCTACTCCTCCTCCTTACTTATGTTCCGCAAAAATATATATATATATGCCTTATCGGTTTCTTTTTTTCTGTTCCCGGTCGCGGCAAATGTACCTTGTTGTAGCTGGTACAAATAGAGAGATTGTAAACTGACCTCGACTTTTATTTCTGTTCTCACTAACCTACCTTATCTTCCCCCTGTATATTTATTGGTGTGCGGTTCTCACAAAAACTTTCGCGAATTTCCTTTTGATTCTTCTCGTTGCTTGGGTTTTGCTTGGTTGTGAGTCGATGTCTGTGTATCGCATGCTTTGTGTGTCGGCTGTTCCGCGCGAGAGGTGAGTTTGGTTCCAGTGGACAGCAGCGAGGCTGCCAAGCTTGGAAGGACCTTAGATGCTCAGCGGATACTGAAATTGGCGGCTATCTCTGTTCGTCCCTGGTAAAATCTCCCCGGTCCTCCTCTGGGAAGGAAGAGTTGTGACATGACATTTTTCTGTCAGTCAGAAGGGCCGACAGCCTAGCCAGGAAGACGGGAAATTCGGGGCCTGCGTCTTCTCGCCACCTCTCAATTGAAAGAGAGCGCCCGAGAATAATTTCCGCGGTTAATTGCGTGCGTAAGGGATGTGGCATTTGCACCACTTCCGCGTATTATCTTTCATTTATTTTTTTTATTTAGCGACTTTTACGTTTTTTTTTTGCGAGCGGCTTTCACTTAGGGTTACGTGTCTCGACCAAAGAGGATGTAGAGAAAGGAAGAATAAGACTACGGATCGAGCAGAGGCCACCATTTCCGGATCACGCCCGGTAAATATACTTCCACGAACCGATTTTTCTCATTTGCTCCTTACCATAAGAACCTCGATACCGCCATTAAATATTCCCTCTTCTGCAGATATTCCGGGGACATAAGGAAATGGCCACTCTCTCGCAAGGCGCGAGAGAGCCCCAAGTACGAGAGTCGCGGGAGATATCCTGCCCCCTCCCTTTTTTTTTTTTTGACGCTGGGGAAACCCTCATGGTACCACGCACCTACGGGCGAGTTATGTAGGACTCCTTGTTTCCCTTGATTGAGCCATTCGTGGCTCGACCAGGGGGCCCAAGACCTACCGCACTAAAAACCCCAGCAAGTGTCCTTCCCGGGCGTTGGATGGGGGGTGCCGAGGATGCTGGTTACCCATGTCGTCTCGGAAACCATCCCCCAGATATCCTGCCCCTGGACCAACCTATCCTGCTGTAAAATTCGCGATCAATCAATCACTCGATCTAGCGAATTTTGGAAGATCAACAAAGACGGAACGCCAGCAGGCACCCCGGCAAAAATTACAAAAGGAAACACCGGAAGGAAAAACGGGAAGCATGAAGGAGCGGCGAGAAAAGTTATCATCGACCAAATTCGCGGGGCCCCGCAGAACGCCCGGCGGCCCTGCCAGGATAAGGAGCGCCACGTGTGGAAAATGTCAAATTTATTATCGGCGTGATTCCGGCGGGCCTCTTGCTTATCACTGTTCGGCAGAGCGTATGAGAGGACGGAGGTCCGAGAGCGGATGACTCCCCGAAAAAGAATCTGCACGTACCGGTAAGACGAACGAACCTTTGTAAAGTCGCTAATTTCGCGTAGATAGTCAGGAAAGACGCGTGTAACGTTCGCGGCCGGTGAGTAATTATCAGAAGCATTCTTTTCGGGAAATTAGGAGAAATTGAGAGTATTGCGCGTATAATCTTTGTCCCGGCGTCCGACCGACCGCGTGCTCTCTCTCATGAGTACCTTAAGAGAGGCTCTCTCTCTCTCTCTCCCGCGAATACGCCAACAGTCTTTGCGATTGTATTATACTTTTGTATTGGAATAAAGTATCTCGTCAATATTAATTGTGCCGTCTATAGTTTGTAGAGTCTGTAAATTTTTGTGTAGAAAAGACTGATATAATCGCGAATGAGATATATAGTATGTTCTCTTTAGATGCGTATGGCGAATTCTTTCTCGCGCGTATGATTATTCAAGTACGTTATTTCTTTGTATAACAGTGCGAATTTCGTCCCTCGTATAAGATATTAGGTGGTAAATCGCGCAGAGCATACTAGAGTTTACGAGAATTTTTTTAGTACCGGCGTTTCGGGAATTCATTATTTCCGCACGGACCATATTAAGTCTCGTGCGTTAACAATTATTCGCGTAGAAGCAAGTTTACTCCCGGGTACCGCGTGTAACCTGATATCTCCGTGTCGGGTCGTAACAAAGTCGCGGAATCACAACACCGCGCCACGTGTCAGCCGTATTTTTGCAGTACAATCGTCTTTACTCTTATATTATACGATTTCGATTTTCTCTGTACTTTTGTATTACCTAATATTCTGTGTCCGCGGCGAGCTATCCGCTCGCAAATTCACAATTATTATATTACATGAAAGATTTTATTAATTTTTTTTCTGTGTACGATATTACTCGATCAAAGATATTTTTTTTGTTATCTATCTAATTCATAGATGATGTATTCTACTCGTATTTAATATTTCATCTGGTAATTTACAGTAGCCACTCTCGAATGCCGTTCTCTCTCCCGTCCGAATTCCCCCCTCTACCCTTTGACGCTCTGAGCGAGTCGAGCATTGCCGCGGAATCTTTCGAGATGTTTTAAGGAATAACGGAGGTTATTATTTATTTGTGCATTTTTTTGTGTGGCGCGAATCTCGCGCTTGGCGCAAATCTGGCGCCCAGCAAAGATAATCTTTTGTGTGTACGCGAATTTCCCGCTTTCCGCGCCGAATGTGTGCCGTCGGCCAGCAAGATCGGCTCTCCATTTTTGGTGAATTATTTCTCCGATTTTCCAAAAAAAATTACGGTTACAATATATATATATTATATATATATATAATTATTTAGATAGCAGCTTGTATAAATTCAAAATAAATAACAATATTACTGTTAGGCTTTTTTGAGAACGAACAATGTTTCGGCCGTTTGGAAATTAGAGAATACAATAAAAATATTCTCGTTTATACTATTTAGACCGTTCTCGGTCTTTGACCGGACAACAGGCTCCGATATTTGCCTACTTCTTATACTGGTTGTGAACGTAGAGCCACGAGCTCGTAGCTTATTGGCCATTTTTCTGTCGTGTGATTTCTTTCCCTTTTATTATCGCGAACAAGGATACATGTTTTCGGAGTCAGTCCGAATTGAGACGGCGAGGAGCTTACATTGAATCCGTTTAAGTCTGCGTTGAAATATTCTGTGAACCATTGCTGAACCGTACTTGTTACTGTGGCCGAAGCGATACGTTCTGAGATTGTTAAAACTTTCGATTCGCAAAGGTTACTGCATATTGTTTAAATAAAGTATCGTTCGAGTGTTAATTGATGAATTCACCTATACTCTTCTCTTTTATACTGCGGTGGAAATACGCGAGATTAACCGAAACGAATGCGACCGGCATGAATTACGTTATCGACAAAAAACGGTAACAAACAAATAAACGATGTTTTAAAAATAATCAAATTAATTTATTAGTAATTATTAACATATGAGACGTTTCGTACATTACTTGTCTTATCAATCATAAACATTCTAAACCGATTTACATTTTAATATACAAAATTGTTAACACTTGTTACAAGTTACACATATTGGGATATAAGACAGTTCAATAATTGGCGTCATCCTGCCCCAATCTCATACCTCGTTATAATAAGACGATGTGAAATTGGTCCATGTGACTTGATATTATTTATATAAATTTAAAGTGTAAGACAGGCAATAAGAGCCAATCGCGGAAGACAGTGCGTTATCCCAACGAAACTAAATTTTTTCGTTAGAATTAAATATCTGTGCACAAGGCACCAAATTTTACTTGGTCACGGTCAAGATTTTAAAATATGAAATAATCTCATTTTTGAGATTTAATTTCAATAATCCTTTAACTCCCCTACGGAAATAAATGAATAAATGCAAGAGAAAAATATAGATCCGAAAGTCGCTGAATCGGGAATCGAACCCGAGACCTTCCGCTTGCCGGGCGAATGCTCTTTCAACTGAGCTATTCAGACACTTACGAAACAATACTTTTCTCAATACTTTTACCTCCCAAAGCGTCGTAATTAGGCCCAGACACGAATAAACAATGATAAGAATATTAGATCGGCTCTTAATATAAAACACAAAGGTCTCCGGTTCGATTCCCGATTTAGCCAACTTTCGGACCAATATTTTTCTCGCCTATTTCTTTACAGAAGAAGTTAAAAGAGGAACAAGGAGAATTCTTGAGATCCCAACCATAGGATACAAATTCCCAGATTCCTTAATTTTCTTACTTAATTTCGCAATAACATCGCGTTTGGCTCTATGGCCGAGAAGGAGGAGGTGCATATCATGTTTTATATTAAGAGCCGATTTAATATTGTTATCATTGTTATATACATATATATATATATATATATATATATATATAACTTATTACAAATTTTGTTTATTCTTATTGTTAAAAATATCTTAATAATAGATATAGAAATATTGATATATGCATTTTTTGTTATAAAAAAAGTCAAATTACTTTATTTAATCTAACATTAAAAATTTGTACCAAATTTGCTATTCAAAGAATCCGCTTAATTATTAGTTAATTATTAATAAAGCTTTAATAAAAAGCTTAATTTATGGAGATACGGAGATACGAAGATACAAAGGGAATGAAAGTGATAATTTCTAGTCAGGGATGAGAAACTATCACTTTCACTTCTTTATATCCCCGGAACTGTGCTTATGCTCATCTTGAAATTTCTCTGGGATTAACGTCTCATCATATAATACTATGACATAAAAAAAGTTTGAAATTTGAGGTCCCAAAATTTGATTCTATAAAATGGGCGAAAAAAGGTCTTTTTGCCATTACTCTTTGTAATTATAGCGATTCAAAAAATATAGGAAAAAGCAAAACCCGTGTAGGATAAAATTGGGTACATTTTGAAATTGTCTCCCTACGAAAAATTAGAAGACAAAAAGAAATCTATTGACTGTTAGTAGTGTAATCTATTAGTAGTGTTTAGTGAATCTTAAACTATATAAGAAAATGGGACAAGTTGCTTAAAAAAACATTTGCTTACGAAGGACAAGTTTTTTTAAAAATACTCGGTTTTGCTCTACCGGTAGGATAAAATCGGATACCTATTTGAAAGCACGTAAATCACAATGTAATTACGAAATCTTAATTTATTTAAATCATAATACAATACAAAAATGTATTCTATAAATAACAATTACAAACAAATCTCTTGCTCTACATAAGATACGTGGATCCACCGTTGACATGCAATACACTGTCTTTAACCTTAGATTAAATACAAATTATTGCAAAAGATGCAAGCTACATTTTTTTCTAAAAATAAACTATCTTCGTCCTTTTTTATTATTTAATTTTTTTTCTCATATTTTTTGTTTTCGATTTTGTCCTACACGTAGATACTCCGTTTTGCCCTAACACGAGGAAAATACGGCGGCTCTACATTCTAATATAAAAGAAATGATAAAACCTAATGCAATCTATACTTTCTAATACGTATAGAATTCAACGCTAACTTATCAAAATAGATGCTTCGTATAGAAAAAGTTCACAACTTGATTGTTGCTCCGATATCGAGCTTTCTTAGTTCGGAAATTTTAAACATCTCTAAAAAGAGTATTGTGTGTATGTGAACATGGTTTATCTCCGAATAATAATGATGTTAATTTTTAATTAATAACATGAATTACCCACAGTTGAGAATATTTATCACAAAAAATAGAGGTACTCGGTTTGACGAGTAAGTCCCAAATATGCACAGTATACCAATTTGACACAATATTTCGCGATCGGACACAATCTTGATTGAACAGAGACTTGTAATGAACTTGCAAAAAGTTGAAAAACTATGTGGAAATATACAGTTGTAGACCTCGAATTTAAGAACTAAAAGCATTGATATATAGACTTATAAACCCATTAGGAAATGTGTCTGATCGAGATTATGTCCGACTGTATCCTATGGGAACTGTGTCCGATGGAACTGTGTCTGATGGGAACTGTGTCCGACTGACAATGAGTGAGATTGTGTCGGATCGGGATTGTGTCTGATCAGAACTGTGTTCGATTAGAATTGTGTCCGATCGGGAAATATTGTCGTGTCCGATTGGTACTATGCGCAATTGGAACAATCCTGGTATGATCCATTTATCCTGATTTACTCAACTTTTTTCCCCTAAATACGAACATTAATAAAAATTTATTTAGTGAAAAAATGTGTCCTTCGAAGGATTAAATAAGAAATATTAAATCAATATAAATCTAATTTTCAATTGCCTCTATTTTCTATAAAAGATATTCTTTATTAAAATAAGAAAAGAAAAATAGCACTAAGAGCTTTGCACAGTAATTGGAGCGCAATGATTATTTATTTAACAAAATTATTTAACAAAATTTTTTTACAAATGTTTTTATTTTGCATTTTGAGCCCTAATGATAGCAGTATGAATACAATTTAGTGATCTTTATCAGGATGTAAATACAAATTGAAAAAAATTTTTTAAAATGACTATCTGGCGCGGTTCTAATTACTTTAAATTTATTATCTTTTTGTTTGCGCCTGCATACGCAATGCGCATACAAATATATTTTTGAAATAAAATTACAAATTAAAATAAGAATTAAGAGTTTAACAAGGCTCTGTAATATAAATATAAATTTAAAGTGTAAGACAGGCG
Organism: Nylanderia fulva; assembly: GCF_048542155.1. Lineage (NCBI taxonomy): Eukaryota > Metazoa > Arthropoda > Insecta > Hymenoptera > Formicidae > Nylanderia > Nylanderia fulva. The sequence continues at coordinate 426,852 of NW_028190862.1, forward strand.
ATAAGAGCCAAATCGCGGATGACAGTGCGTTATCCCAACGAAACTAAAATTTTTTCCGTTAGAATTAAATACTTGTGTACAAGGCATCAAATTTTACTTAGTCACGGCCAAGATTTAAAATTGGAATAATCTCTACAAGAGATTTAATTCCATACATCCCCTCTTCCCCTTTAGAAAATAAATGCGAGAGAAAAATATAGATCCAAAAGTCGCTGAATCGGGAATCGAACCCGAGACCTTTTACTTGCCGGGCGACTGCTCTTCCAACTGAGCTATTCAGATTCTTTCGATTTTATACTTTTCTCTGCTATATACAAGGGCAGTCCGATAAGTACTTAGCCTCATCGCCCGATGGTGCCAGTATCGCAAGAGAGTTTTACTATCGTGTAGTACATTCTCGTAGACGGCTACTGTCAAAATTTCAGCCGAATCAGACTCGTAGTTTTGTTTTGACCGCGTGTGGAAGCGGGCGTGTCCGCGGATTTTAGAAAAATGGAAAAAGAGTAATATCGGTCGGTGATTCGATTCTTGTTTTTGGAAGGGAAATCGCGCAGCAAAATCAAAGATGTCGAAATGAAGAATCTTTGATTTCGTTGCGCGATTTCTCTTCCAAAAACAAGAATCGAATCACCGACCGATATTGCTCTTCCATTTTTCTAAAATCCGCGGACACGCTCGCTTTCACACGCGGTCAAAACAAAACTACGAGTCCGATTCGGCTGAAATTTTGACAGTAGCCGTCTACAAGAATGTACTACACGATAGTAAAACTCTCTTGCAATACTGGCACCATCGGGCGATGAGGCGAAGTACTTATCGGACTGCCCTCGTATATGTATATATGTTAATGTTAGTAAACAAACGCCTTTAAGCCAGCGTGTATAAATTAAGAGTTTAACAAGGCTCTGTAATATAAATATAAATTTAAAGATTTCGTTGGGATAACGCACTGTCATCCGCGATTTGGCTCTTATTGCCTGTCTTACACTTTAAATTTATATTTATATTACAGAGCCTTGTTAAACTCTTAATTTATACACGCTGGCTTAAAGACGTTTGTTTACCAACATTAATATATATATATATATATAGCAGAGAAAAGTATAGAATCGAAAGGATCTGAATAGCTCAGTTGGAAAAGCAGTCGCCCGGCAAGTAAAAGATCTCGGGTTCGATTCCCGATTCAGCGACTTTTGGATCTTTATTTTTCTCTCGCATTTATTTCCTTAGGGGGGAAGAGAGGATGTATGAAATTAAATCTCTTGTAGAAATTATTCCAATTTTAAATCTTGGCCGTGACCAAGTAAAATTTGGTGCCTTGTGCACAGGTATTTAATTCTAACAAAAAAAATTTTAGTTTCGTTGGGATAACGCACTGTCATCCACGATTTGGCTCTTATTGCCTGTCTTACATTTTAAATTTATATTAAAATAAGAAGCTCAAATGAGAAATCAAAATAAAAAAGGAAGATAGGGCAGTTTGAGCTTTAACGGGGTAATTTATGCGTGAAATAGAATTGTATTTGATAAATCACAAAACAGACGTTTCGATCCAATTCGGATCCTTTTCAATGTTACAAAGTTATAGAATTACATTACAGAAAATTCAAAATTAGATTATAAACTGCGAATTATATTAACGGAAACGCATATTTAATAGGCAACATGTGAAAAAAAACGTTATGAAACATGGTTTCAACACAAGCTCACCGAGATGTACTCGAAAAATTTGACACACTTAAAATGTCTATACTCCATACGTAATAACATTGTTTGCTAACTGGATAAGACGGTATGGACCGTGTGTAAAACAATAAAAATGATATGAAGAATGAGTAGTCACATGTATAAAATCAGTTAATTCAGAAATTACAAATCTAGTAACACGTCAACACGTTATGAAAACAGTAAACGAGCCTCATTTCGCATTCTTCACTAGTTGATTTCTCTTATTATTTTATGCATAACAGTATTAAAGTTAGATCATCAGAAAATAAATATTTTATGAAATATTTCCTAATTTTTGTAAGATTAATGGAAACTAAAGTATAAAATATCTCGTAAACTATTGACTTTTTGACCATCTTATGCTTATAGTTTTTGTGCAGAATATTGTGAGAAATCAATTTATGTAAAAAGAATATGATAATTCCATTTAAGAAAATAAAGGTGATCTTTACGTGACCTTCAAACAACTAGTCAAGGTGAAATTATTCTCACCCGTTTTATGTCTCTCTTGAAATCATACAATTCTTATTTCAAACATTTTTTAATAAAATTATTGGTTTGCGAGATATAGCACTGTAAATTTTAAAATAGGACATCCTGTATATACAGAGTGTTAAATTTTACAGGTAAAATATCTCTTCAACAATGCATTTTAGAAAAAAAAATTTTTTTAATCAAAATTGTTGGGTTTAAAAATATCTATTTAAATAAATCTTATTACTTTGACCTTTGGTGATGTTGTTAAGGTCAGGGCAAGATCATCTTGAATTTTTTAAAATGGAAACACCATATTTTTTATATATTATAAATCAATTTCTCGTAATATTCTATACAAAAAGTGACAATCAATTGATAGAAAAAAAGTTGTTTAAAAAAAATATAGTTTACAACCAGCGGCTGCATATTTTTTTTACAAACAACTATGTATTTTTTTCATACAAATTAATTTCATTCATTATTTCATGCATAAAATTTTATTAAAATAAGATCATTGGAAAATTAATATCGTAGAAAATATTTTATAGTTTATGTAAGATTATGTCAAATTATAATATACAATATTTCGTAAATTATTTATTTTTTGACTATATTATCTTTATAACTTTTTGTATAGAATATTGCGAGGAATCGATTTATATAAAAAATATGGTGGTTCCATTTAAAAAGTTCAAGATGATCTTGCCCTGACCTTGCCAACGTCACCAAAGGTTAAAGTGATAACATCTATTAAACAGATATTTTTAAACCTTATAATTTTTATTTGGGACATTTTTTCTAAAATGCATTGTTTATAAGATATTTCAACCGTTACATTTGAAATTTAACACCTTGTATATATGATATTATATATGCAAGTGAACAAATCGCATCACTGTATTTTATTTAAAAATTTTTTGCATAAATTTATCATAATTTCCTAATTTTTCAATGTTATTTTTCAATATTAACTTTTACGTAATATCTTATTTTCACGTTTCTATAAAATCTACTCAAGATAACCTAATGTGTAGTATTTATATCTTATGACATACGATCATAAAATCATTGTACGGTCAAAACTGTTCATGAGCTATAAAAATTTGTAGTAACTCTATTCCTTCTATGTGTAAATGCGTGTGCGTTCACCTCGTTTGCTTCGTGCTTTACGAGAAGAGTAGGGAGAGATCTGTTATTGATCCTGTCTCCTCATGCGCCAGTGCTCTCCCTCTACGAACGATAGTAACATCGAATACCAGCTTTTCGCGGCAAGAGCTCGCGACATAGTGAGAGCCTCTCTCGTTGGCAGCCCTTGTCGCATAATATATAGCGATGATGAGCGACAAAGAAGGAGCGAGATCGCTGGGAAGCACCGTGGCTGCGCAGCGAGCAGTGCCGAAGCGGAGGGCACCGATGTGGCCGAATACAACCGAGGTCGCGAACGTCGACCGGGCGAATCTCTCCCTTGCTCCCTCTCTATCTCTCTCTTTCCCGACGTTCTCTCTTCACTCGGCGCTCGGATCCAATATTTCAGTGTATGCACAGCGGCCGGCCGGCGTGCATAGTTTCTGTTAATAGTGTTTTTGGGCTAAACGCTCTTCGCGTGAAATATCACTTTTCCATAGTGCTATTTTTATCGACGTACATACGAAGCAGCTGCCTGTGTGCCAAATTTAACGAACAGACAACGTCGTACTCGTGTCTTGAGCAGCGCCGGGCCCCAGGGCCCGGTCGCTCTCATTTCCACCTAGATTGATCCCGGGAAGCACGTAGTGATGGAGCTTGCAGGCTCAACTCGAAGAACCGACCACGATCTTTGCATAAGTGTTCATTCTCGACGACAATTCGTGTTACCAATAGTCAGTGCAAGTCATCGTATGACAAGAGGCACTGCCTCCGTCAATGGAGATATATCTTCGAAAAAAAAGAAACGAGGTAGAATACTAGAAGAGAGAAAAAGGAGAGAGAGAGAGAGAGAGAGAGAGAGAGAGAGAGAGAGAGAGAGAGAGAAATGTATATATATATACACATACACTCACAAAATGTCATTGTATCGTATCGAAGGATCGTGTCGAAATGGCATTGCGAGGCAATAAATTAAAAATTCTGCGTAAAATATTTTGGGAGAATTTGAAAAAAAACGTAAAGAATTATAGATTTGTTATATACGAAATACATATTTTTATCACTCTTTAATAATTTGTTAATTGCACTATAATTACTCTTATAGTAATTACAGTTCTCTTGCAGAACGCAATTATGGAAATAAAAATTAATCATTAATAAAAAATTGAGAAGAGAGAGAGAAAGAGAGAGAAAGAGAGAGAGAGAGGTTAAAAAATAAAAAATAGACAGATAGATAAAAGATTCATTTCTTTTAGAATTACGCTATTATAATATGATCTTTTTAGAAACATTTACAATAGTGCAGCGACAATATTTGCAATAAGATATGCATTTAATTATAGAAAAAGAATTAATATAAAAATTATATTTGCACTATGTACTAAAAAAGAATATAATAATTATACAATTATTATGAAAGAAAGTAAATAAAAAAAGGCGAAAATAACAATATAGTAAAAAACAAAATAATAGAAGAAATAAATATATTAAATTCGCATATTAAAAATTTACTTAATATAAACATACCATAAAGATGTAGTGCATTTTTTGTATTATGTAATGGCATATGGTATTCATTGGAAAGTTACCATTTTAGATTCATTGATTTTATTAGGTCTCAACATTAAAACAAAATTACAAAAGATGGATTCTAATTTAAAAAGAAAATATACTTATCTTTAGGTACGTGATATATTCTTATCATTGATAATAATAAAACAGAGAAATTATAGAAATAGGTTTTTTATTAATTTAAAGAATAGAAAATCGAATATCAGACTGTTCCTCCCTTATGAAGTGAGTTGAAATATTCACGAAATGTTGGAATCCCTTTCTAATAAAGGCAAATTATATTATTGACATTGTCGCTTTTCCACGATGCTGATTGACTGTCTTGATTCGCGTTGTTGTGCGTTATATTCATAGCATCGAGCAGCTTGAGAAGATTAATAGTTTAACAGTTGTCACAATAAAATTAAATAAAATTACAATTATTAAAAAGTTAAATCTCACACACACACACACACAGCACACGCACACGCACACACACACTACATAAAATCGGATAATGGCGCGCGCGAAGCACACGCTTGTGTTGTCTAGTTAAACAAAAAGTTTACGCGGTTTAAACCCGAAAAAACTAATTTTAATAGAAAATCAAATTAATATAATTACTTGTTTTTAAGATTCAATTCTACGCAACATATACATGCGCGCACATACATATATATGTAAATATATAATCGTGAAAGATGATTAATAGATTTTGTCAAAAAAAAGTCAATCTTATTTTTATATTTGTATATATATATATATATATATATATATATATATATATATATATATATATATATATATATACACACACACACACACACACACGCACACGCACACGCACACGCACACGCACACGCACACACACATGTATTTATGAAAAATGTAATGTATAGATGAATAAGGAAGAAATGTTTTTGAACAAATATGAAAATAAGATTGATTATTTCTTTTATTTAAAAAAATTTTTTTTTTGACAGAATCTTCCGTAATCATCTTTCACGATTCCGGTTTCCAAATTGCTCCATAATGATACAATTTTAAAAAATTTGTAAGAAAAAGGGCTACTTTAATGTCATTTCTTATTAATTACGTACATGTGAGAAGAGACGTAATGGTAACGTATGAACGTAATGAAAATGTGATGTATGGAAAAGTTTTATCGCAAAAAATTAAATATATTAGTACCTTCAACCTTTAAAAGGAATTTATTGTGTTGACTATAATTAATAAGATATTTATGGTTAAATATGATATCTATTACGAAAAAAATATGAATTAGATGTAGAATATAAATTAGATTATTGAAGAGCTATCAAATTATTTTCAATTATTCAAATTTAAAAATTTTTCAAGTAAATAATGATGAATCTAATGATAAAATTAACAGCTTTCATATATATGCATATTAAATTTTTGCATATAGTATACAGGGTGATTCAGAACGAGTGTAACAAATTTTGACAGATTGTTTGAGTGATTGTTCTAATAAAAAGTGACAATAAACATATATTTTATTTTCAGTGTTTATAGAAGTTTTAAAATTTTGCTGCTATCATAAAATCATATGTTTGATAGGGAGTGACTTTTGAAAAATCCAAAACAGGAAAATATGCAAATATCATTTATTTATAGTTCAGTTTTATAATAAATGCTTAAAATGTGTTTCATCGGATTTCAGATCATTTCACTTTATATTCGACAACTTTGGTAACATAAAAGTGCACTTTCTCATTATGAAAAACAAGTGTTAACATATCTAGTTAAATCTCAATTATTCCAACGAATTTTTTTTTTTTGACATGAAGGTCCCGTACCATGTCACCAAGATCTCCAGATTAAAATTTTCTTGATTGATACATATGGAGACATTTAAAACAAATAGTATTAAATTAAAAAATAATACACAATCTCTTCTCGACCGCACTGGCAAGTAATTTATTGATACTAATCACAAAATATTGATACTAATCAAGAGAAGAGATTGTATATTATTTTTTATTTTTAATTCTTCTGGCGGTCTTGACATATTGCATCCAAGAATTATTACCGATGCATCAAATATAATTTGTATAACTAATATACTGTATCGTATATACGATTCCTTGATTTGTCGGTACAATGCGTGCATTAAAATTATTTTAGTTCGTATCAAATACATTATTTTATACAATCTGTAGTTCGAAAGAAAATTTGCTATTTCACATAAATTCCAAACCGCAAAAAGATAGACTTAAACTGCACAAATCTTGTTCATATTGGTTACAAATTTGGTCGAAAATTTCTATCAATATTATATCAAAAGATTCTATTAGATTTTAATTCTGCTATTAGTTTTTTATGTAACGTCACTTGATTTTTAAAAATATCTAAACTTTTTTTTACTTTCATATCAATTCTATCATTTTAAATTGTCAATTTTAACATTTTCGGATTTATATGTTCAGCAAGCTCTTAAGTTTGAATAAACAATTTTAAATTCTGTTTGATAAATCATTAATATTATCTAGCTTTTTACAAATAGATCCCATTTAACTATGAATATTTTATTGACAATAATCGACATAACAATTTTTGAAGGGTTAAAAGTTCTAACATATTAAATTTTGATTGCAATAAAACATTTTCAATACATCCTAACTATAATATAGCAAAGAACACGTTAAAGTAGTTCATTTTTGTAACTTTAATTGCAAATTTTTCAAAAAATGTTTGACATAATAAATCAATTTGTAAACTTAAATATATTCAGCATACAAAATAGTAATAAATAGCGGGAAATGACTAGTCTTTTTTCTTATATTTTTTTGTACTATGTTATTATATCAAATATAAAATGAGTATGAATTAAAAATGCGTTGCAATTGACAATGAGAATTAATACACTCGTAACATTGCAAAGCAGTAATCAAAATGCGGATTGAAAAAAATTATAATGTTTACATAAACTGGCATTAAAAAATTTTTTTTATATTTTTAGTTAACATACAATTGTATGTTGACTTCATATGTTATTGATACATTTTATCCATAATAATATTGAAGAAAAAGATAATAATAATGTTCAACGTTGGTAGATAATTCAAAAGATATTATATAATTCTAATTGAATTTGATTAATATTGCTAATATTGCTAACATTGCTAATATTGCTATTGAGAGAGAGGGGGGGGGGAGGAAGGGAGAACATAAAGGAGGAAAGAGAGAAACAATCATTAATAAAGCAATCGTAAAGATTCTATCTTTAGTATGTTATTATGTAATAATATTGTCTAGTGAAGAAAATTAATTGTCACAAATTCAACTAGTCAAAATTTTTCTTTACCATATTTTAAAAAAATTTTGATTTTTTAAAAATTGTTTAATAAAGATTGGAAAGATTTAAAGCTTTACTATAAAAATTAAATTAATAACAACAGATCTGGGCAGAATAATGTTATAATTATAAAAAATATTTCATTTTTATTAATATTTGTTTATAATACGTTATTAATATTCGATTCAGTGCAATTTGCATGTATTGCGATTTTAACTTAGTAATTCGCTTAATTTGTAATTCTAAATTTTAATATTTAAGGGGATGCTAAAATGACGGCCGAACTTCGATAGGTTAGCACCACACATAACATGCACGTATACACACATATGTGTGAAAATTTTTTGCACCGTTTTTTTATTTATTAGGCTTCTAAACTTATATCTAAAAATTTATTAATACTTCTTCATTCAATTTCTAGTTTCGGAGCCTATCTTATTTGTACGTATAAACAGCAGAACTTTTATATTAAACAATTGTTTTTTTGATCTGACGACAGAAGTTGATAAAGAAATTTTAGTTTTTTAATTTTTTTCTTGTTTTTAACATAAAATTGATAGGTTTTCACTTTGTTTCTGTACATACTTTAATTGTGGCAAAGCATTTATTATTTTATTAAACTAATAAAAAGTTTTCGGTGCAGAAAGATCTATAATCATCCGGTCGATAAAACAGACTTTCAGCATCGCCTTAGGTCAAAAAAATAATTGTTTAATATAAAAGTTCTACTTTGTATATGTGTGTATACGTGCATATGTTTAGATATGTGTGATGCTAATTTATCGTGTGTATATGTATATACATGCATATGTTTAGATATGTGTGGTGCTAACCTATCGGAGTTCGGTCGTTACTTCACCATCCCCTTAGTTTAAACGCTTACTTTCGACCGTTTTCAGCTTTGATATCATCGAATGTTCCGTTAAATTAATAATTAAAATTCTATAAATCAATAATTAAAAATATATAATTAATAATAATTAAAGTATTTTTTAAATATTAATCGTAAAACAAGCAAATAAATCGTTTTAAAACTTTGCAGAAACACTTTTAAATGTTTAAAAATCAAATTTTTATCATTGGTTTTTCATTGTTTATGAATATAATTTATATTATCTGTCTCTAGAACGTTTACATAAAATTCTCTATTAAAATCGCAAAATTAAGTAATTAATAACTTTTAAACAAGTAAGTAAAAAAATTTTAAATAACTCACCACGATTTGGAACGTTACTAAAAATGTCCAGTTAAAAATTCATGATAGTACCATTAATTTTTATATATCATATATCGAATATCCTAATCCCCTAATCCTTAAGCACAACTCCATTTATTTTTTATTGATATTTTTAAAATATTGTTTTTTATCAATAAAAGTTTGAATATATTATAATTATTATATGAGATGAATATATTATAATATATTCAATATATTATAATTATAAAATATGTTTATATTATATTTATCTAAAAACAATAATATATATGCTATTAATGCTTTTATTTATTCAATTATTGTAATTATCTATTTGTGCTCCATAAATAATGTCGCGGTATTATATAATAATTTCATTAATATTTTATAAAAATTATTCTACAATAATCTATACAATTATTCTACAATAAACTAATATAATAAATATATATAATTTTATTTTCTGTCTAAATAGTAAATGATAATGTCTAATAACGCTTTTTATTATTGCGACTGCATACTCGTAATTATCATGATATTTTAACACAATAATTAATTACAATAAATTTCTCCCCGTCAATTATGAACTACAATATAATTAGATAAAAATATTGTAATTTTATGTATGTTTAAACACATAATCTGAATATATAATTCTTTAAAATGTTTCAAATATCGTATATACAGGGTGTCTCATAATTCGCGAATCACCTTTCATGGGCAGATAGAGTGTGTTAAACTGAATAGAAAAGTCCTGTATCATTTTGCGATATTCGCAATAATTATTGAGTTATTAACTAAAATATCTAAACGAGCGGGTAGAAAGCGGTAGGCCGGACTCGGTGTGCATGTCGGATGACTTATTTGTTATATGCCGCTTAGTATCAAAAGTATCATCTTACTTTTCGGCGCCACTACATTGGTTGCCGCTCGCTGCGTGACGCCGCCTCTCGATCAAATAATGCTTTCTACCTGCTTATTCGTTTAGATATTTTAATAAATAACTCAATAATTATTGCGAATATCGCAAAATAATACATGAATTTTCTATTCAGTTTAACACGCTCTATCTGCCCAAGAAAGGTGATTCGCGAATTATGGGACACCCTGTATATATATATATATATATCAACGATGATTGCACGACAAATTGCTAATGAAGATCTCCCTCACAGAATCAGTAATCACACAATTAGAAGACGTTTACGTGAACGTGGTTTAAGATCACAAGTTCGACATTTTCCTCTTCTAATGTATGAAAAAAATGTATGAACCATACATTTGGAGAAAAAAAATATTGAACTCGCGATCTTAAACCACGTTTACGTAAATGTCTTCTAATTGTTTGATCACTGATTCTATGAGGGAGATCTTCATTAGTAATTTGTCGCGCAACTATTGTTGGTGCGCGTCGGGTATCGCTAATATTGGTAATAATTGCACAAAAAAGCATAGATAACTTTGATATGTTGTAACTCTGCCTAAAAAATCGTACGAACTTTGCTTTTTTTTTTAGAAAAAAGTCCATATTTTACGAAAATTTGGATAAGATTTGCGAAAAAAATTTAGTTTACTCCGTAGAGTTCGTCAAATTTTGCAATTTTTTGAAAAAAAACACCTTACTTTTTAAAGGGGTGGAGAGAGGGGGAGAGGATGAAATCAAATTGGAATAAAAGTTTCTTAAAATAGAGATTTCAGCTTTTAAAACAAAAAAAATTTTTCAAATACGATAATTTTTCGCGGAGATACGCTTATTTAAATTTATGCGAAATTTTGATATTAATTGCTTGTTGCGATAATTTTTTGACCAGTGTATATATATATATATATATATATATATATATATACATATATGTAATTACTTTATTTGAACTATTTAGCTGCAAATTACATATATGCACATACGAACATATACACATATACACGTACACACATACGCATCCGTATATATATGTATGTATATAGTTTATAATTTGTTTTTAACAATATAATTAATAGGTATCTTACATATAACATTGATTTTTTTTAATTTGACTTTTTCGTTTATGCATACATTAATTATAGTTAATAAAATTATAGTTAATAAAACTATTAATTATAGTTAATTGTTTCACATTATAATTGTATTATATCTTGTCACATTCTAAGATCAAAAATTAAGGTTTTTTAAAAAAAGTTGTTTTAGCACTTGATAAGAGCCGAAACCCATGGCCGAAACGTTGTGAATATTGAATAAAGATCACTTATTTTGCCAGAGTTGGTCGATTAAATTACTACCATTTTTATTATATATTTTGTTTACAATATCTTTTATATTTTATTTTACTATTATATTTTATTTATTATATGTTATCTTTTATAAATATGTGATAGCTTATTATTATGATTTAATTGTAGACAATATACATATATATATATAATATAAAAATTGACTTGTTTCTTCCTCTATTTTTTCATGAAAGATGTTTTATTTTTCTACTTACTCAAATTAAATTTGGTTGATTTTGCATCAGAGTTTATTATAATTATTATTTATTAAAGCGAATAATTATATATATACATATATATATATATATATATACATATATATTTTAAAAACTTAGGATATAATTAATATTACACTAGTTAGTTATTATTTATATAATTTGTTTATTTTTTTAACATGATACAATATTCTAAAACAAACATCTAACTTATCATGAAGAATATCGCTCTCTAAGTACTTTGCTCTCTTTTTCCTTTTAATTTCTTGTTTTTTATTTTCGATTACTCGATTTCTGATTTCTTTGCACGATCTCTTTATCAATTGTCATTCAGATAATACACAGTGTTAACGTAGTGTTGTTATTCAGAGTGTTAATTTTTGAAGTAGAATAAGCGTGATAAGCAGTTGTGAGTTCGACGAAAATTAAGAAGATGAGAATGTACATCGAAGAGGACACGAAGTTGTGAGAAGAAAACGTAAGGAAAAAAAAGTGGATCCAAGACATTTAGATAAGAAAAGTGTGTGCATAGTAGCGGATACGCGAAGCTGGCGACCCACGCTCGTGACTGTGGCTCTCGTGGGTCTCGGACCCGCTGCAGAGCCAATGGTGGGTCACTTTCCAGCCGCGGTAGCGCTACAGGGATGCAGTGCGGTCTGTGTGCTGTCGTCGCCGGACTATTTCGTCGGGCCATGTGCATCGCAGGTAGCCGTCGTGGCTCTGGGGAGTCTTGTTATCAGGAACTGGCCATGGAAGTGCCAGAGAGACGACATTCGCAGATGGAGCACACGGAGACCGGACTCGTCGAAACGAGTGAGAGCGCGGAGAGAGTAAAAAATGTCATTCATATGGAAGAGGTGAGAGATTAGTTGTTTTTAAATCATCTGTTTGTTTTGCGCTCAAGAAAATAAAAATAGAGAAGAAGCGATTAGCGAATTCTTATTCTTTCTTACTTCTCTTTTAAAAATTTCTCTGAACTTACCTATTATGTATAAAATATTTAGGGTCAGTTGTAGAATTTAAATATATCTAAAAATTATATTATTATTATATATAATTATATATATATATATATATATATGTATAAATATAATATTAATTATATATATATATATATATTAATTATATATATATAATTATATATAATTATATTATTATTTATATTTAAAAAATAGATAAATGTTGAAAAAGTGCTTAGAAGTGTTGGAGTCTTATTTTACTAAAATCAGCCCTAAAATAATATTGACAAAAAATATGTATATATCAAGAAAAATGCGATTGTGTCTTAATATTAAGTATAAACAAATAATAACAAACTGGCTGTGTTTAATCATATGTAACATTATATTTTTATCTATCAGTAAGCATTATCGTTTTTTGTATCATATTTTCTGTCAATTATATTTTAGAGAAAAATATTTAATTACTAAAATATTTTTAAATATAAAAATATTTAAAAATATTAAATATTTAAATATGTACACATTATAAAAATTAATATAAAAATATTAAAATATTTTATAAGAATTAATTTAATTATAAAAAATCTAACAATACTTTTATAATATAGTATTGATACAATCTTTTACTCATAACTAACTAAATAAATTTCATAGATCTCTATTCAGGAAAGCCTTGAAATAATATGTCAAAAATTAAAATTAAAATATTTATAAAATATTTATTTCATGAAGAAAATATTAATTTAATCAAAAGAATTCTTATTAATAATTGTTACCCGTTAACAATTATAAACAAAAACATTAATAAAAGACTTCGAGCGATTAAATTTGGCGGTAATCTTAACTCGCCCAATCGAAATAAATTTGATACGCGAAATTGCATTGTGTTACCTTATATTAAAGATCTGAGCGAGAATATTACGCGTTGCATTAATAAAAGTGGAATTGATGCTTTATATACTGTCCCAAAAAAATTGGACACATTGATAAAAAGAGGTAAAGATGGGATCGAAAACTTAAAAAGAACTGATGTGGTTTATAAAATTGAATGTGCGAATTGCGATTCGGCTTATATTGGACAGACAAAGAGACATTTAGAAACGCGCATTAAAGAACATAGAAATAACATAAAAAAAGACAAGACATTGCATTCTGTCGTTAGTTTGCATCGGACTTGCAACAATCATGAGTTCCGTTGAGATTCTCCGGTGATTCTGCATGAAGAAAAACAAACAAGAAAAAGAAAAATTGCAGAAATGTTTTACATAAAAAAACAAGGAAAAAGTATTAATTTACAGAAAGATACGGAGAATTTTAGTGGGATTTATGATCGTGTTCTTGACGTTATTTAAGTCGCTTTTATTTTTACTTTTATTTTTATTTTTATATCCACCTATTTATTTATTTTTATTTATTTGACTTTATTATGACGATTTAAATTACGAAAGACACATTTAGTTTCGTCTCTATTTTCTTAACGCTTAGTGACTAAGATTCTTGCGAACAGTTAACATCTATTTATTATGTGCTTACTTCTGTCAGTCTTGCATTGTTCATCAAAACAAGCGTTAACATTGTCGGTTGTTTGCATAGAAGTTGATTTACTGTTTTAAATTTGGTATGTAACACATTTTTGTTTTTAAATGTATAATTATTTGTTGTGAATAAGTGTATTAAATTATAATTATTTTGATTGAACTTTTTATAGATGTACTTGAAAAGGGCTGCAATGACAGCCGAAACGTTGTATTTCAAATAATTATTTATAATAAATTATCGCCAGTCTGGTCGACTTTAAACGTTGAGGAGTGGTTTTTTATTAATTATTACTGGCAACCTTAAGGATTATTATTTAAAATATTTACATTTTAGATTTTATAATTTATAACAAATTTGGTCCGCATTCTATCGCATTAATGCTAAACTAAAGGTTATGAACTTAAGTAGCAAGCGCACGTCATTTTGATCTTAAATGACGTCATTTGATAATACCTGGAAAATTTCTAAATACAATAGCATACATATAATATATGTATAAACACTTTGATGATGAAATGATTAATATGTGTGTTATAAAATGATATAATACAATATAATAATATATTTTTAAGTTATGATGGATCATTTTTAATTTTTTAAAACGTTTACATCATCTTTTTATATTTAGATAATTTTATATATAACACAGTTTTTCTAGTATGCACCAGTGCGATGTCCCAGACAACATGAGTGTTTAAAAGATATTTTTTTTAAAGATATCTTTAAGACTTTACCAAGAGAAAAATGTCTTTTAGAAGACATTTTTTGCATAGCTGTCTTTATTATCGACTACATTGGTTGAAATACATAAACGTGTTGTTCTTTAGATATACAGTATCTAAATATATTGTTTGTATTCTTGTCTTGTCTTGTCATATTTGCAAAGTTACACAAGAAATTAAAGTATAAACATTTTTAGGTGGCATAAAGATATCAGTACATTTAGAGTATCATGATCTATCAAAGTTTACAAATTATACTTTTTGACTTTTCTTTCGATTCACGTAATTTGTTCCATTATAAGCTTGTTTAATAATTTTCAAGTATTTTGAATTATTTGTAAGATGACAAAACAAATTTTAAAAAACTCATTAATATAATAAATCAAAATAAGCTTAAACTTTGGGAGTATTTTTGAAAGAAAATTATTCGAGTGCTTTTATCGATATTATATATGAGATTGATATAAAAGTTACTTTAGAAAATCATTTTTTTTTTCATACAATAAGCATATAAAATATTTGCAAGAAAAACATAATATATATACATAAAGTCGTCAGTCATATAAGTATATATAAATTTAAAAATCATAAAATATTAATATTTTTCTTTTTTTATGTAATTGTGTAAAGCTTAAAGTGATGACTATAAATGTTGACATTAATCTACACCCTATGGATCACTTTTCTTTTGGCATATATTATTTGATAGATATTAATTAATAACGGCTCTCGCTCATATTTCGCGTATTACAGGAATATTTGAAAACACGATTCTCGAAATACACAAAAAAAATGTTTAGAGATATCTAATTCGAGTAGTGAAATAAAAAGTTGAACATCTTTCGTATTTTAACATTTCATACGTTCCCGTATTCTCATTGTCAAATTAATTCAAAATACTCGAGATTAAGACAAAAGGTTGACATATATTCACATGAATAAATTCCAACAGTTTATCCATATACACAAAGCCTCTCTGTCAAACGAGCTTTGCATCAACGTTATATATAAGATTCTCTGCAAAGATACATCTTGCGATACTGCATATGTTGAACAGACTGGCCGATTCTTAAAGACACCATTGATCGACTACTAAAATCAATAGAAATACCACTGAACTATATAATATTGGAATGATAACGCTTATACATATTGAAAAACATTGAGACGATTCGATCTAACAATAAGAGAGATAAGTATTTTTTTCGTTCTTTTTGTAGACTATCTTGCAGTAAAGTTATACAGGGTTTGTCCGGAAAGTAATGCGTCGCATTTTTTTGTGACGCGACTATACATCGCAGAGCGATGGGACCGGTTGGGGAGGAAGGGGGGTACCCTTAGCTTTCCAACGGTAGGTCGCTCAATTGTTTCCATGCGCTTGGAGGGTTAGGACGGCTTATTCTGTGAACCTCTGCTTAGTGGTCGCGTCGAACTTGTGATGGAGAGAACGATAGAGCAACGCTATGCGATAAAGTTTGTTATTACGGCCTACCTGACCCGGATCGGTGTGGCAACGGTGCCGCAGCCGCCCTACAGTCCCGACTTGGCCCCGGCGGACTTTTTTTTATTTCCTCGGCTGAAAAGGGAGCTCAAAGGACAACAGCTCGAGTCGGTTGACAACGTACAAGCTACTTCGACGGCCTCCCTGAACAGCATCCCAGTCAAGGAGTTCCAGAAATCTTATGACGCATGGAAATCGCGTTGGCAAAAATGTATTGACGCAGAAGGGTCATACTTCGAACAATTTTAAGTTGTTTTACCTATGCGATCAATAAATTCTTTTTTAAAAAAATGCGACGCATTACTTTCCGGACAAACCCTGTATATATGAGGTGTCAAAATTATAAGAAGGAACTATTTTACCGAGTACATACATGTATATGTATATGCGATTATACACATAAAACATGTGAGTAAGAGTGAATGAAGACTATTCTGATACTATCTCTCTCTAACAGACCTGCCCGATTTTTCATCGTCCGTTATCATTCTATAGACTATAGTTCAGTGAAAATTACTTAACAGAATTCTGTCATTACAAACTGCAAGTTGATCAATCATTTTGAAATTGAATGAGATGAAATATTGGATAGACAACCGATATATGACAAACGTTCGATGTCGAAAATGATATTCATCAAGAGACAAAAATAGTTTGAACCTTTAGAACGATAAAAAGTCTACACTATGTTTATCTTACGGTGATGAAGAATTTGTCTAAATTTAAAATTTAAATCTAATACATGTTTGTGACGTTTTCTCTACATAAAAGGTACTGTGGAGTTTTGTATTTGTTTTACATATTATTAATGTCATGTGATTATTGTTAAAATAATGCGTTTATCCGTTTAGAGAATTTGTTGAGAACATTTGTCATAGAGGGACGTATGTATGTGCATATTTTTATCTAATTTTATGTATATATTTTATAAAAATAATGAACTCCTTATCTCTTGACCAACCTGGCAAATATATTTGATAATTACAATCACGACATTTCGACCATTATTATTAGGTCCTTTTCAAGTGATAAGATGTAAGTATACAATTTAAGGAGAATCTTCTTCTGTCAATTGATACATTTCAGACACATTCGACAATTATTAAGCAACTGTATATTTATAACTGTATATTTTATATTTGAATTTTATTTTTTATAGTCCACGTTTTATTTTATTTACTTTTTGATAATTGCTAATAATGATTAAATATATGAGATCAAAATGTATGGCTTTATTTAAATAAGCAATAAATTTTATTAGAAGAAAAAGTATTTTCATTCTGTTTACCACATCTAGTTCTTAATTAGCCTACGTTATATTCCATCTTTAACTTCGTTTTTCATGTTATACAATCCTCAGTAATACACGCTTTGAATTATGTAGCGCTATTTTTTAGTTTCTATGCAATTTTGAAATATTGTAAAAATAAAATTTAAAAAAATTGATTTAGTTTCAGCAATCTTAACTTTAAAATATGTTTCAAAAATCACGATTTTAAATTTGATTCTATAATTCTATGATTTTTAAATCGTTTTTATTATTATTAAAAGCATTCATATTTTTTTTTCTTTAAGCATTTAGAAATTAAATATGCAAATATATCAAATATGTTTATTTTAAACTTTGTTTTGTACAGGAAGTTTTAAATTTATGTGTTTTATTGTTATATTTTATTATAAAGTAAACGTGGGCAGGAAGCCTCTTTTTCTATATACATCCCGCCCCGAAAAAATGCTATTGTAATTCAAATTTATTTTTTATTTTAAATTAAAATTAGGCTAGGATTAGATTAAAAATTTTTCGGAGCAAGAGTGCAAGAGAAAAAATTTTGCTTCTCTCCCGCTCACATGTTTATTTAAATATTTATATTTTTTAATTTTTAATAAATACTTATAAAATATAATACAGATAAAAATGAAAAACAATGATAATGATATATTGATACAAGAAAATGTTCATACACATAATGCACACAAATATGAAATGATATGAAAACACAAATTTGATGCAACAAAAAGACGAACTAAATAATCATTACGAATTTATTTTAAAGTAACATATACATATATATTTCACGAATTAAAAGAAAGATCATAATTCAAAATATATTCTATACATGAATTCTACATATGGTATGCTTTTCTGTATGTATATATAATATGTGTTAAAAGAAATAATCCGTGAGGTATAAGTTAATGTCAATATTTACTAATTGCTGTAATTACAGATAAGTATTGCAGCTACCTGTCATGTGTCTAAAAAGATAGTGAATGATCGTAAGAAAAACTTGTTTGGTATATATGAAATCCTTTATAAAATATTTTAAAGATCACGTAATAAATTATTTTAGGTATAAATAAAATAATATATGTATATTTTTTTTCTCATAATTTTTAAATGTAAATGTACTACTATTTATGTAACTATGTTTATAAAAAAAGGATATAAAGACATAATAAGGATATAAAGATATAAAAAACTTAATTATTTATATTGATTTCAAAAATAAAACACTAAAAACTAACAAATATACATATAGCTTTTATAAATCAAAAATACATGACTGATGTATATTATGTATTACTCTGTAGTTATGCAAAGCAATGAGAATTATCACAATAAAAGAAAATATGGAGAAAATACAAAATCAACAAAACATCTTACAAAAGCTTGAGCCACACGCATCGTGAGACAGAGGTCAAAGAATCAAAGTTATATATGGATAAAAAGTACAAGATTGCGATCTATTTATGCTATTTTAATACTTTTATATATATATATGTACATATGTAGATATTAGGAAATAAATGATTAACATTTTTCAAAGAATTTTTCATGAATCAAGCGAAAAGAAAAATATATACGAAAGAAGAGTTAAAATTACTGATAAATCAATATGTCAATAATTTACTCTATTGACATAATTTAAAAAGACAAATTAATTTCAATATGTAAAATATATTTAGTATTTTTGACTTAACAATAATTATTGAAGATCATATATCAAAGTCACATATAATAAATTGTTAGATTATCCCTTTATTCCTCTTATTTTAAGCAATTTCTCTTCTTTGTATATATTACATATATAATATTATATACAATAAGGGACATACTAAAAGTTTAAGACGTATAAGACGTGTCAATGCAATTGAAGCTAGACTGATTGGATTGTTGCGGAATATTTTATTTGTGTCAGTTAGTAATTCCATGTCAATAATTAGCGGTACTGTGCACTATCATCTTGGTAACAATTGCCAATTAAGGATAGACAGTCGATTGAAACAGTAGTCTAAAGAGAAGATTAATGCTATTATTTGATTTTAAATGCGAAGAAAGTATCAGTGGCGGAAATTCATTGTCAGTTGCTGAAATTTTAAAAATACAATGTAATAAGCCAATGTTGTTTTTGCTATGCCACTCCACGTACAGTCATTTATTGTCATTCGGCTGGTTCGAAATTGTGAATATTAATTTTGTCACATTCTGACGATTCATTATACTTTCTATAAACTTCCATCAATTGACGATGAGTTTTTGCCATTGACACTTTCTTAGCGTTCAGATCGAATAATAGAATTTCCTTTTTGGACTATACTGACTTCCAATTGACTCTCCAGCTTTAATTGGCGGTTGTCATATCAAAATCCTGATGCACAGTGTTGCTTTATAATTAAACATGGAGTTACTAATTGACACAAATAAAATATTTAGCAATCATTTTAATTAGTCTAGTCTCAATTGTACTGACGTTATACGTATATATAAACTTAACTTTTACATACCTATAACCTAAACTAACTTTTGGTTCGCTCTATAAATTATATGTATTGCCGACTAAAATCACATATTAAAAGCGATTATAAAGACAATGTCTCAAAGACGTCATAAATTGAGACATAAATCTGAGAGATAATAAATACATATATATATATATATATATATATATATATATAGAAGAAAGTATATATATATATATATATATATATATATAGAAGAAAGTATATATATTATATATATATATATATATATATATATATATGGTATAAGTTTAATAATCTTATAAGACATCTTAATAATTTAAAAACATGTTTTAAGATATTTTAAAGACATAATGTTTTCTCAGTAATGAGGATAACCGAATTCACTATATGACATACATAAAAGTAATTTTGTCATGCAAAATACGTTCACAAATGCCATGCATGACTTCTTGCACATATTGATTGTAAAATAATCACAAATAAATTTTCAATAAAAAAATATTATATATCTATAATAAATACATATTTTGTTACAACATTAAAAAACCAAATAGATATTAATATTGATATTAATAAAAACTAATATTAATTAATCAAATAATGTAATAATAATTCAGTTATATTATTATTACATATAATTATTTAATTTATGTTATTATTATATATTATTATAATAATTAAGTTATTATTATTATTTATCTTTAAATAAAATAATGCGTTGTTTCTTGGAAATAATGCTTGAGAACACTATATTTACAGCAAAAAAATGCTTTAATATTTATGCCATAATTTTCTAGACAAATAATTATACTGATAGTAACGAAGTAATGATTTAATTACTTGATTAATATTATCAATAAATTTAATTATCTTTTATTGTAACATAAATGTTTTTAATGTTTTTTCTATGAATGAATGATTAATTAAATAAATTAATTAATTATTTAAATTTCTAATGTATAGTAGAGAAGTATAATAAAAATTAACTATATGTATATATATATATATATATATATATATATATAAAAACGTAGATATTTGAAAATATATATATACATATATATATTAAGTTTATATATACATATATATATATATATATATATATAGTTATATATATAGTTATATATTTAGTTATATATATATATATACAAATTTTTATATGTTAATACTATTGGATGTATTTTTAATAACAGTTGGATGATTTTTTTCTTAGCAAAAATGTCGAAGCAATAATTTCCAAGTTATAAGCGATTAAAAAAGAAGAGTTTTCGCAAACTAAACTTTTTGAATAAAAAATCGACTACATTCTTTAGTTAAGTTTAAATTTAGAAGTTTATTATAATATAATTTTAATTTAAAACTTAGTTTAATTTAAAACTTAGTTACAAAAGATATAATACGGGGATCTTTCAAACGTTTTCAGTGACATCCAACGGGCCAAACGTGACCCAGATGGGTCACGTCCTTTCCATGTCTTGTTTCTGAAAATTATATTGTAATTTTAAATGAAAAAAATTAGATAGAGGAGATAAAAGAAATTTTGATGGCTTTGACAGATTTATAACTCCTCGAAGCGCACATATCGAAACTACCAAAATTAATATAGTCTAAAACACGATCACTGTGTGTGTGAAGTTGGCGTATCATTTTGCGGAAACTCATTATATTTTGAGAGTTCTGACTTCCTTTTTAATAGTTCTAGAATTCCTGATAGGTTAAACACATAGTTCTACTCGTTAAAGCGAAAAAATTGCTTAGTGCAAAGTGAGACGCCAACTTCACGCTCACTTTGTCCTACGACATTTTCCGTATCAGAAATTATCAGAAATGAAAAGATCTATAATTCTACATGAGTTCTAAGAAGAGTTCTACCTTCTAAAAGCAAACAATATTAATTAAACCAAAATTAAAATAACTATATCTGTAGATGTCAAAGGGAGACGCCAGTCGATTTTTAACAGTTCTGCTTATTCTAAAGCAGTTCTGTTATAGTTCTGGGCATGTGCATTGAGTTTCCAAAGAATTCTGATAATTAAATCACTTAAAAATTATTTTAATTAATTATTTAACCCGAAAAACGCCTATTTTCGACTCTAAAGGTGAGACGCCAGTCGATTTTCGAGTTCTGTTTTTTTCTAAAACAGTTCTCGTATAGTATTTGACATGCGCATTGAGTTTCCAGAGAGTTGTGGTTAATAAAACACTCCAAGATTATTTTAATTAATTATTTTATCCGATAAACGCCTATTTTCGATTCGAACGGTGCAAAAAATATTTATGTAAAATTACATGATTATTCTAGGTTTTTTTCCGACCCAGCATAATCATGCAATGTTGCTACTTATCTGGTAGATTATACAGATTATATGTAATTTTTCGCTTTAACGAGCAGAACTATGTGTTTAACCTATCAGGAACTCTAGAACTATTAAAAAGGAAGTCAGAACTCTCCAAATTCTGCAAAATGATACGCCAATTTCATACACACTACGTCACTATAAGAAAAACATGTCCTATTTGAAAAAAGGCATGTGACGCTTTAATTGTTGCCGTTTTTCCGTGATGCCGATTGGTTTTTTCAATGCGCTCAGTTCAAAAAGATTTTTTAAAATAAATGATTTTATTCGTATTTATTTTGAAGGTTTTATACCCAGATAGCCACAGTAATTATTATGACATCGAAATGCATCATTTTGATGGCAAATGATGCATTTTGACATCAAAATGATGTCATAATAATTACTGTGGCTATCTGGGTAGTATTTTTTATTACAAAATATTAAAAAATAAAAAAGATATCAGCAAGAGCCTTTTTCGTAAGTTTTTTGCGGTGACCACTGTAACTTTGAGCTGGTTCATCTGAAATGAATAATTCGAGCAAATTTAGTTAGTATATTAGTTTCTAGTGCCCGATCGTTGCTTTTTATTTTTTGTTGCGTAGTTTTGTTTACAGATGAACATAAACGATTTTTTAAATCGAAAATTGATACTTTAACTTTAAACAACCGCCATTTTGTCCCAAATTAATTTTTTGAATTAATGAACGATCGGGCACTAGATAAACTAATATACTAATTAAATTCGTTCGAATTTTTTATTTCAGATAAACAAGCTCAAAACTACAGTGGTTACCACAAAAACTTACAAAAAAAGCTCTTGCTAATATCTTTTTTATGTTTTAATATTTTATAATAAAAAAATACTATAGAAGCTTCAAAATGAATACACTCGAATAATTAATCATTTATTTTAAAAAATCTTTCAGTTTAAAAAAAATCCTAAAAATACCTGTTTTTTTCAACCTTACAAATAAGTATAACCCTTTAAAATGTACATTAAAATTTTTTAATTGTAAGATTAAAAAGTGGGAATAACTACTTTCCTTTGTTTTTTACGTGGCCCACTAATATATCGAGTTTAATCTGAGATCTCTAAGACTCCATTTTAGAATTCCATTTTAAATGCTCTGAACAAATATCTCGAAAAGATATGAAAGTATTTCGGACAAAAGTTGTAAGATTTCAAGAGAGATAAAAATATTTTTTACTTAACCTTGAAATGATTTTGAAAATAAGATCTTAAATAAGAAACTTTATTTTTTATTATATATTTTTGTAGTTAATGTCAAGACGTTTCAAACACTCATCGTTACAAATAAAGTACTATAATCTCTACTTTTTTATAAGCTATTATAAGGTATTAATATTTAAAGATTCGAAAATGTTTTGCACGGTATTAGCGTTATTCAAAGCTATAACATTAGGTTGTTAGTCTAACTTGTACCATATATATGTGTATATTTGCGCATAAAATTTTTTCTATGCAGTGGAGGTTACTGATACGGCAGTGCATGTGCATAAACACACATACATACACATACACACACGAGACGTAAGTAGAACTGGCAATCTCAACGTATTATATACTTGGTACACTAATGCCGGTTGTGCCAAATATTCACGGACAAATAAAAAAATACTAAATCAGCATATAGATTTGTAACAAGTGTTTTGAAAACATCTTATCAACTACAAGAAAAACAATAAAATTATCATTAAAATTTTTTGGTATTTATTGTTTAAAATCTTTATACCTTGACTAGACTTTTTTAAGTCATTCCAAAGTTAGATATGTAAATATTTTTTTATTCGAAATTTTACAATTTTCACCGAAATCCTTTTTCTTAATTCCCGAGATATTTGGTTTGGAATATTTAAAGATATTCTGTATATATACATGGCAAAAATGATAATTGATATTTTTATTTTAAAAAAGTTTTAAAATTGATTGAAGAATCTGTTTAAAAAAACATTCGATAGTCAATATTTAGGAGTAAATATTAACAGAAGGGACTTAGCCCCAATAATCTTGACCTTGACATATATTGTCAAGGTCATCACTCTAAATAATTTTTAAAAGATTTTATTAGGCATCGCTAATTCATTAAAAATTCGCTATTCATTAAAAAGTTATTAATAAATGAAGATGTGTAAAAATCAAGACTCATGCATAGCCAGGTAATGAAAAATGACTTGGTTTATTGAAATAACCCTATCTATGCTACATATTTCTATACATATATACTTAAATAAACATGCAAGTTTTAATATAGGATGTTCAAAAATAAAATATTAATATGTTGAATTATAATTATTTATTAGATACTCTGCTCATTATTTAAAAAAAAATGCTTCAAAAGTATTAAAAGGATATAGAGTTTCTATAGAGCCGTGAGAGAGAGAGAGGGGGGGGAGAAAAAGAGAGAGATAAAATATTTATATAAATATTTAGTAATATAATGTTCATAATGATAGAGTACTGAAAATTAACGAACATAACCTCTTCACAACTTCTCTATGTTTTGTATATGAATTTTAGTGTCAAGATCCATAAAAAATTGGTTAATGTGTATAATTTTATAACTATTTGATGTGTATAATTTTCATTTTTAAGATCATTATATGTATTTGCACGCCAACAGTATAGATAATTTATCTAGGAACAATGTATTTACGAATTAATGGTAATAATATTTTGAAACATTATTTCTAAAAATACAATAAAAGCTTTGTTTATATTCTGTGCCGCCAAATATTCATTGTCCTTTTAAAATACTAGATAACACAAGCGCACGCTTCGCGCGCGCCATTATCCGATTTTATGTAATGTATGTGTGAGATTTAACTTTTTAATAATTATAATTTTATTTAATTTAACTTTGACAATTGTCAAACTGTTAACTCTTTCAACAGTTGCTCGATGTTATGAATATAACGCACAATAACGCGAATAGCTAATTAGCATCGCGGAAAAGCGAGAACAGTATCAATAACATGCCTTTTTTTAGAAAGGGATAACCTTCGTTAAATTTTCTTTTGTTAATTTTGGCTCCATCTATTTCTACAATTCCCTGTTCGTTAAGGGAAGGCCGGAAGTATGTTTTTACTGTTCGAATGCGAATATTGATTATTTTGGGATATCTTTTTATTGATTATATAGCGATCAATAAATCCTTTTCCACGATTAAAGTACTTATAAAAACGGACCCCGCTAGTTATTCCATATATAAATTATATAAAAATGAAAAATTACAGTTTTGTTATCGGCTTTTTTGTGTCAATTCGTAACAATACTTATTTAATAAAAAAAATTCTGCAGTTTGTCTGTGCATAAGATATAGCTCGCGTAATAGGGAAAATAAAAGAATATTAATGAACAATTAAAAGTGAGATTACAAATCTAATAAAAAGTTATATATTAATAAATTTTCACGCATATATGTGTGTATATGCATGTGTGTATGTGTATACGTGCATATGTGCGATTATGTGTGGTGCTAACCTATCGGAGTTCGGCTGTCAGTCCGGCGTCCTCTTAAGTTGCTGTTCTTTTATTAACCAATCGAATAGTAACTATATGGGCGGTATTCATAGTCCACACATTCCTATATTTAAGATCGTCTTAAGACCTCATTCAACCAATCGAGAGATGCTATGCGGCCATTTGATTGGTTGAATGAGGTCTTAAGGCGATCTTAAATATAAAAACCAACTGTGAATACTGGCCTATATGTGTACTAAAAAACAAAAAATATAAAAATATATATGAGTAATAAATATAAATATGTACATATGTAAATAAATATTTCATTCAAATATTAATTTATATATCTCTCTACACAAATTTGTCCAATAAACATCAAAGTTTTATCACGTAGTTCTAACGTTACAAATCAAAGATTGTTATAGTGGTTTAATTATTAAAACGTATTTAATAAATCGATACATTTTTATTATTCAAGTATATTTTAACAAATTTAGTATTGTTATTCAACATGCTAATTTTAAAATTGCATGTTATCCGTTGTCTTTTCCATTCACGTACGCACCTTTATAATATTTATTAATAGAAAATGCATGATTTTGAAAATATATTTTGTATACGTTATAATATTTCCACATTTTGCACATTGAATATTACCATTTGTTTATTAATGAAATACTGTATAAAAACATAATTATATACGTTAAATACAAAAATGCATGCATTCGTGTAAATGCATTATATTATTAATAAAATACATTATTATTCATAATACTAATATATTGAAAAGTAAGAACATTATATACACTTCGAAGAATTGAACAAGACCGTATCATAAAAATTCACAAGTATAGAAGAGAATAAATCAACATGAAATAATGTAAACATTGAGACAAAATACTCAAATGCAAATACAAAGAAATATTTCCGCGACCTTCTTACATCAATGTGTATGTGTATGCACATATGTGAAAGATGTAAATATAATAAACCACGAATTATAAATTTTACATATTTGTATGCTTAAATGAATACGTAGACAATGGATGGAGCTTCTTTTAACATAATAATAAACATGAATTGTTTATTAAAAAGTTATTACGATCATCTCCGATTTACCGGAAAAAAATTGTCAAGTGATCTTGAAGTACTATAGCTATTTGTGTTTAGGAACTTTTGTACGTTGCATACTGTAAGTTATGTTTAAATAAGCGCATAGGCGGAGGAAATACTCTGTCCCTCCCTTTGTATCTTTATTCTAAACAAATTCTAACCTAACCCAAACCTAACCTAACCTAATTCTAATCTATTTTCAGTTTTCAAATTAAGTTTGCTCGATTATTTCAGTGTGACAATAAGGTTTATTTTATAAAATTCCACATGGGTTTGTAATTTTTCAGACAACCGTAGTTTTAAAATTGAAAATAGGTTTGAGTTAGATTAAAAGATTATCAAGGGGTGAAGCACTTATTTTAATATATAAATTAATATTATTAATATATGTAAGTATTGTTAGAGTATACGTACAAATCTTAATTTTTACAAATTTTTCTTTGTTAATAACTTTTTAATGAACGAGTAACAGTTAAAACTTTATGAAATAAATTACTTAGGAGGAGAGTAATCTTTGTATAACATGTATCAAAATCAAGGTCATTAGGGCTGGGTTCCCTTTTATCAATATTTATCGTTTTATGATATTCTTTATGTGTATGTGTGCATGCGTGCAGACGCACGTGTGTACAGTGTTATAGAAAAGGTGGGCAAACTCTTGTATACATGTAGAATGGGTAAAAATAACCTTCCTATAAAAATAAATTTCTATAAAATTATTTTCTACAACGTATATCTCTGCTGTGATATTTATCTTTAAAGGTAAGATTTTTTTAATGAAAAAATTTTCTTATTTGATTGCAATAATGAATAATTTTCTTTAATAATTTTCTGGTATTAATTAATATTCCATAAATTCTTTTTAAATGACCCCGTAGATAAAAAACTATTCAGTAGTTATCAAGAATTATATAAGGTCACGACCGATCAGGACTAAGTAAAACGCATACTCCCTTGCTTTTTGCCAACCTATGGTTGGCAGCAGTCGAGAGAAAAATCTAGTAGATTTAAATTATGAGATCAAAGTGATTAAGAAAGATCTCTCTATATCGATTTGAATACATTATCCAGATGCTTCCTTACCATACGATGAAATGTAGTAGATTATGTCTTAACTACATGTTACGTTTTATATGAGACATTTTTTAATAAATCCAGCAAATAATTTTGAATAGATTCCAAATAAATATTATTACACTCTAAAACAAATAATCCCAATGATACCCGCTCATTGTCAGACATTAATTTGGAATTGTCGCTAATGTCGAATTTTTGTGTGAATTTTTTTATTATTTTTTATTTTATGCATAAAAGTATTAAGATAAAATCGTCGAACAATGAATATTTTACAAAATATTTCATAGTTTATGTAAAATTAGTGTCAAATTTAGACATAAAATATCTTGTAAACTATTCATTTTTTGGCTATCTTATTCTTATAATTTTTTATACCGACAATTACGACGTATTAAGTTATATGAAAAATTAGTCGTTCATCCCATTTCAAAAAACATAAATGTTCTTGAAAAGCGCCTTTTAGAAAAGAGTCAGTATCGCCATCTTCTGTCGCCCTTCAAAGCAAACATTTATTTAAAAAATTTTATTGTGCAATCAAAAATAAAAGTTTAAGGGAGGATGTTTGATCAAAATTGGACCTCTTGTTACATATGAAAAAAAAGAAATGTGCTTTGATATCTAATAACTTTCATCGTTTCTAATGAGATTAAAATGAAACATTTTTTAGCGGTTTTAGTCTTTAAAAAATAAGAAGATATTCTTAAATGTTCTTAAATATTGTACGATCTTCGTAAGTATACAAAATTTATGAATCATAGAGAAAAGGAT
Source organism: Nylanderia fulva (assembly GCF_048542155.1). Classification (NCBI taxonomy): domain Eukaryota; kingdom Metazoa; phylum Arthropoda; class Insecta; order Hymenoptera; family Formicidae; genus Nylanderia; species Nylanderia fulva. Next base: position 456,000 of record NW_028190862.1, read on the forward strand.
AGACACTAAATAAGAGATTCACTAAAAGAAGATAAAAATAGAAAGAGCTAAAAGAATCGAACATGAAATGTAAAATTTGTAATATTAAATTTATAATGTTAAACACGTAAAAAATATAATAAAAAAGCGATATTATAGAGAATGTTTGTTAATTAACTGACCAATCGAAAATTGATGATAGATTGGATCAAACTGAAAAGATAAGTCCTGTACTATTTTGGTAAATTTACAATAATTATCCGTTAAAATTAAAATATCTGAGTGAATGAACAGATGGAGAGGTAAAGACCGGAATTGGTAAGTATATAAGATGACTTACTTGTTTACACCTCTTACAATTAGTAACGGAAACATTATCAAAGCGATGGAGTCATGCAGCGAGCGGCGAGCAATGTCATCGCGCCGGAAATATTTTTATCATATCATATTATACATTGATGATGCTTTTGTTATTCAGAGATCATATCATATTATATATTGATGATGTTTTTGTTACTCAGAGATATAAACAAATAAGACATCTTACATGCTTACTGATCCCGACTTACCACTTACTACTTGCTAATTTGCGTAGATTTTAATTAATAACGCAATAATTGTTGCGAATTTAGCAAAATGGTACAGGACTTTTGTTTTTAGTTTGACCCAATCTATAATCATCTTCATCAGTTAATTACCAGACATTCTTTATATGTATAAGGCTATATTATAGCCGCCAGGAGTATGTAAGAGGAGGAAGAATAATATGTTTTTAAATATTTGATAAGTTTTTTAATCGTTATTGTAAGCATTCTGAATCATTTTATAGATATCATTATTATTTGATAAAAATAACATTTTAGACAGTAATTTCTCTCTCTCCTCTCCCCCTCTTATTCAAAGTTTTGATTCCCAAGTAAATTTATAACTCGTATTCTATGATCAGTGATTACTGAATGTTGTCTAGTATTTCTATTAATATGTTTGCAATATTCATTAATCAATTGTTTTTGACAATCTGCCAGTTTGGCATAAGACGCGTCACCTTCCAAAATATATTATTGTGTAACTACATTATTACATAATTGTTTTGATAGAATGTCTGTATGTACTTTGATAAAAGAGCATAGTTTGTCAAAGTTGAAGTACGACATTTATATTTATATCACAAATTGTGTCGGAATTTAGCGGATAAAATATAAAGTATATTGAAAAACACGGAATACTAGTATCATCGACAATGTTGGTGCTCACTGTAGTTAGAATTTTTTTGTACATTATTAATGAAAAGCATTTTAATTCGTACATGGAACATTTGAAAAATTAGAGATAATGACGATCGTTTAATTTCATTCGTCAAAATATTATATGGAATGTAGTATTCCAATCTAAAAAATGAACGGAGTAATCAACATGATAGTTGTGGACAAGTCATGTTGAATCACTCAAAGCTTCTGCGGAAACTATCTTGGGGGACAAATATTTTAAATAGGAACTCCTGATAAAGGTAACATTATTCAATAAATTTCTAATATAAGAGATGAATCCAAGAATGATTCTATGCAATTATTATATGATTTGATATATATATATATATATATATATATATATATTTTTAATGCAAACTTTCAAAAATGGTCTTTAAATGATATCTATTTGCTGTTCTACATTTATTTGAAAAACAATTAAATTCAAACAAAAAATAAGAAAAATTTTTTAAATAAAATTGTTTTGACGAACTTTTTAGTATAATGGAATCATTCCAGCAAACACCAAGTAATAATTATAACTAACAGTAATATAATTGTTACTTGGTGTTTGCTGGGATATATCTTACTATATACAATGTATATCCTAATATATACAATTATGTAGGTATATTGTATATTCCTCGTATATATTTTTTGATGCCATGCATAGGTATATAAATAACGTAAAATTTATATACGAATGTAAACGAAATAATATATAGAATATAATGTATATAGAAGATCCAAAGTACATATATATATACAAGGTTTACCAAAAGTATGGAAACCCTTTAATTTTTCTAAAATTAACACATTTTCGAAAAAAAATATTTCACACAAAAGTTGCAGAGTTTCAAATAATGAATTACGTAACAATATTAGTATGACCTTGAATAGCGGTGTCACAAAAATTACCTTAAAATTTTTAAATAAAAATCACTTTTATTATGTAGCATATTTATATAATTTACTTTGCGAGCTTCAAAATATTATAAAGTATTTTTTATTAAGTATTTTTGGAGTTATGGAATTTGGAGCTTTGAAGTTACAGGACCGTGTGTGTGTGCGTGCGTGCGTGTTGTGTACGTGTGTGTATCTCACAAGGCAATCGTCTCATCGATTTTGATGCGCTTTGAATGTTGTAAAGCATCAACAAATATTAGACCCATATTTTTTTCGTACTTATCTCAACATTTAGGGATTGAAACAACCCCTCGAAAATAACGGATTTTTTTCATTTTTAGTAAATATCTGCGAAAATATAGGGAATATAAAAAAATGTTTTATACAAAAGTTTTGTGATATTTTATAGTTTTTAGAATGGCGTAATCATATTTTTTAAGTGTCAAATTTTTTAATTTACCTTTCCCCCACCGCCTATTATTTTGCAAAAATTTAAGAATTTTATTTAAATAAAAATTGAAGAGCATTAAGCCAAATTCATCCATATATATTAATATTATATTTCCATGATTCAATTTTTGGTATAATGGGACGATAATGTAGTAAATATGTAGGTGTCGCGTTATAGGTAGGCGCCGCGCTGTTGTATTATTTTTCTTCAGTTATTTAGCTAACCTAAATTAAAATATTTGACATTTTCGAAAAATGTTATTACATCAAATCCTTTCAACACTATCTAAAACATCTCTGATTTTCCCTAACGCCGTCAAAGTTTCATCGTATTTTACAGAATGAAAATGTGTTAAAGAAATTAAAAGAAAAATGCAAATAATTGATTTTATTTACAAATGTTATTTTATTATGATGTACGGTAACAAAGAAACTCAGTATAATGATGGCCTTGGAAAGTCAAAGGTATTTTAGAAGGGCAACCGCAGCGCTAAAAACACATACATGCAGACCGATGTGTAAATCCGAGAAGTGTAATCTTTACACGGTACATCTTAGATAGAGTGCTAATACTTGGTATTGTAACTTTTAAGGTCCATATTCGAAAATACTCGAAAAAAATATATTTTATTATAGTATTTTGAAAAATTCTCAAGGTAATTTACATAAATATGCAATAAAAGTGAGTTTCCACTTAAAAAAGTTCCATTTCTTAAAAAAGTTCAATTTAAAAATTTCGAAGTGATTTTTATGTGACATAACAATATTCATATTAATATTACTATGTGTCACTTAAAATTCTATAATTTTTGTATGAAACATTTTTAAATGCGTAATTTTCGTAAAATTAAGGGATTTTGCAACAGTTTTGGTATACTCTGTATGTACATGATCGCAACACTCTATGTTGTATATTGTAAAATACGTGGTATTCTATAGAATACCGATCGATTAAGCATTGCCATTGACATCAGAATATATAGACCAAGCATTACATAGCTACCGATTAGGACGAGGGGAGTCTGATTTTTGCGAAAGGGGGTACTTTATGAACTTTGGTTGAATTCGGTCACGCTCAATAATGTTCGGCTAATATACATATATTATAGAAGAAAGAGGCAACTGATTTTTACGAAAAGGGGAGAATAGATAAACTTCGATACACCTCGGTCAGTTCCGTCAATGTGGTTGACCACTCACATTGACAGAATTCCTGATGTTCATTGTACTCTTTTCTTACCGCAAAAATCACTTATCCCTCTCAAAAGGTTCCATCTGTATATTTTGATGTCAATCGATAAATCAGTGGCGGAGTCACTTTTAGATTAGGTTCTTCATGACGGATCCATGATCTTTAGTTCTTCATGACAGATTACAAAAATGAGGTATGTGTAACCATAATAAATTATTTATTTAAATAAATGTTACAAGATATTTCATAATTTATATAAAATTATGTGTAATTTAAGTGTAAAACATCTCGTAAACTGTTTATTTTTTGGCCATCTCACCCTCATAACTGTTTATGTCAAAAATTGCAAAGAATCGATTTATATACATATAAAAATTAAAATAGTTTTATTTAAAAAAACAAATAACTTTCAAGTGATTTTGAAAAATGATCTTCAGAAAAAAGTCAATAACATCATCTTCTATAATATTCTCCTCCAAATCAAATAATTTTTGTCTAAAGCATTTTTTTGTACAATCAAAAATAGAAAAATTTTTGGAGATGATCAATTAAAATTGGACATCCTATATACGTATTATTATACTAATTATTCGAAGTATTCGTAAATTATAATTAATATAATAATTAATAATATAATTAATATAATAATATAATAAAATAAATATTTTTTTTTATATTTTTTTTAAATTATTATTTATATTAATGTCATTGTTAATTAATAAACGAAACGCTAAAGGTATACATACATATTTAACTCTAGAATAAATATATTTTACATATAATATAAAATAAAATATTACAAAATTTATTAATCTTTTAAATCGTTCTTTAGGCAATACTTTTGTAAATTTGCTTTTTGACTTTTTGACAAAATATAGTAAACAATTTCATTACTTTCAACTTTTTCTTATGTAGTGATCGGATGTTTATGTGCTTTGCGATGTCTAATTGAACTTTGATTACCTACATATAATTCTGTAACTTCTACATAGAAACATCGAGATTCTTTTGTAATTTACTAAACTAAATGATTTCTTTTGCAGCGACTGCTGCTACGTACTCTGCTTTTGTCGTACTTATAGTATTTAAAGTTATCATTTTATGTTGAGATGACCAGCTTATTGGTCCATTTGTTAGACAGAATACACATATATCCGGTAATTAATCGTCTAGTTTTAATACCGCTGCCAAAATCTGTATCTGAGTATCCCGTTAAATGCTCTTCTTTTTCACTACTTTAATATATTCTATGTTATATCGTGATGTTCCGACTAGATAAATATTCTTTTTATTAATTTCTAATGTTTTAAACTAAAATTATGTTGCTATTTACTAATCGAGTTGTGTAAGCTATATCTGCGAAACTATCGCTAAATATATAAGTGAGCCTATCGCTTCTTGGAATGATACATTATTTACTTTTTCCTCTTCGCTGGATACTGATTGTAATTTTACATTCGGTTTCATAGGCATGCTCAACGGTTTTGAGCTGCCCTTGCTAAATAGCAATTATCTTATTTGTATTTACTTTTTAATATACATGATATTTCTGGACTAAATGACGAACTGAAATATTTGAATTTAGGACTTCATAATAAAAAATATTTTCTCCGAAAATATATTTTTGAAGTTTTAGAACTATAGGAATAAATGTCGATAATAAATAATCTAAAGATATAATATTCTTTAGAATTCTGAAGACTTATTTTGAATCTATAGGCTTCATATTAATTGTTTTGAGAACTAGTTTCCAGGTTTGATTTTGTTTGTACATTTAGTTCTGCTTTAATGGCTTCCTTTTATTCCTTTCATTGCAGTGGTTTCAGGCCTTTATTGCTTCCTAGAAGTTATGTTAGATGTGTTATATTCAGAAATATTAATTTTATACCTAATGGTGACTTAAAGCTTGCTCGATTTAGAAGATTGTACTTCATTTATTGTAAATTGTTTTGTTTCTGTCCGGTCTACCTTGTTTGAGTATTGTTATGCTATTCTTCTTCCAACTCATTAGTCACTAGTGGACTCTGCGATTTATTTCTCTTCTTCTTATAACGGATCTCCTTTGGAGATCATTCCCAGACAGCACAGAATATTTATAAAATATTTATAGAATATTTATAATAATTATTTTAATATTTTATAGATATTTATCATAAACATTTTATAAATGTTTTTGGAGTCTTAAATTCAATAGATCATAAATATTTATCATAAATATCAGAAAATATTATGGTAAATATTATAAATATATTTATTAAATCATTATAATACATATTTTTTAAAATATATTCAATAAGAAATCATGAGTTAAAAAGATGTAATCAACGATTGTTTAATCAAAACAATCGGTTGATATGGTCTAATCTAAAATTTGGTCGATTAGATGTTCTTGTGTTTTTCAAACTCTATTAGCCATTTATAAAAAGTTAAAAATGTGTAAAATAGTGTATTAGCTAACAAGTGGGGGATCGTAAATCGGCCGAGAGTGCGGAAGTTTGGCGCACGAGGCGAAGCCGAGTATGACAATCCGCACAATCGGCCAATTTATGACCCGCACATGTTGGCTGCGATATTTTGTGTGATCGGTGCGTGGAAAGGGAGGCCTTTCTAAAATTCCATCATGTGCGTAAAGGGCGACTTTTCGCGCGTCGGTTGCACAAAATGTTTTGCCACCGTCTCTCCGTCCTCTCTCGCCAAGAAAGAAAGTGAGAGAGAGACCGACGCGCAATTTCGTCGTGCCGCTCGCACGTTAACTCGATCGCTATTCGAAATCAAAGATTGGGCGCCAGATACGGTCAGGCCGCACCACTCATTAATATCGCAACTAATTAGCGGACACAACGGCTTAGCCTCGGAAGCTCGGTATCGACATGGGATAGAGTGGCGGGGTTCTTTACGCTAGGAGAGTCGGAATCGTAGTCTCGAAGAGAGAGAGGAAATATCAATATAATCTACCATCAGATATAAGATAAAATAAGCAGAGTATATTTTACGTTAGGGGTGTGCAGAAACAAGGCGTTTGTACAATATAATTATCGAGCTCAAAGGAGGTCGCTGGTTTTTTCTAATTATCTCATTATCGTTACTCTCCTCCTCTCATTGTCAGCTCGGGATCGTGAACACCATACTCTAATCCAGCGGTAGTTATTTTCAATGTCCGGGGACAAAAGACTCGATACAATCTTACAACAATTACACGATAAAAACTGTTGATCTTGGCTCGAATTATTGTGTTACAATAAAAATAAAATCTCGACGGCAATCGGAGCCTGTGCGGATGACATGCACAAAATTAATAAATTAAAATGAGATCTCAAATCAAACTCATTTATTAAATTCTAAACGTTTCGACCCACTTCGGGTCTTCTTCAGTAGCTGCAAAATACAAAAAAAAAAAATCAAAGATAATCGGTACAATCATAAAATTATAAAACTCGTATACATACAATCCGCAAACAAATTAAATGTTATTCTCCTCCCTATTCAAACCGTCCGGCCGTCGGAGTGTCTCCCTAACGGTGACCATTGTCAGGAAGGAAGCAGAGCAGTGACTCCCTTACCAACACTAATCAACGTCACAACAACATAATATAAATTAAACGTAGAAAAATCCACAAGAATTAAAAATTAAAAACCGGAAAGAGCACTCACCCGACAGTAAAAACAGAGAGAAGACGATGCTACACGTAACACATCACTCTAACGACTGTGCGGTATTCTACCTCGGCACAGTCGATACATATATACACAAAAAACAAATATAAAAATAAAATATGAAAATAAAAATAAAAACAACTAAAACTTATCGGCGCTCATGTCAAAGGTCTAACAAAAACACGGCTATGTATAATCACAAAGCTAGATTTTGGTAAATTTTTCTATTAAAAGATCAAATATATCGTTTAATTTATCGGTGTCGCTATGTAAATTTAAACTATTCCTCTGACGTTTTATGTGGATCATTTCCGATATCAAACGTTTACCTAAAAAAGGCTCCTCGTCTAAGACTTTTACATCCTCCCAATTAAATTCATGGTTCAATAATCTATGTTCCGATATGACTGATAATTGTGACGCGTTTCTTTTTATGTTGTTGCGATGTTCTTTCATCCTAGTTTTCAACAGTCTACCCGTCTGCCCTACGTACGACGCATCACAATCCATACAATCAATTTTATAAACTACATTGTTATGGAGTTCCCTTGGTAACTTATCCTTGTGTACTTTGATGAATTTACGGAGACTGTTAATTCCTGTATAAGATGGAATGACATCCAAATCACGTGTTATATCCTCGATTCTCTTCGATACATTATTAATATACGGAATATTAAAATACGAAACTTTTTTCTGCGTTAGAATCTTATCATTGCATATATTTGCTCTATTGTTATGCAACTTATTATTGTAGTGGAAGAACAACTTTTTTAACCGCGCTTGTAATGTTTGAAATATCAAATTGAGAGGATAATTATTAGACAAAAGAACTCCAATCATAGACTCAAAGTTACTTTTATGGAATTTCGGATGAGATAGCCAAAAAACTCTGTCTATGAGGCTGATAATGGTGCCTTTTTTATGGCAGAGAGGGTGCTGCGACTCAAAGTTTAAATATCTACCTGAATACGTCGGCTTATGAAACAAATCAAACTCAATGCTCCCATTGTTTATAATAATGGTGACGTCTAAAAAATTCAATCGGTTGTCAATCCCCTCCTCCATGGTGAACTGCAATCTAGGATGGAAAGAATTGAAAGTGTTTAAAACAATTTTAAGCATGGAGGGTGGGGCCGCCAACGCGATATTGTCAACATATCTAAAATAAAATGGAAGTGACATCGAAATCACAGCAATCGCCCTACTCTCCAAATCTTGCAACGTGATATCCGCAATGATCGGTGAGAGGGGGGAACCCATAGACGTGCCAAAAGTCTGTTGATAACAAACATTATTAAACATAAAATAAGTCGAATTCATAATAAAACGAATTGCCAATAAAAATTCATCTTGTGGAATAATACACTCTTTTTCAATATACCCCCATCTGTTTATTAAACTATCAATAGCCATATCCAATGGTACGTTGGTGAACAATGATGCAACATCTAGTGAAACTAGCTTCACATCACTATCCACACATAAACCATTTAATTTGTTCACTAATTGGAAACTATCAGAAATGACCGAATCAGGTTTCGGAATTGCCTTATATATTATCTTATGTAAAAATTTTGCCAAGTAATAAAGAGGTGTATTCCTAGATGACACAATAACACGTAAAGGGCAATTCGGTTTATGCACCTTCGGCAGACCATACGCTCTCGGTAAAACCCCGTCCGTGCAGTTCAGGGATTTGTATGTTGTTGAAGAAATGTAATTATTCATTTTCCATCTCATTAAAATTCCGTGTAATTGATTGATTAGGTTCCTTGTCGGATCTTTTTTAACAACAGTATAAGTATCCCGGTCAGCCAGCAAATCACACATTTTGTCCATATACATATCTCTGTTCATCGCGACCGTGATATTACCCTTATCCGCCTTCATAAATAAAATATCGGGATTGTCTTGGATGAATTTACCCGTCAATTTGTAAGCCTTACAGAAACTATTTTTTGTGTGAACTTTTTCAGACATGAAAATATGGAATTTATTTATTATGGGAAAGGCTCTATTTCTGATTGCAGATCGTTTTTCCACAGGGAGTTCAAAAATATTTTGCTCTATATTTTTCAACAACTCTATGGTGGTTTTATCTATGTCAAATACTGGCAGACAGAAGTTCTCTCCCAACCGCAACAAATCTCGAATTTCACACGGTATCGATACGGATGATAAGTTTAAAAACCATTTATCTCTTTTATCAGCAACATCAGGAATTAAAGAAACAAAGGAAGTCGAGTTCAAGGAAACGCTGAGAGACTGAGACGGCCCTGACTCACATGGCCTTGAAGAAAATTCTTTCGCACACGTGTAATAATATTGGATAGGACGAATATTCCTATTATTGAATTTGTTTTGTTTATCTAAGAGCCATCTAAATTTATCATCCAGTCGAACCCGCTCCTTATTATAAAAATAATGTAATGATCCGCTTTGCTCACCGAAAAACCCATCACAATAACACACTGGGAGATCGATCGTGATGTAACGAACGAGTTCATAAATATCTAATCTAACTTTGTGCCTTTGTCTATGGGCATTATAAATTTCATTTCTTAAAATGTCTTTAATAGTACGTCTTATAATCAATTTGTGTTTCGATACAGACTTATAATGACATAAATTATTAGCATAACGAGAAAGAAATCTAAGATGAGACGGTGTAACATCCTGATTTAAACAATCTTTTAGAAATTTGATTCGCAAGTTTAATCTAATCAGGCTCTTGTTTAATTTAATCCAATCCTTCAAATGTTTGACCGCGCTCCAATTAAAACTGTGTCCAACAAATTGGAAGAAATTCCTCAACGGACGCATTATTACAGCTAGCGTAAATTCAAGATAAAAACTGTTGATCTCGGCTCGAATTATTGTGTTACAATAAAAATAAAATCTCGACGGCAATCGGAGCCTGTGCGAATGACATGCACAAAATTAATAAATTAAAATGAGATCTCAAATCAAACTCATTTATTAAATTCTAAACGTTTCGACCCACTTCGGGTCTTCTTCAGTAGCTGCAAAATACAAAAAGGATACAGGAAGGAAGCAGAGCAGTGATTCCCTTACCAACACTAATCAACGTCACAACAACATAATATAAATTAAACGTAGAAAAATCCACAAGAATTAACAATTACACGATTTTACAGTGACTGTCTAACTCGTTTCGGTGCCCCTCGGAGAGGCGAAGAAGGCGAAAAGATACACGATTACTTAATTACGCGAAGATCGACGCGAGTCCCGTGCGTATCACTCTAGATTTTCGGTACTTTATACAACAAAATGTAACGAGCCCATACGCTCGGTATCGCGAGAAATCTTTGTTGACACACGGGTTCCGGCCGAATTCGCGCTTACCGAGAGATCGAGGAGGTGGCCTTACAAAATTCGTTGTCGCCACAGGATGTGGGTCGCTGATCCTTTATCCTTTCGGGACACCGGCTCGCCGAACAGTGATTCCTATCCGGGCCGGCGGAACGTCAGGAGTTACGCTGGCGGAGGGGGAGCCAGTGCGCGCCACTCCGGCCCGGTTGCCATGTTTTGCGGCGGCGTTGCGCCCCGCGCCAGGCCCATAATCGATCCTCACATCGATTTTTCCTTGCCGTGGTTGGTCGCGGATTTCCTGCTGCCAATTTTAAACTTTCGCCCTCGGGGTCGCGGTGTCGCAGCTCCGTTCGCTACCTCGTACGGCCGCCAAATGATGTTCGGTGTTGCCGCACCCTGCCGGGGGGACCGCCCTGAGGTGATCAGTCCCGGACGATCTACTGGTCTTCTCAGCCTGCAACCGCGAAGTAGTCATCCCCGTGGAGGGATGCCGGCGCCTTTCCGTCCCTTGTTCGGACTGCTTATCTTTGACTCCCTGGGGCTGTAACGATTGTATCAGCAGTATCTTATCTTTATGTGACTCGGTACCGTGTATACTTGTATTCTTTTTATTACTCACCGGGCCGGGCGCTCAGCCTCCGTTCCTCCTCCACCGGGGTCGTCCCTCCTTAATTCGTCGGAGTCCTCTTCTCCCTAAAACAATTAAATCCTCCTGGCCCACCACCTCGATTCCCGTTACCGAGTAAGGGCGAGCCGGCGAAAAGTTTGCCGCTCGCCCGCAATACACGAAATGTTTGGAGCGCTGTCCGACTCTTCCCGGCCGGGCGCGTCCGCCCTTGTGACGGGCACAAAAGGCCACGTCACAGTTTATATGTAACTTATTTACATTTATTTTAAAATAGAATATAAAATTATAATATACACTAAATATACTTAGGCAACAGAATAATTTAACAAATAAATTTACGTACACATCGATATATACGTAAATTTATTTATTAAAAGACATTCTGTTGCAGAATGTAGCTTAAAAATAGAAATAATTTTGACACTTTTAATTTTATTAATTACCGTTTTTGCCAACCTTACATAATTCTCACGACAAAAATCAAATATGAGAAAGATATGTCACATAGCGATAAATGAAAGAACTAACAATTTAGTTAAAAAATATCTACAAAATAATTACTATAAATATTTATATTTACATAAATATTATATGAAATATTTAATCTATGTTTTAATAATATGTTAAATAAAGTTTTTTATAAAACATTTTCAAAATATTTATATAATATTTAAAAAAATATATTCATAAATTATTTATGAATCTTTATCATAAATATTGTGTGCTGTCTGGGTTGTGTTGAACAGTTTTATATGAAATTCCTTTTGATGTTGTTTTTCTGATTTCTTTATTGAAAATCACATCTCTGAAATAATAACCTTCTTGATTTCAAAATCAGTCTATAATTTGTTGCGTTTTCTTAATATCCTCCCAATATCACTTTTCTTCCCCGAGGGTCAAACTTTTTTTGTGAATTGTTTGGAAGTATGTACATAAGTTATTGAACCAAAAACTCGTATATGATTTAACTCAGATTTTCTACACAATTATTGATATCGAATGATATTGTTCTATTTAGAATGTACACTGTCGTATTCATTGCTTTCATCCACAGTTTCAACGATAACTTTTTTACATGTAACATAGCTCTTGTGCTCAACTATGGCACTCAACTATGTATTCAACTATAACACGAGTCTCTATTTTCATGTTTTGTTCGGACATATAAGGTACTACATTTGCTTTTGCTGATGCCATGTTGTGCCACATAGCTGTTCATCTGTTTTTGCAGAATTCATGATTGTTATTGGATTTTAACGTTTTAATTTTTTGATCAAATTTATTTTATATCACTTTTTGGTATTCTTTAAATTGCTCGAACACATTCTTGTAAAATAAATGTATTTAAATCCACAATATCACCTTTGAATGTTAATTACAAAGAATCGCGTATCTCCAGAAGATGTCACCAACCTAAAACCACATACATCGGTGTATAATATATTCACCTATACTAATACTTTTTTTGAGTTTCTTTAAAAGTCAATCTGTGTAAACTGGCAGACTTCACAAAAAATCTGATGTATCTTGTATTTCATTTATCAGTTCTTTCTTTGACATTTCACGGACTATTTGTTTATTGATGTATCTAAATCATTGATTGCACTCACAGACTTTTTACTTCGTTGATTTTTCGTGTTTGTTTAACATTAAAGCACATGCAGTTTATTTCATTGTCTTGTTTTTTTTTCTATAGCAATGGCTTCATTGTTGCGTACTACATTTACTTTGTCTTTTTGGAACTTTATTTCGAATCTTTTGTGCAGATGCCGAAAACAAATTTTTTCTTTTTTCTTTAAAATCGGAACGTACAACATATTTTCATTGCACACTATGTGCCATTTGCCGTGTACCTCGATATTGTCCCTTCGCCATATATAAACATTCGTTACATACTTCGTTATCATCCAAAGATATTGTGTCCAAGATCTGTTCCAAGATAAACGAATGGCGACAATATAGGTCTTCGAATTCACTTCAAGTTATTTGGATTAAACATGGTGACGACAATCGCTCAATCGATTAACCAAAAAATATAATGTTTGATTTTTAGATAAATGTCGCATTTTTCGATATATATATATATATATATATATTTGTTTTTGTTACTTATTTCGAGAAAAAATAAACATTTGAAAATCATTTTAGTGCGGTTTTTGCAATTTTTTTTAGCAAGTTAGGTTAATTTAGGTTTCCATTGCAAATTAATTTTTCGACTTTTCTTTATCAACTGTTGCTTGCAATTCATGCACACGTATAATAACTATAGTTTAACGCGGACTAATACATACTCACTGGATCAAAAATAGTGACCGTGCGAAGACCTTACTTCGCGTTTGCCCATCTACGAAATTTTATTGTCTCCTTAATAACTTGAAAATCGATAAATCATTCGCGTCAATAAGTTATCCCAGATAGCAAAACCTGTGCGAATAGATTTAAGCAGAATCTGCAGTCAATTTATGATGTTAGAAAGTGAACAAAATTTTATATAGAAGTTGCTCTATCAAACGCAGTTGTCATATTGTTGCCAGAAATGCGACAGAGCCTGTTTGTTAGGCAATGTGAGCAGACTGGCAGCAGAAATTGCGCAGAGCCTGCACACATAACCTGATAGCAAATTTCTGCGCGATTTCTACTGAAAGTCTGCTCACATTGCTTATCAGTACGTTCTGTTGACAAAGCATGATCTTATTGCGGACACAGATGGCTATGATTTTAGTTTAGATTCTGATCAAATTTGTTGTCAATCTGTGCGTATACTTCTAACATTTTGTTATTTGGAACGTTACGTGTCTGAAGGCACCACTGTTGGTTATCTCTACACTTCATTTGGATTTAAACTTAATAATGTCTATACTTGCTCTTTTGAAGGACTTAATAGTTCTCGTTTTGAATATTTGAGCGATTTTTTAGAGGATTTGGCAATAGCACAGTTCCGATTATTTCCAACATTATTTTGTTCATTTTTATCATCCTGTTGAATCGACGGCACTCGTGCGCAAAATGTTCTTTTTGCACTTGAAACATTCGAGATCATTTCTTTGACAATTCTTTTTTCACTTTTCATGGCTCTTTCGCCTCTTGCACTACTTATCTACCGCGAAAAATACATTAGAGTCACTTTTAGTCTAGTGTTTTCCTTTATAAATCTCTTGTAAATTTACAAAATATTTGTCTATAAGGGACCATGACATTTTATGTTTGAAATATAAGTACATTTTGATGTGAGATTTGCGAAGAGCAAATGTTTTTGCAGTAATTATTATTTCGGTTACTGTTTTACCGAGATCTCCAAGTTGTTTTGTTATGTTTTGCATTTTGATGATGTGCTGTACAACAGAATTTTCGGTTGCAACTCTATACTGAAACTGTTGGGTCAAAAGCAATTTGCTGCATTTTGATATTTGCTCGTGGCTGAGCCATTCCTATATGTGTATCCTTGACTGTATACATGTCAGCAAGTTTTCTAATCGTCCGAATTTTATTGATGATATCAAAAACATTGCCTTTGCATTATCTTTAACTCATTAGGTTTTAACCGCATTTCATCCGTTCTTAATTATTATTCCATCCTTTGGCATTGCTCGTATTCTGTATACTACATTCTTGATTTCGTTCGTATGGAACAATCTAACCTAACCTAACGCGTTAGATTAGATTGTTCTATACAAACGCGTTAGGTTAGATTAGATTGTTCCATACGAACGAAACTTCTAACTTGAAACTTCTCCTTCTACTTGAAACTTCTATTCTTGGAAATTCATTTTATTGAATTGTGTGATATTTCTTGCCATAATTTCTTCAGCCATTTTGAACTTATTTTATTACAATGACCTTTGGACTACTTTAAAAAATGGCTATTTTTTCGGGCCACGTGTATTATTTGAAATATTATTAATCGTGATAACAAAAACAGTCTTATAAATAAACATTTATTATTTATTGCATACATTACCCTTCACAAGTTTGAAAACACTTTACATTTTATTGTTAAACAGTCGCATGGCAGCGATCTGTCATAAATAAAAATGTCATTTAAATATTTGACGATTTATTACAATAATACAAAAAATCTATACAGATCGCTGCTATACGGTTGTTTAACTGTAAACTGTAAGGTGTTTCCTAACTGGAGGGTTACTATATGGACGTAATTCATATATAAAAGACATACCGGTCGGCCCAATAAAACTATGATATTTATTCAAGGCATACTGGCATGTTATTTAAAAATATGAGAAAGCATTTCTACATTTCAAATATAATAAAATGTGATAAAAATGTAATCTAGTTACTTTAAATATTTTACATCAGATTTTTGTGCATGTTTGCCGTAGTTATTACTTTAAAAACTAGATATGCTTTCGAATAACCCCTGCTCCCGATTGACCTACAATTTTACAGATAAATTCTATTCAATGTGAGAAATAAATTACGCGATCTGAAATCTTCGGGAAATGAAAATAAATTTATATAAAACAGCACTTATCATAGGTTAAGGAATCTCGCTTTACATGGAAAGTTGTAAATCCATGTGAAACCTCGTTTAGCATGAAAAGTTATAAATCTATGTGGAATCTTATTTTGCATTAAAAAGTATATGCGTGGAGGCAGTGTGTTCCTCTTGTCCTACGGAGGAGCTCCATTATCAAAAAACTAGACACATAAGTTTCAGTTAAACCTCACTTTGTGTGAGAAGTTGTAAACTTATGTGGAATCTCACTTCGCATTAGAAAGTATATGCATGGAGGCAGTGTTTTTCACTCCCTCTACAGGAAACTCCATTATCAGAAAATTAGACATATAGATTTGGATTCAACCTTTCTTTGTGCAGAAAGTCAAAAATCTATTTGAGATGATATAATTATATAAACTTATTATTAGTAAATTTGCAACTTTCCACGTCAATGACTTCTTTATCGTCCAGTTTCAGATTCCTTACATCGAATATATATATATATATATATATATATATATATAGAGAGAGAGAGAGAGAGAGAGAGAGAGAGCTACTACAAATATAATATTGCATATATTATATATTATACATTATATTATATATTTTATATATACGTTGTATCATACAGAGTCGATTTTAGTCGATATGTGATGCCATAACAAAATTTTCTTTCCTCAACTTGGGAGCACATGTACTTTATTTCTCACATCAAAAACAACTTATTTGTAAAACTTCAGGCCAATCGGGAGCAGGGGTTATTTGAAAATACACTCAAAAAATATTTTATTTCAATGACAGCTTTTGCATGTGCTCTGATTAAAAGTATGTCATCCTAGAAGCGATCTATCTTTCATACCTATGTATTTAGTAACTCTGCAAAACTCTAATTTTAAAGTTACTAACGCTGAGATATGAATTCTTAGTTCTTATGTTGATGTATATATCAGTATGCATACAAAACATATTTTTATATTGCAACGTCTTTTCCTGCTCCGAAACGCCAAGTTCGGACAGGGGAGCGTTCAATTTAAATATTTTACGAATTTGAACCCTAATACGGTAAAATTCGGTAATGAAAGAGTTACTTACTCGTACTCAGGTACGTTCGGTACTCACGGTACAGTTGGGCGCCAGGCGCATGTGAATACGCCACGATACTCTTGTAAACGGTACTTAAGGTACTCTATTAAAATTCGAGATAGGGTCGCGGGTCTATAGAATGGTAGTCGATGGTTGAGAGAGAGGTATAGAGAGACATACACGTGGTGTTAGAATTTGACATATATATATATTTGACACTTAAGATTAACAATGGTACATATGATTAGTATAATTGGACAATATAAACGTAGGATAATATTAATATATAAATTAGCGGTATAAACAAAAATTATAGTAGTAATATTACGGCGACTATGACGGAATGACGGAATTACGCTATTAACGTTTTATCAATAATAATAAATTTTAAATAAGTTAACTAAATTTTCGACAATAGTATGTGAACGAAAATTATACGGAACAACAAAACAAGATCGGTAACTGATATGCTTTTAAACTTATTATCGCGGACACGCGGTACATACAGAGGTCACGATTACAAACTCGAGACACGGCGCGGTATCCAAAACAAAAGGTAACAAATAGACAACGGCAATTTCGTGACTCTCCCGCTCGACTCTCTCGCCGAGTCGAAAAATGAAATATTTAACAAACTCGCGGAGAACGGCTGCACGCAAATTCCGAAAATCTACTGAGATCACAGATACAACAAAACGTGACTCTGAATACAGCGGTAAATTATACGGTACGATAATCGCTCGCGAAAACGATTGACTGTCAGCGGCACTTTTCGGAGAGGGCTCGGTTCGCGATCTCGAAGTCGGCCGGCCCTGCGGTACGGTACTCAGAGTGAGAGAGACCGCTCTCTCCTACACAAAACGATACGATATTGAGAGACGCGGTACTCACGGTAATTACTCTAGGACTCCAACACACACGGTACCGACCAACATCTATCTACGGCTACCTGAGAGGCGGCTTACAATTTTCGGCGGCGAAGAGTCTTTCCTTGGTCGAGTTGTCGGATCTCTGGAGGCACCCTCTCTGTCGTGTAGTACACCGAACAGTGGAGAGCCGGGCCTCGCGCGTCTTGGTACCTTCCGCACCGCGCCGATCTCTCGCGCGTTCCCTCGATGATAGGGTCGATGGCGGGGGCCCTAAAGTCTTCCCCGCCTCCCCCTCTAGCGGGGTAGTTTTCTCGCCGGGATCTTCCTGCTGCTCGAGAGGATTTTTCTCCGGGTTTGTTCCTGCGGCTTTTCTCCTGGTGGAACAAGCGGGAGGCTGGCCGGGCCCTCCGTCGTCCTTCTCCAGGAGCGGCCCAGGTGTAGGTGTGACTCGGAGTCCTCTCGGTATGCTAGAATATTTGTACGGCATCAACATTGCGCGAGAGATAATAAATTGAATTCGGCTACTCGATACTTAACTGCGCGAGGTCCCGTGCTCTCTCTCTCTCACTCTTGATCCATTCTTCTCTCTCGGCTGCGGTATTCCGGCATCCTCCGTCTCTCTCTCTCTTGCCTTACAACTTCTCCTGCCGCTTTCTCGGGCCGTCTTTGTCGCTACGTCTTTGTCCCTACGAATCGTGTTGCACGCGCATTGACAGGCCGACGCTGCGTGCAACTACGGTTCTCGCAAAAAATACGGTAATAAAAAAACGAAATAACGTAAACGGATCGCACCCTCCCCGAAATGAGGGGCGCTCCAGATCCCCGCGTCCTACCCGATCGGGCTTTTCGCCCTGGTGACGGCACTCCAAAAGCGTCACGTCACAATATATTACTAGAATGTTACTCTTTCAATATCGCATTATGTAAAATATCACATTTTACACATTCAAAATTTTCTCAAATTATAAATTTCAAGCTTACGTGGAATGATAAATTGTAATGACAAATGACAGAATGAGAACTTCAAAACTAATAAATAGAAAATCCACTTTCCTGGATTGCACAGAGCGAATCAGTTGAGAGTATAGCACAACTGATAAAAAGTGCGTAAAAATTCAAATTTTTCTCTTTAAAATGCGTTTCAGCAGAACTCAATACTTCTTCTTCATGGGCCATGTCCGGTCTCCCGGACGTCGGCGATTATCATAATGACTGCATCTCTGTCTTCCGCCATACGAGAGAGTTCCTCCACGCCTCGAATCCCGGTCCACGCCCTGATGTTCCTCAGCCAAAATAGCTGCTTCCTTCCTATCCCTCGTCGGCCTTCGATTCTTCAGAATCAATTGTAATAGATGGTATTTCTCACCCCTCAAGACATGCATTGAGATAAGCAATCTTCCTGCATTTGATGGTTGTTAGCAGTTCACGCCCGAGAAAAAATAGAATATATCTAATTATATCTAATTAAATCGCGTTAGATCTATAAAATGGAATTTTAAATCTACTTAGATGTAAACATATCTGGTTAGATGTAAGCATATTTAAATAGATCTATCAATGTAGATCTATGTAAATACAAATAGATATCTATCAATGGATCTAAATAAATCTATATACGTATATTGAAAGCTAAAATGATCTTTGGAGATTTAGATAGCTCTGCCAGTGTAGATGTACATAGATGTATTTACATCCACGTAGATCTAAATTGATATACATGCTTATCAGTAGTAGATCTAAGTGTATCTAAGTGTATCGAAATATATCTAAATGTATCGAAGGGGATCTACATAGATATATCTCAGTGTATCTAAGTGTATCAAAGTAGGTCTATATAGATGTAACATAGTAATTTGATCTCTCTCTCTCTCTCTTTCTCTCTCTCTCTCTCTCTCTCTAATTTAATAATATTCCAATATTTCCGTAAAATGTTCCAATATATTTGTCATTAAAATTATATTACTTTGTAATTTGTGTGCAATCATACGCGTAGCAATTATAGTGCATAATGAATATACTTTTGTGAATTTTTACATATACATTTGTTTTCAATAAATACAACATAATATATACTTAATATATACATATGTACTTATGTTTTATGTGCACTTTATATTTAGAAACTAAAAATATAAAACAAGAAAAAAATATTATATTGTATTTATTTATTGTATTAAATTATTGTACTGAGAAATATGTACCACAAATTTTAAACTTGTTTAATAAGGAGGGGTAAAAATTAATATAATAAAAAATAATAATGCGTTTACATAGTTTTTTTTTAATTCGTTTGGACGCTTACAAATATAATTACCGATCCTTATTACATGAGATATAAATTTTATGTCTTTTACGTTTATAAAAACAAATGTATCTTCCTCTTTAATAGGCAATTTATGTTTTACTTTTGTATCTGTTTTTTCATGAACAAATATTTTTGTGTTGAACACTAAAGCAATGCAGTATAAAACACATATCATTTTATATTTTTAAAAAATATCGAATAATACTGTAGGATTCGGTATTGGAGATAAGATATATTCTGCACAAATATTTAGAGAATCAAGGTTTGTAATTTTATTTGTTTCTCCTTTCGAGGCTTATAGCGGACTGCCTCTCGTCTCTCTTACAAGTCGCTCAGCCGCTCAGCTGATCCCGTCCCCACTCTTGTTTTTCTACAAAGGAATTCGAGCTGACGAAAACCCAAATCCTCGAAAGACTCGCATATTATATTATCTAAATGCGCGTATACATCAAATTATAATAACATATGATTAACAACGCATAGAGTTAACAATCCTACAATACTATATACTATATTATCGTTAATATTTACTTGAACTGTATAACTATTAGTTCTTATAGTTTTGTACATTTTGGAAGTATAAAGTTGATTATTTATTTTAGCTCTTATATAAAAAGTTAGATCTTTAAAACGTAAACGTAATGATTCAATCAACTTAATTTCTGTATCGCTTTTACATTGTACAGTTTTTACTACATTAAAAAATTGATAGTTTTCAAACATTTGATCAGTATTATGGGAAGTATGTTTATCATATTCATATTGGAATTTCAAACTTTGTACAGCTTGAGCTCTTCTTATATTATTAACCATCTCTTGACCAAGATGTTTAGTCCCATGAACGCAATTAGCAATAAAATTATTATAATTTTCAAATAGAAAAGCAGATGGCTCATAAAGGACCCCATCTCTTCACGGATAATACTAACAATAAGTGTAGTAATTGATGAATATTGTAAGTGTAAGCCCTGTCTCCATACAACCTTCTAACATCTTTTACAAATAATTTCAATAATACTTCTGTTTCTTCTAATTGTGGATTAATAGGAATGTCTTTTTCCAATAAATTAAATAATGATATAACTAATAACAACCAATGTTGAAGATACATTTCCGGTAAACGATTGACAAGTGTTGGAATCGAATAAAACAATAAAAAATTATAAAATTCAGATGCTTTATAAAGTTTATAATCTGAAAGACATCGAGGCATTCTATTAAAAAAATGCGGAGGTTGAACGTTTTTTAAAAAGTCATCAATCTCTTGAATATATTTTGTTACACTCCACTGACATTTTGACATATTCTTTTCCCTTGAAATCTTATAGAACGTTTAGTTTTTATTTCACAAATGTTGCAACCAAATTTACCGTTAAAATTAACTATATTCAGAATTTGAGCTCTAGCAGATGCATCTGCTATAAACAGAGGTGCAACAATTTTTGAAACACAAACATCATTTGTTTTAGAATGAGTCCAAGTAATTCCTTTATGAAAACAAGTAATAAACTTTTTACAAAAAGGGTGAAGAAAAGTATTCATTGCTGGCTTTTGATCTTTGTCATACCAAATACCTATAATAATTATAAATACTTCTCTCAAATATTCTGGAAGTTCTGCAATTGTGAACATAAGCGGCCAGCAATGACTTTTAGAGCTTTTGGATAAGGAAAGTCCGTCAGTATTAAGTATCAAAGTTAAATCATATGGACCTCTATCATTCCTTAAATTAACTCTTATATTCTGATCCATCAGTGATATCGGATATTATTAATATTTGTTTTGTTATAAGCAACATGTAATTTATCAGAGAGATTTCTGTTTTCGAATAAGTACTTTATTTGATCAATTATATCTAATTAAAAAAAAATTTTTTTTCCGTACTTGAACATGATAAACATGCTTCCATTACAGGATTAGTATTATTGTAAAATAAACAATTTTTACAATAATAATGTTTGATAAAATTGCAAGGTGGTACTGTCTTATCAATTATTCGAAATAAGTGAAAATTGGTTTTTGGCATGCTATTAGTCTCAGGAAGTAATACTTGCAATATTTTTAATAATTCTGTAAGAGCTGCTCTGGTAAGTTTGTGTCGAATATAAAAATTCATAATAGTTAAAACTTCGATAGATAGTAGTTTGGCTATTATCATACAATAAATTAGAAACGACTATACCTAGAGGATTATGAAGACTATTATGGTCACTAATATATTTTTCTAAAAGATTTTTATCCTGATTATTTATCTCAATATCTTCATTAATGGAATCTAGTGATTCTTCAATTTTATCGTTAAAGTTACACAAAAAATCTTCAACTTCATCTTCAATATTGCAATTTGTTGATTCTAAACTGCTTTCACAACGGCTTTCATCACTGTTAGAAGAAGAATTGGAGAATATTTCTTTTGTTTTGTTATCAACAGAACTAATTGTTCGAAGCTTTTTAAAATTTTTCCCCATCGATGTATCGTAGTAGATGGAATCTAAAGAAGAAAAAAGTTTTAATTACAATAATAACCTTTTATTAATTTATTTTATAAATTTTAATATTGTAGATAAAATTCAAAGGGATCCTAAAATACTGTTTGGCGACAGTTTGGTTATAATCAATATGTGTTTAAAAGCTTACTTCAAAACGTTTACTTATATTCTTTTATGTTATACCTAAGACGGGCGCTACATTTTTTGCACAAAAAATTGTAGAATTTGTGTATTAAACAAATATATTGATAACAAAACTGTCAATAAAAAAAGCAGTGTAAAATCTCTATAATAATATATTTTGATTAAAGCGTTATAAATAATAAAATATTTATATTTTTAGCAAAACATGTAAATATATATATATATATATATATATATATATATATATATGATACAATAACATGTTAATTTTTATTGTAAAACAATTTTTTAATTATGCGGTACTTCAAAAATAAAATATAGTTGTATTGTCATTTTCTAGCTTCTTTATCATCGTTTATTTGTTTAACCCTGTACATATTTGGTGCTTTATATTTAACGACACAAGTCGACCTAAACATCATTCTATTCTTGTTATTTTTGAATATTGAACAAAGACAAAATGATGCTTGTGTCAATTTGTGTTCTCAAATGGTAAACATCCATAAATTGTCTATTATAAAGTACTAATATGATAAGTGCAATTACCAATATATATGGATCATCTTTCCATAGTTTATACTTTCTTCTTTTTGTAACAAATAGTTTATAATTATCTTCATCAGATGACATTTTTATTTTATTGTGTTTCAGTAGTTTTCTAAAATAATAAAGCAAACTTTTTATTTATATATTATTCTTTTCTACACTTTATTTACATTTTCATTAATATTTTAAATATATAATAAAATACTAAAAATTTATTGTTTATTATTTTAGATTCATTATTTATTAAAATTGTCGTACAATAATTATATATTAATAAATAAAACCACATGTTTTTTGAAAAATATGTACAAAAACTGTATTTGCCATTGAACATTTTTTCTCGGAGTTTAATATGCCTTCAAATGTGCCTTTCAAAGGGGTTAATATCTAGCGACATACTCACGGTGGATATATTTTAGTGATTATATCGGCACCGTAGTAGCCTTAATCGAAATATTCACTTCCTTTAATCTTTATTCTTTTTATTTCCTTTTAATATTTTTATCTTAATAAAAGAATATTGTTACATCTGAGGCACGACTCTCCGTACCGAGATACATTGGGACATTGGGATATGGCTAGGCGCGAACTAACGACCTCAACCACGCTCGGATTAGAACTCAGGTTGAGTTCGCACTGAGCGCGTCACGCGTCGCGTCACAAGTTAAACCAATCAAAACATTTCTTCTTTTGATCTCATTAGATTGCATCATGTAATGTAATGATTAAAATATAAAATTATCGTTTTTCTGTAAAAGCTTCAAGTTGATTAGCTACAGTTTTCGAGAACTCGATCGAAGTTCTAGAATCGTGGACACAAGGCTTTAGTATTACCAGAAAAGCAAAATGGTGAAGTTGCCTCGTTGCTATCACGTTATATCACGTATATCGGTTATTTTTGCCTTTGTTACGAACAACTTTTTTTCACTTATAGTGTGTAATTTTAACAATAACAATAACGCGATGTTTTTAATTAAGTGTATTGAAGATAAATCTTTATGCATCGTAGATAATCAAAATGTCTTTTGTGATTATGACACCGTTAAAGAAGGTGATACAGTAACTTTTAGATTATGATACGAAGGTGTCATTATTATGATATCAGGTACAAATAATTTTCGAAATGTTATAAAATTGTGTTAAAATTTACATATACTTAAATAACCTAACCTTAAAACTATATTTCAGACAATGAATCAGTATTAAAAGAAAAGAGACATCGTATTCAAGAGTTAGAAATTAATGAGAAGAAAAGAAAGAATGCTAACAATATACTTTCAAAAAAACGGTAAATAAAAAAACCAAAAAAATTTTCTTCTACTGAAAACATTTCAGAAAGTATTAACAAAAATGTTAATGAAAAAAGAAAGGTAAATCTCTATAATATACATATATATAAATATAAATAGATATATATGTTTTGAATAATTCTTCAAATAATTGCTATAATTAATATACATTTTGTTTAAATTAAATTAAAAAAAAAAAAAAAATATATATATATATATATATACATACACATACATACATATATATATTTAATTTTATTTAAACAAACTTTATATTAATTAGCAATTATTTGAAGAATTATTCAAAGCATTATTCTTTCATACAATTCCATCATATAAAATATTTGTTAAATTTAAAAAAAGATGTATTTTCTTAATTTTGTTCAAAATACAATTAATAAATAAATTATTTATTCAACTAATAACGAATAATATTACCTTTTTATATTTATATTTGTACAAACAATTCTAGAAAAAAATGTTACAAAATCAGAATCAAAAAGAAATACTAGATTTGAAGACCAGATTGATAAATTACTCAAAGAAACTGAAAACTTTACACAACAAAAGACTCCTAAAGCTGACGATGAGTCAACTTCTCCTGAAGAAGAAAATAATTTACCATTATATATTACAAAAAAGGTATAAACAGTCTATTTTTTACAAGTTATATTATTTTATTAGTATATTATAAAATAATAAATATATATGTATATACATAGACACACACACACACACACACACACACACACACACCACAATATAAAATAAAACTTATTAAGCTGTTTACACACATAAATTAATTTTAAAAAACTAAAACATCTAAACATTTAAATGTCAAATTTAAAATGTTTCTTAAAATATTACAAGATAATAATAATAATAGTTTAATTTTTAAGTTTAAACAATAATAGTTTAATTTTTAAAATAATTATTTAATTAAGCAAACAGGTTAATATATAATGTAAAATTTATGATACATGTAATGTTTATAATTTAACTAACTACACGTTAATTATTAACTAACTCTAACAACAAGTTAATTTATTTAAAAACATTGTTTTTAATAAAAACTATAATGTGTAATTGTTTTACTTAGAATGATTTTAAACATCGCCGTATATAAAGATTTGAATATCTTTAAGGATATTCGAAATATATTACGTTCTGAAGAACTACTTGCTTCAACTTCGGCTGGTTCACTACTAACGTTTGAGGCTGCTACAAAAAATAAGTCTTGTCAAAAAGACTGCTCTTCGCAAGACGAGACTTGTACTCAGCAGAACGTTGAATTGTCTACAAATGATAATTTAATTGATAAAGAGGAAAGAAGTAACTCTAATCGCAATACACTAACTGCTCAACAAAATGACACGTCTAGCAGTGAAGATTTAACAGAAAATGAGGATGAGGAAGAAATGTATAGTGAGCGATCAAAGGATGAATTAGAATTTAAAATTGACAATTTATATCAACTCTATGGAAAAGAGTGGGATGAAAAAGTAATAATTTAAAAGTTATTTTTATTGTGATAATTAATTAATTAATTAATGTTTATTAAAATGTTTTTATCATGTTTATATATGTTATTAATGTTTTTATATGTTAATAATTTTATTATGTATCTAATATTGTTTCAGATGGTACTACTTGATAAGCGTAGTAAAATTTATTGCATAAGACGAATATTAATTATGACAATTTTTTCTGCTAGTAAAGTCACTAGTGTAGTTCGTCGTCTTATGGACGGTGTCTTTAATCCGGAACAAATTACAAATTTCACTTTTACCGGACAAGCTCCCCGGGCTCAGGGGAAGGAAAGACAGCACAAACAATATGATTGTTTTGATTCAAAAACAGTAAAAGCTATTATCGGTAATTAAAAAAATGATAATAATAATATAAACAATTAAAATAATAGTTATAATAATTAATTATAATAATATTATAATAACTAAAATGTAAACAAACGTGTTTTGGTGCAATGTCCTCAGATAGCTGTTAAAAAATAATTCAAATAAATTTTATTTATATGTGCCATCAAATCTGAGTTGCTTATCAAATTCATATAGAATGTTTTATAAAATAAATTCTATATGCATTTAAAACGGCACTCAAATTGGTGACATACAAATACATTTTCTTTTTTTGAACAGTTGTGCTATCTGGGTTTTTTATTATATATGTAATAAGATTATAATAATTATTATACTTAATAATTATTAAGTATAATAATTATTATTAGATATATTGTTTATAATAATAATAATGACAATAATATGAGAATTTCATAATTTTAATACAATTCTAAATTATTGTTTTTTTTCTACAGATTATGCTAAAAGTTTCGGGACAAGGCAAAATTGGAAAATACCAAGTAATACAGAAATAAAACGTGCATTGAGTGCAAAATTAAGATCTACGCAATTAAAACAAAGAGACTGATTGTATAACTTTAAAACTTTTTACAAATAATTATTGTTTAATATTGTGATTATTTGTTTTTATTTTTATATTTATTTTATTATTATTTTTTTTTATTAAATTAAAAAGTTATGGAGTATTGTATAAAAATTTAGAATACGAAGTTACTCTAATACTTATTTTATTTTATGTGATAAATTGTTTTAAAGATTATACATATATTATAATAATATAAATAAAGATTATAATGACAAAACTCTTATTGGAACCTTTCTACCGAGATCTACAAAAGTTTGGTTTTTTATATATCTATAACTTTTAGATTTATGGCCAGTTTCTTCACCTTCGATTTAAGTTATCTGCCAGATGAGATCTATTTCTATTTTTATTTTAATAAGAAATAAGATAGAAATAGAAATAGAACTTATACGGCCGATAATTGTAACCGGAGATGAAAAAACTGGCCATTAATGAAATAAATATAATTTTTTGACATTTATTATTAAATATACATCAATCTGTTTAGATCTAAACAGATCTATTTCGACCCAAAAAGGTCTAAATAGATCTTTTTACATCTAAATAGATCTTTGTACATCTAAATAGATCTTTACATCTATTCCAACATTTAGATCTAACCGTAATAGATCTACTTAGATATAATTCATTTTTTCCCGGGCGTTTCGTGCGCGTTTTTCGCAGTACTTCTTTATTAGACACTTTGTCTACTCAGGAGATCCTGAGCATTCGTCTGTTTAACCACATCTCCCAATCAAAGGCCTCCAAGCGGTTCATTGCCTATTTTAAGTGTCCACGCCTCAATTCTATACAAGAGAACGGTCCAAACGTAGCACTTGACCATCCTCTGGCAAAGCTTTAAGCTCAAATTATCATTGCAAAAAAAGGATCTCATTTTATTAAAAATGGCGTGAGCATATTCTATTTTACGATTAATCTCACGGTCCGGATCCAAACTCTCGGTGATCAAACAGCCCAGATACCTGAACGAAGTGACCCGCCCTACACCAAGTTGCAGAGACGCAGAGTCATGGCTCTGCCGACTGAAAATCAGCTTTGTTTTATTCACGTTGATATTTAGCCTTGCTCTGAGACCGGATTCAAAGATTCTGTTAAGGAGTAGCTGGAGATTCGCAATGTTTTTAGCCAAGATGACCGTGTCATCAGCGTATTTGAGCGTGTTGATTCGTACTCCGTTTACCTTGATTCCGAGATCCAAGTCACATATGGTCTACTTAAAGATTCTATCCGCGTAAAGATTAAACAAAAGGGGACACAAGATACATTTCTGCCTAACTTCTCCGTATGCCCATTCCGGAAGTTGTAGAGTTGCCAATTTTTATCTTTGCACTCTGTCGTCAGTACAGGTTCTTGATTATTCGAACGTCTTTATCATCGATTCCGACCTCCTGTAAAAGCTCGATGAGCCTAATATGGATGTATGTACTCGATCGAATGTTTTCTCATAGTCTATGAAACACGCAAATACATCCCGGTAAAGGTTTCGGCACTTTTGCAGAAAGACACTGAAGCCAAAGAGTGCTTCTCGCATCCTGAAGGCACTCCTGAACCCGAATTGCGTGTCATCCAGGTCCTGCTCACATCTCGATCTGATTTGAGCATGGATAACACGGAGAAAAGTTTTCAACGTATGGCTCATGAGACTTTTTAGCCAGTAATCTACATATTTTCTCGGATGTTACTTCTTCGAAATAGTTATAAAAATTGACCTCAGTCACTCCTCGGGAAGCTCTCCTGAGTTGTAGATTTGGTTGAATAGTTTTAGGATTATGTCTACGTTATCCTCGTTTATAAGTTTAATCGACTTTATTGGAATCTCATCTGGTCCGGGTGGGCCCTCCTGTTGCTGACTATTGAAATGGCATGCAGTATCTCCGACTTAAGAATTTCAGGGTCTTCAAGGTTGTCTGGGTCGATTTCTACCTCCGTCCTGTTGTCCCCAAATAGCTTGGCTATGTACTTCTGTTACACGCTTTTGATCTCGCTTTCCTCTAGTATGATCTTGTTTGCTTCGTTTGTTATTGTCATGGGCGATCGCCTTTTGTAAAGTCCGACCACCTCCTTCACTTTGTTGTGGATTTTGAATGAGTCGTGTTTTGAAATAAAATCTTCCATTTCTCTACATTTTTCGCTCATTCATCGTTGTTTTGTTGCCTTGATTTTCTTTCTTATCAAGTTTTGCATCCTCTTGTACTCTACCGACTTATTCTTAAGTAATCGACGTCTTCATCAAGGTCAAGATATCCTCCGTTAACCATGCTTTCTTTTTGGTGGTCGGAGATGGGCTCGAGTGTCTGGCACCGGCATCCAGGACCACACGTTTAAATTCGTTCCACCGACAGTCTACATCAACAATATTGTTATTGGAATCCGTATGTATTTAGTTCAACCCGCTGTTGAGATCCTCCCTAACCCTTCTCTCACGTCATCCGCGCTCAATCTCGAAACATCGATCCTCTTGACAGCAGGTTTCCTTTTATTCCTTTTTAAGGTTAGCGCCTTGTCGGCCACAAATGGATTGTAGTCCGAGCCAGTGTCTGCCCCAGGGTAGGTTGTGACTCTTTTTATGGTGTTTCTGAAGAGTTTGTTTATCAGTATGTAGTCGATCGGATTCCTTATCGGTCCGGAACCCGCTGCAGTCGAGAGGTGATTTCCATGTGTATAGGCGACGTTTTGGCAGCTTGAACCATGTATTGGTTAACACCATCTCTGTTTCCTAGCAAAATTCGAAGAATCTGTCCCCTCTCTCATTGCACTGCCCCAAATCAAACTCTCCAACCAGATCCGATCTTCTGCCCTGTCCAATTTGGCATTAAAATCCCCCATGATCAAGTTGATGCTGTGATCATATAGACTTCTAAGCAGATCCCTGACCGATTCATACATCATCTCAATCTCTTTGTCATACTTGCTCTCTCTGATGTAGGCGCGCAGATCTGCATAAGATTAATGTTGGAAGAGTGTCTATGAAGCTAAAGAAGCATGATCCTGTTTAAAACAGGCACTAAGCTCTTTACGTACTTTACGAATTTCGAGTCGACGAGGATCTCCACTCCGTTCCTGTGATGTCGGTCATTTGCCGCGCTCCCAGAGTAGTACAGGGTCCCTTCTTCCTGAGGGCATACGCCTGCTCCGGGCCATCTCAACTCATTTATCTCCATAAATTAGATCTTCAATTTCTTCATCTCCATCACTGCATTTTCCAGCTTTCCAGCCGCGAAAAGACTCCTGATGTTCCACGTGGTCACGCGTAGATTGGATTTCACTATTCTGAGCCGGGAGATTCTTCGTAACCCCTGCCCATTAAAGAGCTGTCCGGAACTGAGAGCCATTGCTTGATTTCTCGCCATAGTGATTTCCTAGGAAATGTTATCCGAAGTAGTTTTCCGTTGCCTTCTTCGGATACTCAATACAATAATTTTTTTTAATTGTATTAATTTGAAAAAATTAGTTTTTTTAATGACACGTAATTTAAAATGTGTATTTGCTAGCTTTATCAATTTGAGCTGCTGCAATTCTGTTTAATTATGTTGCATTGAATGCAAGATGTCCCGAAGTGATGCAACTCATGCTGACATCCCGCGCAAACGGAGGCTGAGTAAGATATCCGCGGAGTTTTTGCTGTTAAGAGTTTAACACTACCCTTCGACTCTTCCCCAGTCAAAGGATGTCCACTTTCCTATATAAAAAAAATAAAAAAAGGAAAAAGTCACATTGAGAGAGATGTTTGAAATGACATCTATGCGTGCGCGTGCGTGCGTGTGTGCGCGTGTGCGTGTGTGTGCGCGCATGCGTCAGCGTGTGCGTGTGCACGCGCGCATCACTTTAGGAAACCCCACATTTAATGTAATATTCTTGAACAGAATTACTGTGGCTCAAACTGATAAAGGTTAACTGACATACATTTTAAATTCTAATTCATTCTCTTGTCGTAAATTAAAGTTTTGCTAGATCTCGGGTTTTAATTGTAACATATACATAATCTTGAGCAATGCTATAAATTTTATTATGAGTTGAAATAACATCAATTATATTGATCGTCAAATTAAAACTTCCAATAAATTCTTCAAAAAGCGAGATGAGCGTGGACAGATTTTCTATATCATTCTCGAACTTCAAGTTGTTTTTATCTCCTAATTCTGATATCAATCTCCATTTCTGATATCAATCAGATATTTCCACGGATTTCCATGGATGGGTTTCTATGAATAAATTTCTTATCCAATTATTTTCACAATTTCCCATGTAAATCTGTTAATCAATTTGTAGTCCGTAATGACAGAATGCTGTGCTGTATTTTGATTAATATGATTCCGATGTTCTGATAGTAATATTTTTAAAAATCTAATTTATCTGATATATAAAATATCGCAATTTCTACAGGGAATCTTATACGCATAGGAGTACTTGGATCTAATGTTAATGTAATTTCCAAGTACTTCAAAGAGTGTTGGATATTCAAAGGAATTTTAGCTAAGGATCTGGCATGCTCCTTGGTCCTTTCCGAAGAGTTGGAAGGACCTTTTATAAACCTTTTACAAAAAGAGGGGAATTTTATACATTATTGTTCTTTAATTCATTCGACAGATTGATTTTGCATACATATATGAAAATGTGTAACTTGTTTACACTTGTATATGATATTCTTGTATTGAAATCATGTCTTTTTTTAATTTTCAGGCTTGAATTTTTCTGAGAATACTGAAACGTATGAAAATAAGCAAGACGTTCGATATTTTCATCATTCGGAGTGAGACAAAAAACACTCAAAAAACGATGTTAATAGGGACAAAAAAGTTTGTCTTAAGTAATTCAAATAATGATTTCCTACATTCTTGTAGTATATGAAATATAAACGAAAGGAGTTTTTGTTACTCAACAATGTTTGTGAATTCTAGATTTTTCTTGTAAAATATTGGATGAAAGAATTGAAAAGCTTTGTCAATTAAACTGATGATCTCTTTTTTCTTAAAAAAGGTGTCGAGAGACTCAAAATGTAACTTCCGGAAAATGTAGATTTGTGGAATCAATCAAATTATATAAAATTATTATTTAAAATTATCGTGACGTCAAGAAAATTAAATCAGTTTTTAATCCTTTCCCCTATCGTGAATTGTAATCTTGGGTGAAATAAGTTAAATTCCAAGGAGAATAGAATGTCAAAATAATGTCAATTTGACATCATATTGATCAAATTTGGATATCAATTTGATATAAATTTGATCAATATGACGTCAAATTGATATTTTGACTTATTTGTTCTCCTTAGGATGTATTTAAAACGACTCATCTATAATAACGAGAAAGAACCACCAATACGACGTCATATATATATATAATTTATAGTAGAATGGAATAGAAAGAGTTTTGATTGCTCTGATCTTCAAATTCTATATAATGATGTCGGCGATGATTGAAGAGAGCAGTGAGCATATTAGTGTCGAATAACCACTCGAAGAATAAAAAATCTGTCGATAGTGCGTGCCATTGAAAAAAAACGTGATTTAGTACAAATCAAACAACGTGGAATTCAGTACAAATCAAACAAAACAATTAAGATGTTGTCTTTCTATAGAATAATGAAAATAACTTCTCTATATAGTTCCATATTTAATGATATTGTCAACCAGATCTATTGGAACGTTCATAAAAAGTGATACTATGTCTAATAAGATTAATTTAAAATGTTTGATTATGTATGTATTTGAAAATTTCTCAACTAATTTGAAGCTATTAGTGACCTGACTATTGACTATTGATATGGAGCCATGTATAATATTGTGTATAAAAAGTAGCCAGCGAATATAACGGGCTGTTTTTGTGATACCTTATCTGGCATTGCAGTAGGATAAGTAGACTGTTAAAACAATTGGTAAAGTATGACAAATTTAAACAGAAATACAGCACAGTTCTGTCATTACAGATTGACTAATCATGAGTTCGAATAGTGAAAATCTTGAACGAGAAACCTATATATGCATAGAAAAATAATATTGGAAATAATATTTATTAAAAAAATAGCTTGAAACTTCAGAATGATATCGAAAATCTACGTTACGCTTATCTCACGTTGGTTTGTAAAAAATTTAAACTCGACGATTAATGTTGATGTCTATTCAATTCATAATAATTACAGTGCTCAAAGTTATGTATACATTGTAAAAGTCATGCAGTTATAAACCTTCGATTATTATTCAACTGACAATTTCACTCTTTATAACGTTTGATTGGATATTCTCGGACGACAAACTATCAAGTGTTCAAACGTTATGCAATGCTTTGAACACAACCGCGATCAGATATTTCTTTTTTCAACTGTTAAAACGTCGCGATCAATTGTCATCGGAATCGTTGGAATCATTAATAATCATATGCATTCTTTAGCTTGAATTTTTTGTTGATGATGTTTTTCAGTGATCAAAATATACATTATAGAATTATGAAAATCTCTCCTCCAATTTTAAAGTCGACCAGACTGGCAATAATTTATTTTAAATAATTAGTTAAATTACAACGTTTCGGCTGTCATTGCAGCCCTTTTCAAGTAATCTATAAACAATTATATACATATAAATATACTCTTAATGCGCTTAATCATACAAATAATTATAGATTTACAAAAATATATATGTTTACATACCAGATTAATACAATAAATCATATTTACAGCAAACCCCCGACAAAATTAACCATTGTTTTGATGAACAATGTATAACTGACAGAAGTAAGCACGAAATAAATAGATGTTGACTGTTAGCAGGAAACTTAGTCACTACGCGTTGAGGAAATAGAAAACCAAAGTACTGTGTCTTTCGCAATTTTTAAAACGTCAATACAAAGTCAAATAAATAAATAAATATGTAACATATGACAATATAATATATTAAATAGCTTCAAGAACGCGATCATAAATCCCACTGAAATTCTCCGTATCTTTTTGTAAATTAATGCTTTTTCTTTGGTTTTTTATATAGAACATTTCTGCTATTTCTCTTTTTCTTGTTTGTTTTTCTTGATGCAGAATCACAGGAGAATCCCAACGGAACTCATGATCGTTGCAAGTCCGATGCAAACTAACAACTGATTGTGATGTCGTGTCTTTTTTGATGTTATTTTTATGTTCCTTAATACGTGTTTCTAAATGTCGCTTTGTTTGTCTAATATATGTAGAGTCACAATTCGCGCATTCGATCTTATAAACGACATCGGTTCTTTTTTTTTTTTTTTTTTTTTTTTTTTCAAAAAGAATAGCTCAGTTGGAAGAGCAGTCGCCCGGCAAGCGAAAGGTCTCGGGTTCGATTCCCGATTCAGCGACGTTCGGATCTTTATTTTTCTCTTGCATTTACTTATTTCCGTAGGGGGGTGAAAGGGTTATTGAAATTAAATCTCAAATATGAGATTATTTCATATTTTAAATCTTGGCCGTGACCAAGTAAAATATTTGGTGCCTTGTGCACAGACACTTAATCCTAACGAAAAATTTAGTTTCGTTAGGATAACGCACTGTCATCCGCGAGTTGGCTCTTACTGCCTGTCTTATATCTTTAAATTTATATTTATATTACAGAGCCTTGTTAAAACTCTCAAAAAGCATTAATTTACAAAAAGATACGGAGAATTTCAGTGGGATTTATGATCGCGTTCTTGAAGCTATTTAATATATTATATTGTCATATGTTACATATTTATTTATTTATTTGACTTTGTATTGACGTTTTAAAAATTGCGAAAGACACAGTACTTTGGTTTTCTATTTTCTCAACGCGTAGTGACTAAGTTTCCTGCTAACAGTCAACATCTATTTATTTCGTGCTTACTTCTGTCAGTTATACATTGTTCATCAAAACAATGGTTAATTTTGTCGGGGGTTTGCTGTAAATATGATTTATTGTATTAATCTGGTATGTAAACATATATATTTTTGTAAATTTATAATTATTTGTATGATTAAGCGCATTAAGAGTATATTTATATGTATATAATTGTTTATAGATTACTTGAAAAGGGCTGCAATGACAGCCGAAACGTTGTAATTTAACTAATTATTTAAAATAAATTATTGCCAGTCTGGTCGACTTTAAAATTGGAGGAGAGATTTTCATTATTTATTACTGGCGACTCTTAAGGATTATCATTTATTATAGAATTAGTCAATAGAGTTTCTAGAAGAAAAAATATACGCTTTCTTAACGCTGGCTCTTAATAGCTCAGTTCCCATTACTTAGATAATTAATTTCAGCCTTCCTTGTAATAATAGTTTGTACTGGTAGCTTATATACATAAAAAATATATTAGTTTTATAATTTTATTTAAATTTACTTTTCTTAATTTTAGCATTTCTAAATGTATCTCTTGTTTTTTGTCACTTCATCCAATCTTTGTAATGCTTTATCTTTTGTATAAATAAAAAATTTAATGTAGTATCATTCTTTGCCTATTTTACAATCAAAATAGTAAATGGTAATAAAACATCAAATACAAAATAATGAAATACAAAAATATATTAGATAATAAACAATAAATATTAATAATAACATAAATATGATATTTTAAATCGGCCAATAGAGCCAAATCG
The DNA here is from genome assembly GCF_048542155.1 of Nylanderia fulva. Classification (NCBI taxonomy): domain Eukaryota; kingdom Metazoa; phylum Arthropoda; class Insecta; order Hymenoptera; family Formicidae; genus Nylanderia; species Nylanderia fulva. The sequence continues at coordinate 491,614 of NW_028190862.1, forward strand.
CGAAAAATTAATTCTTCGGAATAAATATTAAATAAATAAGTATGATAATTAGTCATTTTTTGCAAGCTAGATCAGAAATCCCGCATTTTATTTAATCTTTTTTTTTTTAAATGTTTTCTTATTAACGATTTACACTTATAATGATTATAAATTAAGCAAAAATTATAAATCGGTCATTATTATTATAGAGGCGGACTGCTGACATGGACAACGAGAAACAAAATGTGATCGTGCGTATCTTTGGTGAGTAAATCTTTCTTTTTGCAAATTTTTATGTAATAATGGCTTTTATTTTAATGGATATTATTTATTAAGAATATATAATTCGGCTCCTCAAATAAATACACTATATATATATATATTTATATGTATATTGGTTGTAGAGCCTACCGCGATGTCTTTTGCAAACAAGTTTTATTATAAATATACAGAGTGTTTCCGGGTTAAATAGCCAAATTAAATTATGAATTTTAAGAACCTGAAAACAAATATTTTAAGAACCTCAAAATAAATAAATATTTTATCAGGAAGTTTGCTCGCAAACACTTCCTTGAAGAGATATTAATTTTTGACATTTTGAACTATAGGAATGAATAATATCGAAATACACTAGTCAAAAAAAAAATAGGTAATACTTTTAAACCTTAAAAATTAGGCAATTTTCAAACTGTTGAAATTCGGCGAAAAATCATCGTAGGACAAATATTAAAAAAGCGTTTTAAAGCTCGAAGTTTTAACTTTAACGCACAGTCGGTGGATTTTTAAATTTTATTAATCTTCCCTATTGCTTTAAAAACGAACATATTGTTTTGTTTCTTAAAATTACACATCTTGGACAACATAAAACTCGATAAAAAATTTCTTTCCAAAAATTCAACTGTTTCAAAAAGTACATTTTTCCTACAAGACGCTTTTTTGAAAGTTTCCTATGATTTTTTTGACCAATTTACACGATTTTGAAGCAAACTCTATATTGTTATAATTTCGATAGACTCCACTATTTTAAAGTCGACCAGACTGGCAATAATTTATTTTAAATAATTAGTTTAATTTACAACGTTTCGGCTGTCATTGCAGCCCTTTTCAAGTAATCTATAAACAATTATATACATATAAATATACTCTTAATGCGCTTAATCATACAAATAATTATAGATTTACAAAAATATATATGTTTACATACCAGATTAATACAATAAATCATATTTACAGCAAACCCCCGACAAAATTAACCATTGTTTTGATGAACAATGTATAACTGACAGAAGTAAGCCCGAAATAAATAGATGTTGACTGTTAGCAGGAAACTTAGTCACTACGCGTTGAGGAAATAGAAAACCAAAGTACTGTGTCTTTCGCAATTTTTAAACCGTCAATACAAAGTCAAATAAATAGATAAATAAATAAATAAATAAATAAATATGTAACATATGACAATATAATATATTAAATAGCTTCAAGAACGCGATCATAAATCCCACTGAAATTCTCCGTATCTTTTTGTAAATTAATGCTTTTTCTTTGGTTTTTTATATAGAACATTTCTGCTATTTCTCTTTTTCTCGTTTGTTTTTCTTGATGCAGAATCACAGGAGAATCCCAACGGAACTCATGATCGTTACAAGTCCGATGCAAACTAACAACCGAGTGTGATGTCGTGTCTTTTTTAATGTTATTTTTATGTTCCTTAATACGTGTTTCTAAATGTCGCTTTGTTTGTCTAATATATGTAGAGTCGCAATTCGCGCATTCGATTTTATAGACGACATCGGTTCTTTTTAAGTTATCAATACTATCTTTTCCTCTTTTTATCAAAGTGTCTAATTTTTTTGGAACGGATATGTTGATGACATTTTTTCAATTATTCCGAAATGTAAAGTGGAGGATATGCTTACGATTTTTAATAGTTTTCACACGCGACTAAAGTTTACGTTTGAATTGGAGAACAATTGTTCCTTAAGTTTTTTAGACACAAGCGTTATGCGAGTTAATGGCAAATTGACGACTGACTGGTTTCGTAAGCCTACGTTTTCAGGCCGTTATATAAATTTTCTTTCGAACCATCCGATGCGTTATAAAATTAGTGTGATCACAAGCCTCGTGGATAGGGCTATTTTACTCGCTGACTCTATGTTTCACGAGAAAAACATCATCTTACGAAATCAAACGAATTCTTCGTAACAATTGTTACCCGTTAACAGTCATAAACAAAATTGTTAACAGGAGACTTAGGGCGATTAAATTTGGCGGTAATTTTGGTGCGTCTAATCGAGATAAATTTGATACACGAAATGTTATAGTGTTGCCGTATATTAGAGATTTGAGCGAAAATATTACTCGTTGCATAAACAAAAATGGAATCGGTGTAGTATATACCGTTCCAAAAAAATTAGACACTTTGATAAAAAGAGGAAAAAATAGTATTGATAACTTAAAAAGAACCGATGTCGTCTATAAGATCGAATGCGCGAATTGCGACTCTACATATATTGGACAAACAAAGCGACATTTAGAAACACGTATTAAGGAACATAAAAATAACATTAAAAAAGACACGACATCACACTCGGTTGTTAGTTTGCATCGGACTTGTAACGATCATGAGTTCCGTTGGGATTCTCCTGTGATTCTGCATCAAGAAAAACAAACGAGAAAAAGAGAAATAGCAGAAATGTTCTATATAAAAAACCAAAGAAAAAGCATTAATTTACAAAAAGATACGGAGAATTTCAGTGGGATTTATGATCGCGTTCTTGAAGCTATTTAATATATTATATTGTCATATGTTACATATTTATTTATTTATTTATTTATTTATCTATTTATTTGACTTTGTATTGACGGTTTAAAAATTGCGAAAGACACAGTACTTTGGTTTTCTATTTCCTCAACGCGTAGTGACTAAGTTTCCTGCTAACAGTCAACATCTATTTATTTCGGGCTTACTTCTGTCAGTTATACATTGTTCATCAAAACAATGGTTAATTTTGTCGGGGGTTTGCTGTAAATATGATTTATTGTATTAATCTGGTATGTAAACATATATATTTTTGTAAATCTATAATTATTTGTATGATTAAGCGCATTAAGAGTATATTTATATGTATATAATTGTTTATAGATTACTTGAAAAGGGCTGCAATGACAGCCGAAACGTTGTAAATTAAACTAATTATTTAAAATAAATTATTGCCAGTCTGGTCGACTTTAAAATTGGAGGAGAGTTTTTCATTATTTATTACTGGCGACTCTAAAGGATTATCATTTAGACTCCACTATATTAAGAAAAGCATGATGTAGGGTCTCCGTATCGCTCTGCAAATTGAATCTGTTGTATTGTTTTTTTATGAAGATCATTTCGGACATCACGCGCTTTCCGTGCATCCGCTCCTCATCCAAAATCTCCACCCTGTCCCAAGCGAACTCATGGTTTAATAGCCTGTGGTCAGTGATCACCAAATGTATTGACAAATAAAAATTGAGCTTGCTAAAATTATGTCGTTTTAATTTCTCAGATGCTGAAGATGATCCGAACGTAGGATCGAAACGTTCTAATAAACGATAAAGTTCTATTAATGAATAATAGAAATTTATATCATTATTCGTTTGCGTATCAATTACCACGCCTGGCTTTTAATTGGCCCTGTTTTCCGCATACCTAGTTTTCATTACATCCCAGGTAGAACAGAAAATTATATCAAAATGACATCATTTGATACCTAAATTATAATTAAATAATGACAAGCGACATTATTTTGACTTTCTGTTCTACCTGGGATATTCTTATAGGTTATCTCAACAGCTTTCCAAAATCCTATAATAAAGTATTTTTTTATGGAGTACTGTTTGAGTTATAAAGGTTTGACCAATTTTTTTGACATAAAATGTAAAATATCTTGTAAAATATTCAATTCTTGATAATCATGCCTTTATACTTTTTTGCACGGAATGAGACCAATCAATTGGTGTAAAAAAACACATAATTGCTTATAAAGAAAAGTATGCAGCCGCATATTGAATATTACATTTTTTTAAAAACAATTATCAGTTTTTTTTTGTATCAATTGATTGATCTTATTATACTGTGCAGAAAAGTATTAAGGCATGATTATCGAGAATTGAATATTTTACAAGAAATTTTACATCTTATGTCAAAAAATTGTTAGTTTTAAACCTATATATCTCAAAGAATACTCCATGAAAAAATACTTTATTATAGGGTTTTGGAAAGATGTTGAGATAACTTATAAGAATATGTAATGAAAAATAAGTAGTTCTATTTAAGAAATTGAAGTTAACCTTTACGTGACCTGCAAATAACTTTTCAAGATCAAATGAATGGCACCATCATATGTTCTCCTCAAAACCATACAATTTTTGTCTAAAACGTTTTTCTCTAAAATGTTTAGTTTTTGAAAAAAGGATGTACGGGTGATCTGGGACACCCGGTATACACCCACTAAACAAAATTATGTTTAAGGAATGTTACAGTAACATTGTAACAGTGTGATGTTTGCCGATATATTTCAGAAACATCTATAACCACATGAATGTCCTATCTCTTTTATGTTACATATGGGATGTTCTATTTGCGACGTTTCTAAAACGTTTAAAGAACCTAAATGTAACGTTCGAGAAATATTTCAATGCATACATTGCAGAAACATTTAAGTAATATCTTTGCGACTAGACATTTTTTATCTCAATTATGTTCTATATGAAACATCTCAATTGTAACATTTTTTGGATGTATATGAAACATCACTGAAACATTTTTATTGATGTAGCATGAATCATATAGCACAACTCAACAAATATCTTACAGAGATTAAACACTCCCAAACTAATATTATGCAATATTTCTGCAATGATACTGATACGTTTCTGCAACATAAATATAATATTTATAAAATATTGCAAAATATTTCTTTATTTGTTTATTTTTGATTTTTTTTATTCATTCGAACATTTATTTGTTCGATTTTTGAATAATTATATTAGTTTAACTGTCTCTGTTGCGGGATTGTATAAAAGAATTAAACTGATAAAAATAATTGTAATAGTAGCCTTTTGCATGCTTTATATAATTCTCTGAATGAAATTTAAATGCGAGATAGATTAATCATCGTGCGTCGCATAGCGTAGAAAATATGAGAACTATTAATATTCTCTATTAGAATTAAAGAAATTAGAAATTCTATTCAACAATGAAACAAAAATATTTAAATAAAAAAACTAAAAAACATAATGCATTTTAATGTAGAATCAGATCTATATCAGGTCTTTATTTGAAAGTAACTACATTCTGGCATTTAGTTTATCTCAATACTGATCCACCATATTGGATCCGCAATCTTGAATTTTGCGATCCCGATAGTAAAACATTATTGATCTCAAAAACTATTTGATAAGTGTTTAACCAGAACTTGGTTTGATTGAAAATTCATCCATATCATCGACTTATATATTTTTAATAAATTAGATGTCATACCGCGCCGTGTTCGCGTCACTAGCTCGATCAAACGGTTCATCGATGCCGTCGATTGTTTCGTCACTATGGAGTTAATATAGAATTAAAAATATACAAAAGAAATAAAATGCATCGATTCTTCAAAAAATAAAAAATATATACACTTTCAGAATAAAATGACGAATAAATAGTATTTTTTTTTGAAAATTTTAAAAAGTGTATTTCTTGTTGAAAAAAAATTATTAAACACTTTAATTAATTAGAACAATTAAAACTAATAATTTTTTGGAATTTAAACTAATTTGATAATAAAGATTGTCTTCTTAGCTCTTTAAAATGCTTTTTTGAAAATATCTCTACGACAAATATAATCACAGATATTAATTTTTAAATTAATAGTAGATATCTTGTATCGCCAGTGATGAATAAAATTAAAAATAACTGTGAGACGACCCAACTGGCTTAAATTAATTCTTATTATTATTAGTTTGATGCCATATACAAGAAAAGACAACGTTTCGACCTTAGGTTTAGGTCCTTATCAAGTCTTACAAATTCTTTAGTGCAATATATACTTAATTTTTTTAAAAACGAGGTTCGTCTTTACCATCCATACTGAACGTTTACGTGACACAATATTTATATTGAAATATGTAAAATAAAAAAATTAAGTATATATTGCACTAAAGAATTTGTAAGACTTGATAAGGACCTAAACCTAAGGTCGAAACGTTGTCTTTTCTTGTATATGGCATCAAACTAATAATAATAAGAATTAATTTAAGCCAGTTGGGTCGTCTCACAGTTATTTTTAATTTAATTTTTAAAGTTGACAACTTCTTCATTTTTCACAAAAATTGTATTATTTATAACTTCTGCAAAAAAATATTTCGGACAAATGCGAAAATACGTATCTCCTTATTTTATGTATATTTTATGTAAAAAAAAGTTTTGTTTGTTTTAAAAAATACGAAGTCAAAAAAGGTCGATTTTTGTCCGATTTGACATGGTCCGATATTATATATATATATATATATATATATATATATATACATACACACACATATATATATACACTATAAAAAGTCGATTTATTTTTTTGCGATTTGTTTGAAACTTGATATGCTATAGTTTTAGTTTAGAGATCGCTGAATCCGAATTTAATATTAGAATTTCAAAATGGCGTTCCAATATGGCAGAAAAATGGTTGGATAATTACAAAAATGAGTATATCAAAAATTATTGAAGCCGCTAATTCAAAATATATCTGAATTTTGTTATTCTAAATAATTAAACTTTGCTAAAAACAGCACTTAAAAATAATAATTTATTTAAAATTCATCAAAAATATGATATTAATATATATCAATATTTTAAATCAGCCATTTTGAATTTTGAAATTTTGATGTTATATTCTGATTCAGCGACCTTAAAATCTTTGATGAAAAAGTATTACGGAAATCGAAGAAACTTTTTTTTCATACACTGGTGATACAAAACTTCTATTTTGCCACACTGCGAAGGGGTTAACCTAACGTAGCCTAAATTTAATCTATAATAGTCTGAGCTTTTATTTAAAGGCTACCTGTCATGTTGTCAACCTTTAGCCTTCCATCGTTTGCCCAAATAATCTACACTCACAAATACGGGCACCATTTCGCATAAGTCCCCCTCTCTCCATTCTTTCTTCCCTCCCTTCTTCCCTTTAACCCTCCTACTCTCTCCCCCTCTTTTTCTGCCCCCCCCCTCTCTCCTCCCTCCCTCCCTCCCTCCCTCCCTCCCTCCCTCCCTTCCTCCCTCTCTCTCTTCCTCTCTCTCTTCCTTATTCTTTTTCCACTTCTTTCATCCACCATTCCTTTTCATTTTCCTCTTCTAGTATCCATTGTACTACTTCTTGCCAGCTCTTTCTAACCTCCATTCAATTCCTGCATCTTTTCAGTACATGCTCCCTTAATTCTACTTCTTTATCGCATAATCTGCAGGCTTCTTTCTTTTAGTATTTGCTTCGCTCTCTCAATATATAACTTTTTAACATTTTATTTTCCAATTTATATTTACCCTCATACATTTGCTTTTTCTCTATCTTTCCTTAAGATATTTTGGTATATTTTCTCTTTTAATTTTTCTATATCATCTATTGTATTTTGAATTTCTTCTTGTTTTTATCTTTCTTTCTTTCGCTCTTTCTTATCCAATTTTACCAACTTTCCAAATCATCCGCTCCCATTTTCTCTCCACCTCTTTAATCTTCCATCCTCTTTCCTCAAAGACAATCCTCTTCTTTCTCTCCAGTTTGATCCCATCTTCCCTTCTTTTGGTCTCTCTCTTATTTCCATCCAGCAACATCTCGCAAACTCGCTTCTTCTTCTTTTCTCTAATCTTTTTTTAAAATGCTTTCTTTCCGACTCTTACTTTCAGCTTTTTTCTCTGTAGTTCCTTCCTTATCATATATCACGATGTCCTCCTGTCTACAACCATTTTTGATATCTTTCTTCAATCTTTCAATTCTTTTTCTTTCTCTCCATCCCCAAATCTCTTTCTAGTACAATACTGTCCATACTAATTTAACAAACAGCAGCCATAACCTTCTCCCTCAGTCATTCCCAAATTTTTATTTCCCAAATTTACCCCATGATTGCTGCCGTTTTTTTTATCCTTTCCTTGACATACTCCTTCTGTCCTCCGTTCCTTTGCATCCTATAGCCTAAGTATGAAAATTCCTTCACCTCCTCTATCTTTTTCCTTTTCATCTCCACTTCCTTTTTTTTACTCTATTCTTACTTTTAAAGTATAAGACAGGCGATAAGAGCCGATTGCGGAAGACAGTGCGTTATACCAACAAAACTAAATTTTTTCGTTAGAATTAAATATCTGTGCACAAAGCACCAAATTTTACTTGGTCACTGCCAAGATTTTAAAATATGAAATAATCTCATATTTGAGATTTAATTTCAATAATCCTTTAACCCCCCTACGGAAATTGGTTCCAATCGAACCAATCGGGTAGTCGTCCGGTAAGCGAAAGGTCTCGGGTTCGATTCCCGATTCAGCCACTTTTGGATCTATATTTTTCTCTTGCATTTATTTATTTTTGTAGGGGGGTTAAAGGATTATTGAAATTAAATCTTAAATATGAGATTTATTCATATATTAAAATCTTGGCAGTGACCAAATAAAATTTGGTGCCTTGTGCACAGATATTTAATTCTAACGAAAAAATTTATTATAGTTTCGTTGGTATAACGCACTGTCTTCCGCGATCGGCTCTTATCGCCTGTCTTATACTTTAAATTTATATTTATATGACAGAGCCTTGTTAAACTCTTAATCTATTCTTACTCTTTCTAAATATCATTATCTTTGTCTCTAGCATTCAGTTTTAGCTTCTTCTCATTCAGATACTCTTTTAATCTTATAATTATACTTTTCATCTTCTTTTTCTCATCCGTCAATAACATCATATCGCGTCCGCATACGCTAATGTGTATATTTTATTCTTGTCTACTTTTATACCTCCCTATTTTATCTTCTCCATTTTCTCTGTTATCAGGATATTAAAAAGTAATAGGCGGACATTTTTGCCTCACTATTAAGTTGCCACTGTCCAAAACTTTCTTCTAGTTCTCACCCTTCTCGTTTCCCTCATTATTTCTCCTGTTCTTCTTATTAGTTTCTTCCTTATTCCTTTGTCTTCCATTACTTCTATCAACTTTCCTCTGTCCACTGAATCGAATGCTGCTTTTAAATATATAAACAGCCATGATTTTCCCTTTTTTCTTTTTCAACTATCTATTAACAAAGTAATTCAACACATATGTTATCTATCGTATTCATTGCTCTTCTAAATCCCATTTGATTTGGCAGTATCAATCCTTTTCCTTCTATTTCTTTTCTTAATTTCCTCACTAGAACCGTCGCGTTTTATATAGACATTAATACCGCCTCTGTAATACTCTACCTCTTTCCTCTCCCTTTAACTATTAGCACTATAACTCCTTCTTTCCACTTCTCCGGCCATCTCTTCTCTCCCCATATTCTATTACAAAATTTCATATCCATTCGCTTCCTCCCTCTATAACTCATTTGGTATCTCTCTACTTTTGATGCTTTTTTCATATTACTTATGATTTTATATTTCTTCTTTCTAGCTTCTTTTATCTCCTCTTTGCTTATCTCTTTCTCTTCTCTCTCTCCTTCCTCTTTCTCTTCACTCTCCTTCTCTTCTCTAACTACTCTATCTTCTACCTCTCTCAATAATCCCAAAAATATCCTTTTTACTCCCTGAATATTCTCATTTATCCCTTTCTTTTGTCTTCTTTCTCTTCACTATCTCCAATACTTTCGTTCTAACTTTTATTGTTTCCTCTCCTATTTATCGCTTTTTCCTTTTTTCTTTCATACAGCTTTCTATATTCCAATCACCTTTTTCTACGAGATTCTTCTATCTCGTATGTTTTTTCCCCATCTCTCCCTCTTTTTCTTCATTCTCTCATTACCATCCTCACTTCTACCTTTTTGTCTCTGCATTCTTTATCTCATCAACCCTTCTTTTTTTTAATCTCTCTCCCTAACTCATCCTCTATTTTTCTCGGAGCTTTTTTTAATTTCTCTTCCATCATCTTTCATTCTTACTCTATCTCCACTTCCCTCTTCTCTATCCTTCCCATTTTTTGGAATATTTTACGACTTTCTTTATTCCATATCCGTTTTCCAAGTCTGACTATCCCTTTTACTCCTTTCCACCGGTTCACCTCTTATCTTTCACTGGGTAATAATCCGAATCTACAATATCTTCTGTCCTTAATCTCTTCACCCTTTCTCTATAATTCTCATTCCTTATTATATTATCCGTGTTATCTTTTCCACCCATAAACGTCCATTCTCCCTTTACATCCTCTTCCATATCTCTATTAAAAATACTTCTTGTTTCTCCTAAGTAATTAATTAGTCTCTTCTCCTTTATGTTGATTTTATCCTTTGATCTTCTCTTCTTTTCTCCTCATCTCCTACCTCTTCAATTTCCATTCTTTCTCTTTCCTTTCTCGTTCTCGCGTTAAAATTCTTACCTATTATTGTTTTAACCTCTTTTTTCCTGTCCCCTGTCTATTGTTCAGTTCGTCTATTGCCTGTTCCATTATTTCCCCTACATATACCCCCACTATCCTCCATTTGTCACTTCCTCGACTTACTCTTCCTATTATGAATCCTTCTGTGCCTCTATTCCTTTTTCTGCTATTTCTTTTCTGATTCGCATTACCATTCCTCCTATTGCTCTTCCTTTTTTATTCATTCTATTAGCCCATTATATTCTCCATATATATCCTTTCCATATAACTTTTTTTTAACCTTCATTTACTCCTTTTCTTCCACCCATGTTTTTGACAATATCACTATTTCCCAATCCTCCAATTCCTTTCAGAAATTCCTATTCTCATTTCTAAACCCTGCTACGCTCCAGAATGCTCTTTCTCCCTCTTTTGTCTCCTCTTTCTTCTCCTGTCCTCTTTAATCCTTTACTTCCATTTTTTGTCTTTTTCTCTTTCTCTTAGTTTGATTTTTTTATATTTTCTGTGTCTTTTTAGTATCTCTTCTTTTTCATCTTATTTCCATCAACTCTTTCCTTATTTTTCCATATTCTGTCCATATTCTCTTTTCTCCCGTTCCACTATTGTTGCTATTTTTCCCATTTTTATTTTATTTTTTTCTTTTCACGTTAAATCCATTCTAATTCTTTACCTCTTAACTTCTTGTTTTTATTATTTATTTCTGCTCTTCACTCTCTAGTTTAATCAGCACCATCTCTTTTCCTTTCTCCCTATCCTCTCCTATTTTCTTAATCTCCATTTTATTTGTTTTCACCTCCATATGATATGGACTATATCCCCTAATCACGTTTTAACTTCCTCCCTTCTTCTTCCCTCCTTTACTTTCAACTCTCTTATCACTATATTCCTTCTCCTTTTCTCCCTTTCTCTCAATTCCCATTTTCTCTCCATCCTTTTCTGCATTTCTTTCTCATCACTTTCTTCTTTTCCTCCTCACGTTTCCTTTAACTTCTCTACTCTCACCTGTAATCTCTCTACTCTTCACTATTTTTTCCATGTTCTCTCTTAATATCTACCTCTTCTCTTTTCATTCCCTCACATGCTCCCTGTCGTCTCTTCTCAGTTCCTTTATCTCTTCCTTTTTTGTTTCATTGCTCTTTTATTTCTTTGCTTAATTTTCCAATTATTTTTCAAATTCTTCTCTTATTTTCTTTCTCATTTCATTGATCATTCTTCCTAATTCAATATCTATTCCACTCTTCTCTTTCTTTCCCTCCGACGACTTAATTGTTATCTTGCTTATTTCAAATATATTCTCTTCTCCCTTCCCACTTCTTTTCAATATCTTTCTTTTCCTTTTCCACAATTCTTCTATATTCTTTAGATTTTCATTTTTGTCTTTTTTTCTTTTTTTCTCCGATCGCAACTGCAATATTTCTTTCCATTTTACTACACCCCACTTATTCTTGCTTTTACTTATTTTAATTATATTAGAGTGCACGTCTTTATTGCGCGGATGAATCAGACAATACAATAGCTTGTAAGAACAGGTTAGGTAAATATCTAGAACGACATAATAATGGCGCACAATGTGTAATAAAAAATAATCCCATCTACAGGCGCCACACACAAATAAAAGAAGAGAGAGCGGACAATATAAACAGAACGCAATACTTAATACTCTCGTTACGTTAATTTAGTAATTTAGACTTTTATGACGCCAAAACAAAAAAAACCATTGTACGTGAAGTAAGCCACAACAAACAAAAAAATATCAATAGTATATATAAAAAATCTGAAACAAATTTAAATCAAATTAAGCTTTGAACGATTTACTTCAAACTTTTCTTGTGTACGTGACTTTATTAATATATTCGCCAATTGTTTATTACTCGAAATTTTATCACTATGCTTCATTGTTTCATGATATTACGTATGTAATGAAACTTAATATCAATATGTTTCGTGCGTTGATGAAACACAGGATTTTTTATTAATTTCTCAGCTGCCATATTATCACAATACAGCACGGTTGATTTATGTTGTCATAGTTTTAGTTCTTCTAAGATCCCTGGCGTCCATACGACTTTGTGGCCTCAAATGCAGCGATATATTCAGCGTCTGTTGTTGATGTTACGATAATTCCTTGTTTACGCGAAAATCAGATTATTGGATCGCTGTCCAGTGTTAGTATTACTCCACTTATTGATTTGCATGTATTTAGACAGGATCTGTAGTCTGCATTTGAATATGCAGTTAACACATGTGGTGTCTGATGAATTAAATTAAATTCTTATATTACATGTACCAACGATATATCTTAACACTCGTTTGGCTGACTTCCAATGCAATATTGATGGGTTCTCCAGAAATTGACTTAAGGCACTTACTATACGAAAGATATCCGGTTGAATACCAACTGTCAGATACATAAGCGAGCCAATTAATTGTCGATATGGTATATCGATGAATGAGCTAGAATTTCAATCTTTATCAATGTTACGAGTTAAAGATTGAGCACTATTTGAACATATGCTGATTGATGTAAGCGTAGCGTGTTTACCAATCGAGCTGAACCTTGATTTCTAAATAACACTTTATTTCAGAATACGTTGTTTCAAATTCCTTCTTTATTGCATTGAGTAGTTTCTTGATTATTTAAGGTGATTTACCAACGACTAATCCGTCGTCTACATACGGTACCAATTGTAAAACTTCTTTGGATGCAACATAGACACAAGTATCATATCGTAATGCAAATAACGCAAATTTCTGTGGAAATGCGTCAAACTTGATGTTCCATTGCCTCGGTGCTGGGGATGCCGGAGCGTTGGCCGAACTCCGACGGGTTAGCGCCCTCATTTGAGTGGAACTAAAATTGTCGATAATTACCGACAATTTTAATTTTGCTATTATCGATAATAATCCATATATGTCAAAAAGCCATTTTAGTGTGTTCAACATATTGAAATCAGACAACATAATATATTTTTACTGTCGAATCATCTCGCACACGCATCTAAGCGTGTCAATGACAGTAAAACATACATATATAAATGTGTCTCTTTATGACATAGTTGAACACAATTTCAATATTGCACTTTTATATATTTTGATGATATATGCATATTTTCAAAGGATTGTATTTTTCAAAGGAAATATACAATCTATCATATATATATATAATATATATATATATATATATGGTAGATTGTATATTTCCTTTGAAAAATACAATCCTTTGAAAATATGCACTATTTCTTGAACATAATTGACCGTTGCCGGACTTTTGAACCACCTTGTATATATATATATATATACAAATATAGAAATAGTGGTCTTATGAGTAAAATATAAAAATTGCAGGGTTCAACCTGGGAAAAATTTTTTATATATAATTATATCTAAATAATTATATAATTATACATAATTATATGTGAAATATGTTTATTTTATATATAATTAAATTTATTTATATATAAATTATAAAGTTCATGTATAATTTCATGTCAACTTATATATAAAACATTATATATATTTATATGTATATGTGAATACTTATTTATTATATATATATATATATATATATATTATATATAAATTTATATAATTATATGTATATAAAAAGCTCTTTTATCTAATTATATATAGACATATTTCATATATAATTTTGCAATTATATGTATAATTTTATATATTTTTATATAATTTTATATTGTTATATATAAAAATTGTTTCTAGGGAAAATAAGATATTTTATGGTGACCTTGACTTTGACGTAGGGGTCAAATTTAGAGGTTATTTTAAGGTCAACTTTTATTAAACGAAACCCCCTATTTTTATTAGATATTCTTGTAGCTTATCTCGAGAATTTTACAAAACACTAATAAAATATTTTTTGATGTGCTTATTGAGTTATAAAGGTTTGAAGTAAATTTATAAAATTGACAATATCTTGTAAAACATTCAATTTTCGTTATACATTTATACTTTTTATGCACGGAATAATGAGACCAATCAATAGGTGCAAAGAAAACACAGTTGCAAAAGACGTATGTAATTTTCAAGAAGCAACTGCCCAGCAAACAACATTATAATTGCTATATAACACGTAATTAACGTGCATGTAACATGTAACATACACGTTAGTTGTAATGGATTCTATTATTTATTGTAATTATATCTTAGATAGAATAGTGACTTAGCGAAAGATTATCTTTCGGCATCCTACAATATCGATGCTATCTGGGATGTAATTACAATATATAAATAACATATGTCATATTACAAATGTTACATCTATGAGTGAGAAATTACCGTATATGTTACATGTAACATGCACGTTATATAGTATTATATACATGTAACATAGCAGTTATATTTTGTGTTGCTGGGTGCATTTTCTTTACACCAAATTGGTCTCATTATTCTGTGCATAAAAATAAAAAGTATGATAACGTAAAACTGAATATTTTACAAAGATATAATTTTATGTCAAACAATTGCTTTGAATCTTTATAATTCAAAAAGTACTTCATGAAAAAATGTTTTATTATAATGTTTTGGAAAGCTGTCGAGATAAGCTACAAAAATATCTAATAAAAAATAAAGGATTTCAATTTAAAAAATTAAGTTGACCTATAAATGATCTCAAAATTTGACACCTAGGTAAAAGTCAACATCTTTAGTATTTTTTTTCATAAGACCACTATTTTCTGATATAATTGGCCATTGCCAGACTTTTGAATCACCATGTACATATTATATATATGTTTATGCATGGATATATGCATCTATATACATGTATATATATGTATGAGTATATATTTCTTACATATATAAATGCATGCATAGATGCATACATATATACAAATACATATACACATACGTGTATGGTATAAGCATACGTGTATGGTACGTATATTGATATTACCTGTAATTTTCTATAAATTACAATGTACGCAGTACGCACAATTCGCTTTTCTCCTCTTATCAATAATTGAAAAAATAGCAAATATATTCAAACAACCAGCTGTATATTTTTATATAATATAACAGAATATTATATAATATACAAAACATTTTTATGCATATATAGAATGAAATGGGCTTCTCCATCGCCCATTCCCGTGAGAACGCAACCATAATATATGTATTTTTTTCGTCTCTCCGATTTTTGCAAATGAGACATTTGTATTACACTTTTTTACAACAATATTTATTACAATTACACATTTCTAGTATAATGATAAATTTTTATTAGTTAGGAAAAGGCGACAGTTTATTTTCTGCTATAATTTTTAAGAAATGTTGTCTCATACGTTTAACATCAGCAGAATATGTCTCATTACAAGGATTTCCTCCTAAAGCTATAGTTGTAGCAAATGCGGCAGCAAAGATTCCACAACATATACCATCAGGTTGTGTTTGAACGTTTTCAAATATTATATTATTTTTATTTATTTGTGGATAACGGCGATGAATGTAATTTTTTTCTTTAGTCTTTAATGTTTCGTATGTACAGCCAGATAGACTGTCGTACACTCGAAGCTTAGTGCCGTCAAAAGAAATACATCGCCAGTGATTACTGCAATTTCCTCCAATAATTTGTAAGCTTTTGTCGTTACAATTTGCTTCAATTATATGAGGATATTCCAAATATTGCACACTTTGTGTCTCAAAACAAGAATTCTCTCTTATGACGCGCAAAAATTGGTCCAATGATTCGTCATTTATTTGACTATTTAAAGGTAATACATTTTCCTTTATTGAATCAAAAGGAGCAACCCAATTATCTAAAAATTTTTTTTGCTTTGCCATATCGCATTCTGTTAGTTCTGTATTTTTTGAGTAACTAACTACGATGCAATCATCTTGTTCTGCATTCAAAGCAGTTATAGTTGCTTCCATTGATAAATTGGATTCGATACATTTCTTTTTTTTTGGCAATATTTTTATCTTCTACATTACACTGTGGAAGACTCGTTCGTTTTCTTTTTTTAGCTACTTCTTGTTGAGCTTCTATTATATAGCTTGGGTTTCTAATTGGCATATGTCGATTATGCCGACTGTCCAAGATTTCCGGAAGCATGCAATCGTAATAGAAACGTGTTAAAAAGGGCAGCATTTGATTACTCCAAAATACAGTGTCCCTATTAACACGTACTATTTTCAAGCTTTTTGGCGTTCACACAGCGAAAATACAATAATCTCGCTGCGTTATATTTAACTGGCCTTGAATTTGATAGACAAATCGGTGATTTTGATTCATTTTATCTAGATTTTTCTTATAAAAGATGCCTTTCAAATGGGGCAATATTTTTATGGCCTCTTCCGCTGTTAAATGCTCAGCTGATAAAGGACATTTTATTTCTACCAGACCATCTTCATCTATGAGTCCGTCTGGAGAAGCACCCAAACACGGATTTTTAATATCAATAAATAATCCGCAAATTTTTATCTCCTTCTTTAATGTTACGGCCAATTCTTTTCTCGCAATTTTTTCCATTTCGCGACCATATTTTATAGCAGTATCAATAGAGGGAGGAAATAAAATGTTTTTTACGGTTGCGGCGCAAGACGTTGTCGGTCTCATGCGACATACAATTCCAAAATTAGACGCCGTCAACAGTTTCTGTCTCAGTGAATGCCACAAATCTGAATCACTTTGCTCTATTGTATTACGTTCAATTTGTCTCCAATTTTTCCCATTTTCAAACAACTTTTCCAAATGATTTTGTCGAAGTTGTTCAAAAACATCGGGTAGAAGATCAGGTTTTTGTGATTGCGGACCGTAATGACAATCTGTTTCTGACTTCC
Source organism: Nylanderia fulva (assembly GCF_048542155.1). Classification (NCBI taxonomy): domain Eukaryota; kingdom Metazoa; phylum Arthropoda; class Insecta; order Hymenoptera; family Formicidae; genus Nylanderia; species Nylanderia fulva. The sequence continues at coordinate 508,948 of NW_028190862.1, forward strand.
TTTTATATTTTTGCCGTTTATTCATTTTCCGAGATTCTCTAGTTCTTGCAACTTTAATTTGTCGTCGCTTTTCCAGAATCGACAGTAGGAGGAACATTTTTATCCATGCTTTTATGCATTTCCGTAAGATCTTGTTTCGAATTATATTGCAAAACTGCCCCCGCAACTCTAGGATTGTAAGAGCCTCGGTTACTAAAATTAATGCGCTTACCAGCAATTTCTTTGCAGATTATCGAATTGAACGACTCTACAGGATTGTTGGTGTATTTGTACAACAAATCGTCGGAATAAGCGCTTAAATATATGATAGCCTTCTGTACTCTTTGATAAAGATCGTGTAACTTGAGAAACGGTACATAATTTTTCTTCGTTTTATCAAGGTCACATATACGACCGCGTTCCTTATATCGTTTATGTTCACCAAATATATGACTATATAGGAATGTTTAATATATCTTTTTGTAATTTTCTAGCTTTATCATGGTGAGGTTGCTCTTGTTTATTTCGTAAATTAATTGCTTCTATCACTTCTGTTCGTATGTTCATAATATTGTTCTTTACAACATTTCGTAGCTGGACGAAACCGCGCTTTCTATGCATTTTTAGTAGAGTTGTCCCTGCTATCGCCTGCAGCTTTTTGCATAGATTGCGAAGCAAATGATTGGTGCATTCTATTTTTTTCACGGTCACCATTTGTTCCCGCTATGGTCTGTTATCAATGATAGCCTAATAGACGCTGCTATCGCCATCGGCAATAACTGTTCTAAAAATTAATCCATGCATTTCCAGGCTACTTTTAAAACCTTCTGCAATGGCGTCGCTCTCCATACTTGTGGAGCTTGCGTTACAATCGAAATTTTTATAGCATTTATGGTTTTTTGGTTCGATTCCGTTTTGTTCCGCTACATCGCATATTGTGCAATATTTATTGCGGATACCGACAAAAAGAACTTTTTTTGTGTGGTAACCAATTAAGTACCAACACCGGAAAGAGAATCGTAGGCGTGGCCGTACGATCTTTTACTCCAACTACCATCAGCTATTACAGTTATGTACGGAATACCGTTTATAACATCGTTCCTTTCGAGCCAGTTGCTTTTCAGTTTGGCCAGCCATTTTCATATTTTCCATGGCTGTTTTCTCAAACTCGTCTACTAACATATCTCGATTTTGAATATAACTTTTATCAGACATACATTGAATATTCATAGCTGCACACAGCTCTTCCAATTGGGCATAGCCAATTTCCCCTGTAATATCTTCTACTGCAGCAGCCATATTAATGCTTAATATTTTCGGATCTTTGGGTTCTGATCAGAATTCGGCTTCAGTATTGCACATATGGCACTTGAAAGTAAAATACGTCTTAAACTTTTCGGATTTAGTTTTTATGAGTTTTTAATCTTTAAATTGGCACTCTATTCATTTCATATGATTATTGAATTTCTGGAGTTCTTTCCATACATGAGAAAAGTCGATAATGCGACGGCCTTCAGGCAAGCTTTCCTGGATACGATCTATATCCAGAGGGCCACTCTCGATAACAAAATAATTATCTTCGCAAAGTTCGACATCTTCATTACAAATATCTGTTTCAGAAATTGACTCCAGGCATTGCACTTTCTGAGTACTAACTTTAGAATCTATTGTATCGGAATCCGATTCCAGCGATTTTTGAAAATCGATGGATTCATTGCTAGTAATCTTATATGTGCTATTCCTAGAGTCATTTTCCTCTTGGCCTTCGGTTTTGAGTCGTTATTACCTTCCAATTTTTTAATTGGCACTCTATTTTTTTCATATAATTATTGAATGATCTCTGAAGTTCATTCAACATATAAGAAATATCGACAATGCGATTGCCTTCAGGCAAATCTTCTTGTATACAAGAATTGTCTGGAAGAGCTTCGTTGACAATAACAAGAGAATTGTTATCATCGCAATTGTCATCGACAATGCCTTTATCTGCATCGACTTCAGGCAAGTTTTCTTGTATACAAGAATTGTCTGGAAGGGCTTCGTTATCAATAACAAGAGAATTGTTATCATCGCAATTGTCATCGACAATGCGACGGCCTTCAGGCAAGTTTTCTTGTATACAAGAATTGTCTGGAAGGGCTTCGTTATCAATAACAAGAGAATTGTTATCATCGCAATTGTCATCGACAATGCGACGGCCTTCAGGCAAGTTTTCTTGTATACAAGAATTGTCTGGAAGGGCTTCGTTATCAATAACAAGAAAATTGTTATCATCGCAATTGTCAACAATGCGACGGCCTTTAGACAAATTTACCTGTATACAGGAACTATCTGGAAGGGCTTTCTTATCAATAATAAAAGAATTATTATCGCAATTGTCATTTTGGTTATACATACTTTTATTTGAATCCAAGCATTGCATTACCTGGGTACTGATTTTTGAATCCATGTTGGGTGATCCCATTGCTTTTAGAGAATAATCAGGAGACGCGGTAGTGTCTCCGGCCATGTTCAAACCCTAAAAGACCTTAAAAGACACTACAAGTCTCCTTATCCTGCACTATCAAAGTCCATTTTTTGGGGGTGTAGAACTACTAAAATATAAAAAATTTTGAATTGCACGTAATATAACCTGAAAGGCGGCATCGCCACGAGTAATTTGAGCCAAGAAAAAATAAAATCGGTCAAGCCGTTCTGGAGATACAAGCGGTCAAAAAGTGACGTTTTTCATGAAAAATGAAGTAACGTCGTCTTCTTCTTCTTCTTCTTCTTCTTCTTCTTCTTCTTCTTCTTTCTCTGTCCGCGTATAAATCTCTTCTCACCTTTCACTCACACCTCCCTCAACTTTCACCCACCCCTTTCCCTCCCACATCCCGCCCCACTCCCACCCCCACTTCACCCCACCCCCACTCCCACCCCCACCCTCACCCCTCTTTCGCCTTTTTCACCCTCTTTCATTCCCTCTCACCCTCTTCGTCCTCTTTCACCCTCTTTCACCCTCTTTCGCCCTCTTTCATCCTCTTTCGTCCTCTTTCACCATCTTTCGCCTCTTTCACCCTCTTTCGTCCTCTCTCACCCTTTTTCATTCCCTCTCACCCTCTTTCACCCTCTTTCATTCCCTCTCACCCCCTTTCGTCCTCTTTCACTCTCTTTCATTCTCTCTCACCCTCTTTCATTCTCTCTCACCCTCTTTCACCCTCTTTTATTCCCTCTCACCCTCTTTCATTCCCTCTCACCCTCTTTCGTCCTCTTTCACCCTCTTTCACTCTCTTTCGTCCTCTCACCCTCTTTCATTCTTTCTCACCCTCTTTTACCCTCTTTCGTCCTCTTTTACCTTTTTTCACTCTCTTTCGTCCTCTCTCACCCTCTTTCATTCTTTCTCACCCTCTTTTGCCCTCTCTCATCCTCTTTCGACCTCTTTCACACTCTTTCGTCCTCTCTCACCCTCTTTCGTCCTCTTTCACCCTCTTTCGTTCTCTCTCACCCTCTTTCGACCTCTTTCGTCCTCTTTCACCCTCTTTCGTCCTCTCTCACCCTCTCTCACCTCTTTCACCCTCGTACGTCCTTTCTCACCCTCTTTCGTTCTCTTTCACCCTCTTTCGCCTATCTCGTCTTCTCTTACCCTCATTCGTCCTCTCTCACCCTATCTTCAAAAAATCATAAAAATGAAAAGGACAAGCCATGTTCAAAAGAAGGTCCTCAAAAATTTAAACCTAGTCTGTACAATGAAAAATAATTACTCGTAATTCCAGAGTTCCAATTTGTTAATATCGAATAATGTATTTGTTTCAAGTAATGGCAGTAGAGTCAAATACATACCTACGTATATGCAGTTTTTGCTGTTAATTGTACTTGAACGAAAAAAATAATTAAATGATTTAAATATAGCACATTTTAAATCAAGAAACTTATATAATCGAACTCTGTTTAGGAAAAGGTAGAACATTTCATTTGCCTCTGCCTTTACAAGAAACATTGGATAAGGTATGTCCTCCGGAAGATCCTATAAATTTGAATCACGAGTTGCACATTCTCGTTCGAGGTATACCCAAGAAATCTAAAGTGGTTTGGGAAAATTTGGTAGATATTAATAAAATGTATAAGGCTTTACAATGGTTGAAAGAAAATAATCCTCATTACTAAAAAATTCGTCTTCCAGCGTCATCTGATGATCTATTAAAGGATAAGTTGCAGGAAACAGAATATAGGATTGTCGATGAGGAAAGCGACAATGACGAAATAAATGAGGTGGTTGAGGAATTACCAGCATTGAATTTGTACAATGTACAGCAAAACAAAAATAATAATGATCAAACCGTTTTAAAACGTACGGCTTTTCTCACAGAAATCACTGAACATTCGGATATTAACGATCAGTATACAATATACCCAATACACGCGAAAAGAATCGATAACGAATCTGCATTGAAGCTTTATCAAATGGTGAAAATTGAAGATTTTCCAATGGATAATCGTTATAAATATCTGGATGTCATGTGTTTCCCTGATTTATATCCTGATGGTGTCAATGGACAACGAGAAGATAGAAACTTTGCATTGCCGGAATATTTATTTATTAGAACACGATTGATGTCGAAACATAGTAGATTCAGGTTGAATCTGCAGTATCTGTTCTTCCTTCTCAATGATGCTAACTACCGACAGTTGAAAAGTGGTATCTATTATACGATGATGGTTACTAACCCACGAGAGAGATACACTGCTGGTAGATACTTGAACGAATTGAAAGGTTACCAATTAGAATCGAATTTAATGAGTATTTTCGCAAAATTGAGAAATACGGATCAATTTTGGCGACAACCGTCCAATAATGTAAAATGCATGACTTTGCATTACGGTCCAGCGACGTGGTTTTTGACTTTGAGTCCTAGTGAATGGAAATGGTCCGATTTGGGTGAATATTTACGAGATATGAATCCCGATAAAGAGAAGTTAGGCATCAACGAACTAATCGCATACGATCCTGTAAGTACTTCTAGATTCATGTGCATAAAATTCAAAGCCATGATTGATTTTATTTGTTCGTCCGATAATCCTATAGGAAAGATTATTCATTACTTCTGGCGACTGGAATATCAACGTAGAAGTATGCAGCACATGCATTGTATGATTTGGATAAAAGATGCTCCAGTATTAGGAAAATCGCCGGATGAAGAAGTTGCTACGTTTATTCAAAAATACGTAACGTGTGAAATTCCAGATGAAAATGTTTCGCCAACGTTGTACGATACGGTAATAAGTGATCAGAATCATAAACATAACTCGTATTGCATGCGTACGAAAAAAACGGAAACTAATATATACAGAAAGTGTCGGTTCGATTTTCCTCGGCCAGTTACTGAGAATTTCGTTTTAAGAGACGTTATCACTTCGATAGTCGGTAGAAAAAATTTACGCAGTAAGAGCAGATTGTACGATCTTCCTCGCAAAGAGTCGGAAAGGTTTATAAATAAGTATAATCCATCTATCAAATTAGCCTGGAAGGGAAATATGGACATACAATTTATTAGAGAAAAATCAGAGTTTTTAAACTCATATTTAACAAAATACACGACAAAGTCGGAAAAATGCAATACAAACTTTGAAGTGATAGATTCGAATAAGTCCTTGGCATCGAAACTGTGGAATTTTGCAATGCGTTTATTAAATAACAGAGAATGCGGTGCTTTAGAAGCTGCGGATACACTATTAGGGAATCCCTAGTACGATACGGATAATGATATTATGGTCAAATGGATCGATGTTAATGAGGTGAGAAATAGAAAAGTTAAAACATATAATGAAATTTAAGCTCTTGATGAAAATTCTACGAATATTTACTGTTCGTCACTCATCGATGATTACTATCCAAATAGACCTCAGGAATTAGAATCATTGAATTTGTACGATTTTGCCAGATTCTGGGAAATTACGAAACATATGTCAAATAATGACGAAGTCAAGTGTTACAAACTGGCATCGGGTTTATTTTTAAAAAAAACGAAAAAAGGGTTATTTAATTAACCATTATCGATTTAATATAAAAACTGAGCCCGAAAAATACTTTTACTCGCTGCTTCTTCTGTTCAAACCATGGAGAGATTTGAGTGAACTCAAAGGTACATTCGAGACTTACACGGATGCCTTTAAGAATTCAGAGTCTGTTTTAACGAAGGTAATGAAATATCACGAAAGGCTCGAAGAAATACAGAAAGCTTTTGAGAACGTTGCTGAATTAATCGAGAAGCGCGAAAATGATCTGAAAACAGCAGACAGAGACAAATCCGATGACGATGAACTGGATTGTAATCCGATAGAAGCTGACGACGCGATGAAAGATCTGGAAGATTTTGGTAAGATTGACGACCCGATTGATTTATCGCAAATGATGTCGCAATTGAACAAAGACCAGAAAAGAGTCTTTGATGGAGTATGCCAAGTTTTACAAGATAAGAATCAGATTCTGCGACTGTACGTAAGTGGCGAGGGTGGTACAGGGAAAAGTTTTCTAATTGAAACGATTAAACATTGGATCAGAATAAATTTGGAAAAAACGACTGCCATATCTGCTCCCACGGGTATCGCAGCATTCAATATCGATGGCTTGACAATCCATAGAATGTTTCAACTACCGGTTAGTCATGAATCTACACCAAAATATACGCAATTGTCAGACATGGTTTTGAAAACTTTGAGAGACAAATTAAAGAATGTCGAATTATTTATAATCGAAGAAATTACATGTAACAATGCAATGATGGATTTAGGAACGACTGTATTCAGTGATGATCAAGCCTATGTAGGTTTGTCACGAGTAAGTAAATTGGAAGGCTTACATTTGATAAATTTCAATCCAGCATCAGTTAAAGCAAACTCGAGAGCCATTGTAAAATATAATCGACTGAGATCTATATTCAAATCTGAACTGCCACAAATCAATCCGTCCGAGAAAAAGGTTGTGAAAATGTACGATCGTCGATGGGATTTTGGTTATTCGCGCGTCGCGATTTACTTGGACGCTTTGATACGAGACGGGAATTCAAATAAATGTGAGAGAAGATTTACTATTATTACCAAATATATTCTCAGAACAATCTTTCAATATCGGTACAGAGATATATAAAAAGCGTGCGGATTAATAAAGTGCGACTGTACGCGGCGACTGTCGGTAGTGGAATCCTCTAGCATGTCAAACGCTCTTCCTATCGTTCCCTTAAAAATTCACCTTCGATAGGCTTCGAAAATGTTCTATCCGTTTATTTCTTTTCTGTTACGTCTCGATGTTTTTCGTCTTTCGTCTCGTCTGTTATATTTTATTTATGTTTATTAGTCAGTGTTCGTATGTATGTATGTCCGTATTTATATACGTGTTTTCGCTATTAATTTTAGGGAAGTATGTGACGATGCAATCGCCACAGGATATCCCTAATATCATTGATGATATGCAGAATTATGATTGTGAGGAACCAGAAAGTATAGTTACGTGGAAAATATATGGCCTTTGCAATAACGATGCTGTTTCGTGTTACGCTAATGAAATATTACAATGTGCGTTTCATTGCGTACGTATTAGGCAACAAATACTAAAAAATAAAGCATCGAATGCATTGACTGATGCTATCTGCGCGTATGGTGAACGTAAATATTGCAACATTTAAGCGGTTAGAAGATCTGTCGGAAAACGCTTCAAAGAACGAACACAACAAGATGTTTCGGAATTTTTTACGGCTCTAATGTCGACGTATTCCGACATCAATGATGTATTAAAACTCGAATTAAAGCACGTAACATGTTGCTCGAATGTCAAATGTAATTACAATGTAACTAAGCTGGAAAGCAGTAGTTTGTTAATATTACCTATACATTCGACATTAAAAAGGAAAAAAGGTGTCACTCTACAAAGTTTGATTAATGTAGAATTTTCTAAATGGGAAACGATAAACGGCAATTGTAACGAATGTAAGGGCACCGTGTTGAAAAAGAAAACCGTAATCGAATCAACTTTATCCGTCGTAGTAATACAGCTCAATTTATATACTTTTATAAACGGTGCTTCTAAAAAAATTATCAACAATCGAATGACCGCCGTGCCGACGAGTAATATCACGATTAATAAAAAAAAGTACAAGCTAATAAGCGCTATATTTCACGAAGGTGAAGAAATGAATCGTGGTCACTACACGTGTATGTTGAGAGCTGACACAAAATCGGAATGGTATTACTCTAATGATATGGAAGTGTTCAAGAAAAAATGGCCCAAAGGAGCACAAGGGGCATAAATATTGTTCTTAGAACAGATTAAATAATGGCGCTGTATAAAGGCTGCCGTAAACGCTACATTAAAACATCAACTGTTCTAGCGCTGTATAAAAGTTGCCGTAAGCGCCAAAATAAAATATCGGCTGCTCTGGCGCTTTATAAAAGCTGCTGTAAGCGCTGCATTAAAACGAGTGCAATAAGTTTCTAATTTGACCTAAGCTTCATGACATTTCAAAAAGTATCATCAAGAAAAAAATTATCAGACAGAAATATGTATGTCGTGTTAAAATCGGAGAGACGAAGAAAAATATATGGTTGCGTTCTCACGAGAATGGGCGATGGAGGGGCCCATTCTTTATTTTCAATATTCATACAAGAATATAAATTCATTCTGTTGCAATTGAAATAAATGTGCAATGTGACGTTAAAAGTTATTACAATTATACAAACATTTACATATATGATTAAATAAAATATATATGTATACTATAATATAATTATATATTTTATATATGTACATATATACCATATATTTCAATTATTTTGAACTGTATTGCATAAATTGTTACTTATACAAAGTTATGTGATAAGAATCGAAAATACATATATTTGTAATACTTGAATTACTAGAAAGCTGCTCTATATATCTGTACTTTAAAAAGTAAGTGATATCCTAAAAAAATCATAAAAATGAAAAGGTCAGGCCATGTTCAAAAGGAGGTTTTTAATTTATACAATTTTCACAACTCTTATTTCAATTATTTATTCTACCCATCGAAAGTTTTTTGAGAGCAGGCCGCCATGTTATTTTTCTGAGTCATTAACAAATTGGTACTCTGGCATTACGAGCAATTATTTTTCATTGTACGGGCTAGTATGAATTTCAAATCAAATCTCTATAAATGACTATTATATTTTGTGCACTAAGAATAACATATCGCACTTATTTTCTAAAATCAAATTGTAATCAGTTTTACTTATATGTATGTATATTCAATGTGAACTTGCACCTTGAATAAAATATCACAGTTACTTTTCATGGTAATATATTATTACTAAATTTAGATAATATACACTTTACGTATGTTCACTTTGAACTGGCACCTTGAATAACATATCAGTTACTTTTCGTGATAATTTATTATTAGATCGTTTAAATTTTTGAGTACCTTCTTTTGAACATGGCCTGACCTTTTCATTTTTATGATTTTTTTAGGATATATATTATAAGGTGCGTATTCTCCTGCAAATTACTTTCGAGAGTAACTCTTGGAGAGTGATTCTTGCAAATAGACATACTCTTATCGATATTTGAAGAGTACATTTATTTACAAGATTTCAATCTTTTTTTCCTACGTTTTTACGTTTTATCAATAATCTTATAAATATCAATAATATTTTTTTGTGAATTATAAATTCATTGTGACTTATAAATGTCTTATAAATATGTGACTTATAAATAACTTATAAATAAACTTATAAAAAAACAATTGTGAATTATAAATTCTATTTTATATAAAATATATAATTATATTAAATATTTATAGTTATTATTTTATTTCCTCTATTCCTTTCCAATTTGTACTGTCGACCGCTTCTATATTCTTTTAGACGTCCTCTCGCGCTTCTCTCTCTTTCTCTCTCTCTTTCTCTGTCTGTCTGTCTCTTTTTTTGTTTTATAGATTGCATACAATTTATCTTACATTTACAGTAAAAGTAATTTTTATAACAATTTACAGGTATATGCGAACAAATAAAATTCGTTAGAATCACAATTTCTATCAAATATATATATTTCAGTAAAATCATTACTCGAATTACTTCGACGTATGAATAATAAGATTTAGTTTTTATAAATTATAAATGTATATACTTATTATATATATATCTATAAAAATCATGTGAATATTATTGTATTATACGAATATAATTAAAATAAAATTGTATGCTATTATATATTTCATGTGTTTGATAATATAAATAACACAACATTTTTTCTGTTTTATATATAGTTTTTTATAGAAAAAAAATGATGTATTATTTATATTATCAAACATAAAATATATAATGGCATACAATTTTATTACATTCGCACAATACAATAATATTCACATGATTTTTATAGGTAATAAGTATATGCATTTATAATTTGTAAAAAAAACTGTGAATTTTATTATTACATCATACGTCGAAATTTGTTGAAGTAATGATTTTACCAAAATAAGCATATTTGATAGAAACTGATTCTAATGAATTTTATTATTTGTTCACATATAGCTGTAAATTGTTATACAAATTATTCTTACTGTAAATGGAAAATAAAATTGTGTCCAGTATAAATTGCCCAGCTAGCCAAGAGTGATAAAATCACGTTTCGTTAAAGCTTTTCGGCAAAGTTTGCTTTAATTTTAACAACAATTTTCTGGCAAACATTTGCCTTGCTTCGTCTTGTCTAAATATTTCGAACAAATTAACGGCAAAACTTTTCGTTATATGATGCTGCAATTAACAGAGAAAAGTTTGTTCGTAAATTTTACTTATAGAAGAGAGCAAATGATGGTATCATGGTGAAATACAAACTTTACGTCAATAATAGCAAATCTTGTGATACACGATATAAAGCAAATTTGTGACAAAAACAGAGCAAATCTTGCCATGCACGGTATAACAAACAATTTACGAAAAAAATAGAGCAAAGTTAACTCTGATACGATAAGACGCAATATTCATGCAAATAACAGAGCAAACCTTGCTGTGCATGGCGTGATAGCAAATTTGTGGCAAAAATAGAGCAAAGATTTGTTCTGGCATGATGAGACGCAAAATTTACGCAAATAACAGAGCAAACCTTGCCGTGCATGGCGTAGTCATGTGTCACATACGTTTGCGCGCTTTTAATGCGCGCTACTACGTTTGCGCGAATTTTTGTCCTGTAACCTCCAGCACTGTTCCCGCGTTCTTCTAAATTCAACCACCGTGAGTGCTACCATACGTGCCGCAAGGTTATCACAGAGGTTATAATTCTAGAAGCTTCCCACATTTTTGAGACGAGCTTCCAAGTTCTAAGTGCCGCAAGGTATCGCAGAGGATTAGAAGATTTTTCAGGCAAGTATGAAATCAGTTAAATATTCTGTTTCGCGTAAATCTTTCCACCGGTTGTCTGCGAGACAACGAAGGCGAATTACTTTGGAAATTAAAAATACTTTACATTCAAATGTTTCACAAGATCCTGTTACGCACAAACAGTTGGATAATGCTGCTTCCTTTAACGTTGCTGATTCTTTTCGGACAGACAATAAAGTTTCTTTTACGGACAATATAGTATTAGATATATTCGTACTATTGTATATATTGTATATTTCAGGTGTTGCTGTTATTATTAGTTGAGAACTCCCAAGACGAAATTAATGGTGTTCAACTTGGCTCAGCGTCCAATAACATCGTCAAGAAATAAAAATCGTTTCCGTTATTCAATAATTAGATATATCACCGTTAAGGCCTGAAAAACTCAATCAATCAGATGTCGCAGATGAACTGACAGAACATCTTTTTTTTCGCTATTAGACAATAATGCGTTACTTCACGCGTATTTAGGCGGCGGGAAAATTGATACTATTTATTGCAGAATTATAATGGCTTTAATATAATTAACATATATAGTTAATTTAAAATCTTGATACTACAATCATTTGTCATGTTTAAATTTTTAATCTCTTTTCAAATATAATAATTATAGACAAATATATATCTACAGACAGTATATTTATATTTATATAGATAATATATTTATATTTGTCTATAATTATTATATTTGAAAAGAGATTAAAAATCTAAACATGTTACGAATAATTCTAAGGCTCAAGATTTTAAATTAACTATGTTGATTATATTAAGGTGCGTACAGACTTGCAACAGAACATCGTAACGTAACGCCGTTGCGTGACATCGACGCAATGTATGGACAGTACCTCGCACCAAACATTTAAGCGTTACGGGGTATTGTCCATGCATTTCGTCGGTGTTACGCGACGGTGTTACGTTACGATGTTCTGTTGTAAGTCTGTACGCACCTTTAAGGTCATTATATAATTCTGCAATAGATGGTGTCAATCTTCCCGCCGTCTAAATACGCGTGAAGCAAAGCACAATTGTCTAAGGCCGATATTACATTCATACTACAAAATGATGGTGGTCGGACGTAACGATTGAATATTAGATAGAAACTTTAGAAATTCTCTATTCGTTAACCAATTGCTACGTTCGACAAACTCGTCGTACGATATATGTAATATCATTATAATAGCGAAAGAAAAGGTAGCTTCGGTCAGTTCCTTTCGTGACGCCGATTGATCGAGTTTTTCAGGATTGAGCAGTGATATATATACTAATTAAATAGCGGTCTATATATACATATAAAACGCTTATGTCTTTATATATATGATTATAAATTATAGATATCCGATTTTTTAAAAATAAAAATTTGAAGATAAATATATGGAAATAAATATAAAACATTTTTGATAATAGAAACTTTAAAAAAATTGCTTAAGTATTATCCCTCTATTTAGAGAGATTAATATATAGTATTAATTAAATTTGATATAATCAAATATATAAGCAAATTTGTAGCAAGAACAGAGCAAAGGTTTTAACAGTGCGGATTGTAATTAATAATAAAATAATGAGCTCATTAGAAGGACTTTAATAGCATTAATTAAATTTTATATAAATAAATAAATATAAAAATAATTAAAATTCTATATATTTTTTATTAATATTAATAATAATAATAAAATATAAAGAAAATTTAATTATTTTTATCTATTTATATAAAATTTAATATACTATTAATTAAAATCTTTTTAATGAGCTCATTAATTCATTAAATTATTATATTAATTACAATCCGCACTGTTACGACAACCTTTGCTTTGTTCTTGCTATAATTTGCTATTAAAGTCATGCACAGCAAGGTTTGCTTTGTTATTTGCGTGAATTTTGCGTCTCATTGTGTCAGAGCAAACTTTGCCCTGTTCTTGCCACAAATTTGCTATCACATCGTGCACGGCAAGGTTTGCTTTGTTATTTGCGTGAATTTTGCGTCTTATAGTGCCAGATCAAACCTTGCCCTATTCTTGCCACAAATTTGCTATCATGACGCGCACGGCAAAGCTTGCTCTGTTATTTACGTGAATTTTGCGTCACGCTGTTGTGACAAACCTTGCCAGCAAAAGCTCAGCTTAATGCGGACACACCTTGTTGCAATTTTGCTACAAAGGCCTGCTCGAGTTTGCCGCAATCTTTGTGCAAAGTTTGTATCATTTTGCTAGCTGGGTGTATACAGTATATAAAACAGAAAGAAAGAGAGCGAGAGAAAGAGAGAGAAACACGTTGCAGCTCCATCTATCACGATATCACGCAACTAATCTACTGCTCTGTTTTATTCCGCAGCCTCGATTTGCACACACACATATGCGTGAAATGTTTTTAATATATAACTTTTTTATTAGACTTGCAATCTCACTTTTAATTGCTTACTAATATTTCTTTATATAATCCTTACCGCGCATACTATATTTCATGCACAGACAAACTGCAGAACTTTTTTTATTAAATAAGTATTATTACGAACTGACACAAAGCAGCCGATAACAAAACTGTAATTTTTGATTTTTATATGATTTATATATGCAAACATAGCTAGCGCGGTCCGTTTTTATAAGTACTTTAATCGTGGAAAAGGATTTATTGATCAGTATAGTCAATAAAAAGTTATATAAAAAAAATTAAATATTCTCGCATTCGGTCGGTAAAAACATCATCCGGCATCCCCTTAAGTAACTTGCAAACCTGGCTGCTACCATCGTCGAACCTTTCAGGTTGTTCCATAAAAATATCTTCCTTGATGTTACTATAAAGGAATGCAGTTTTAATATCAAATTGATAGATTTCATAATCGTTTGCACACGTAATTGACATTAAAATGCGTATTGATTTAAATTGAGCAACGGATCAAAAAGTTCCACTATAAACGTTTGCTGCGAGCACCCCTTCACAATTAGCCTTGTTTTATATCTATCGATACTTCCATCGGTTTTTGTCTTAATTCGATAGATCCATTTGTTTTAATTGCACGGCGATCTGGTGGGAGTTTAATTAACTCCCAAGTTTTGTTTTTCTTGAGCGATGTCAATTCATTGCTTTCTCCTACTGCTTTGCATCCGATGAGTTCAGTGCTTCATTGATATTGAGAGGATTATTTTCAGCCATTAAAGCGTATGCAAGACATGATTGTGTACAGCAATTTTTACATTCTCTTACCTTTTGTTTACAATCTATCTTTATTCGTGTTCTAGTTGCAATACCTGTTGGGGCTTGAGTCTAAGTGCGCTGTAGACATTTACGTTATTGACTTGTTGTCCATCACTTGGACAAACTTTTGCACATATTCATTTTCAGTTGACTCCACACTCTCATAATCACTTGAATTACTGTGATTCTTCCTTGGTTGATGATTTTGATGTACACACCTCGGACTCAGGGGCGTTCCTAGGATACTTGGCGCCGGGGTCACCGGGGTGCCACACTAAATTTGCCGCCTCTACTTATATCTTTTTATATTCTTTTATATTTCAATTTAAAAAATAATATGTAGTTGTTTCTAGAGAACAATAAAAACAGCGTATTTTGGTTATTATAATTGATTGCATCGAACAAACGTGACAAAATAAAATTTGAACGAACTTTAAAAATAATTTTATAAAACAAATAGAAAATCTAAATATATTATACTAACAGAATAAAACTTATTCATTATATAATATATATTAACATTATATATGTATATATATTTTTTATAGATTCTATTTATTCTATTTTAATTAAATTGCACTTTCCTTGACTTTTTAATTGAAAATTCATTAACAATGTCTGTTATATCTAAATTTCTTGAAATTTCTCGCTCTATACTTATAATAGATAAATTTGTAAGACGTTCTTGTTTCATTGTAGAACGTAAATAATTCTTAATAATTTTTAATTTTGAGAACGATCTTTCTCCGATAGCTACAGTAACAGGCATTGTTAATAAAATTCTCAAAGAAATGGATAAATTCGGAAAAATATTTATTAAATCATTTGATAATAAGTAGTGTAAAATATCTAATGCATTCATATCAGATGCAACATAAACTGACAAATTTTCAATTTCTTCATATAAATCAATAGCGTTTATATCAGATTCTACATTAGAAACAGATAATTTATTTTGTAAGTCTATACAATATTTTAATTTTGTGTCTTTCTCTAATTTTAAGAAGGAATTAATATCGTTTAAAAAGTTAAAAGTGTCATTAAGAGAATTTAATTGTTCAAATCTTTCTTGTATCTTAGATATTGTTATGTCTAGTAAATTAAAATAAAAATTTGCTTTAAAATGCTTTTCCGGTGATTCAATATTTTCATCTTTACTTTCATAATCAAACATTCTCTTTTTCTTTCGAGGTCAAACATTAGCAATAGTGGGAAATGTTGTTTCGCCATCTATTTCCTCGGCTATTTTTTTAGCTTCCTGTAACATCATTTTAAACCCATTTTTAGACCTACATTCTTTAAAATAAGTGTCAACATTTTTTAACATATTTACGATATTAGGTAAAGCCACATCCTTCTTTTGCATCATTTTACTTACAACATTAATTTTTGTTAAAACATTATACCAAATTACTATGGAATATATGAACTTATATGAGCTTATTTTCATTAACAATGTATTTGCAACATTTCTTGTACCATTATCTCTTGTAGAATCGATATATAACTTATATAATGCATCATAGATATTTTCCAAATTATATCTCAATACTTTAATGGCATCTATTCTACTCTCCCATCTTGTTTCAGATAATGGTTTTACTGTTAAACTAGGATGTTCGTTTTTTAAAACTTGCCATCGATGTGTTGAAGCCGAGAAAAATACATATATCTCTTGAACAATAGAGAAAAAATTTACAATTTTAAAGGAACTTTTTGCAGCATCATTAACAACTAAATTCAGACTATGTGCTGCGCAAGGCACAAAAAAAGCTCTAGGATTTAAGTCTAAAATTTGTTTTTGAAGGCCATTATGCTTCCCCTTCATATTGGCACCGTTATCGTATCCTTGACCTCGCATATCATTTATTTCAATATTGTGATTCTTTAAAAAATTGACTATAAACGTCGTTAATCCTTTGCCAGTTGTGTCAGTAACTGGACAAAATCCTAAAAAATGTTCTCTTATTTCTACTAATTTTGTTTTTTCGTTTAAAGAAACAAATCGAACAACTATTGTTATTTGTTCTTCATGGCTTATGTCAGGTGTACAGTCTAAAATTATAGCATAATATTTGCAGGACTTTAAAGAGTGTATAATAGTTTTTTTTATTTTTTCGCCTAATAAGAAAATTATTTCATTTTGAATGTGGATTCCTAAATAATGAGGCATAATTTTATTGTTATTTTCGATACGATTAATGTGTTCGGCCATAATGCTATCAAACTGGGATATACTTTCAATTAATTTAAGAAAGTTACCATTACCTTCTTGGAACAATGTATTATTGTGTCCTCTTAATGCTAAATTTTGTCCTGCTAAAAACTGAATCGCATAAATAATTCTTTCAATTACAGAAATCCATCGCTTTCTTTCTAACTTAATTAACTTTTCATTTTCGGCATCCACGGTTCTTCCACTTTCAATTGATTTTTTTAAATCAATTAATGATTTTAAACTGCTAAAGTGACTTTTACTTTTTTCATGTCTTTCTATAGTCTGGGATAAATGTCTCCAGTCGTTGTAACCGTTAGCTTCGTTAAAAGCATTTATATTATTATTAAATAGTTTACAGCAATAACAGTACCGAATTCTTGGATTTTGAATACAGTAACCACGTTCTAGGAATTATTTCATTATTACTAAGTTTTTTTCTAAAATATTTTGCGGAAAAAGATCTATTATTATTATCTAATGGAAAATTAAAATCTATAAGTTGCACTGGTCCTATTTCAATTAGACTCATTTTAATTTTGTCTGTTAATATTGTAGGCCAAAGACCGGGATCTTTCAATTTGTCTTCTTGGTCAAATCCAGATTCAACAACGACAGTAAGGTTATTTGACACCTCTTTATGAAGTTTTAAAGAAAAATTTTCTTTCTCAGCTAATGATGACGATGAACCTAGTTCACTAGTAATATCAGTTTCTTTTCTTTCTTCTGGTTCCATGTCAGGGATCAAATTGGTTGATGTCGAAGGTGTTGATTGAAAAAAAAGTTTTAAAGAACTTGTTTTTCTTACTTTTTCGTCTTTTTCTAATTTTCTTTTCCGATATTGGGCTCCAGATAATTTTTTTCGATTGTCAGACATCTATAGTATTTAATCAATATTTAACATAATCGTATAATATAGACATAGACTAATGTAATTATTAAAATTTTTTGACAATATTTACATATAAAAATAAAATGCGAAGTTTTGTAAGCTTAAAAAATTTTAAATAATCTATAATAAGTAATTAAATAATAAAAAAAGTTTAAACAACTTACCTTGGATTGGATTGTTAGACAAGCGAAAAATTACTGCGAAAAACTATATGAAAATAAATATATCGTTCACTTTCAAAGTTTACTCACTGCACAAAATTTGGATATATTTATATATATATAATATTAGTAGTTCACTTTGTTTACGTATACGCACAGATGCGTTCTTAGAATTTGCTCTTTCTCTCTGGACGAGACGAGACCGCAAACAATAGAAGAATGCACGGAGAGACTAACTTTCAACTGTTTGCCCCTCCAAGTATCTTAAACAATTGAAAGCTAATTCTTCGTCTGTTCTTTTTAAATACCTTATTTTTAGATAGAGAAAGAAAGAGAGAGAAATACATTTACTAACTGCACGTCTGTATCGAAATTATATATAAATTATATTAAATTGTATCAAATTATACAGTAAAGACAGAATATATTTATCTGTCTGTTGATTCTCCTCGTAAGACGATAGTATTGGCAACAATAATTTTAGTTAAATGTTTACAAGGACTCAATAAAAAAGTTTTTTTAATAAACAATTTTCTAAGAGGTAGGACTTGTTTTTGAACAAATTTTCATGAGTGTGCCGCCCCCTTAAACGTGGCGCCCGTGTGTCCTGCACTTTTTGCACACCCGGGTTGGAACGCCTCTGCTCGGACTGTACATCAACATTCAGTACTGACTGTTGACAAGCGGGTTCAATTATATGAACATTTTGGCGAATGACAACTCTTCGTGTTCTTGCTTTCCATAAGCGATAAGACTTTTGTTGTTTCAAATCTAACCAGAACTTATTTTTTTTATTTTTGTGCAAATTTGTTACGCGGTTGATCTTTTATTAAGGCGTATGTCTTGCTGCCAAAGATACGTAGAAAACTAATATTAGGTTTTGTATCATACTAAACTTCCCAAGGTGTGCGTCCATTAAGCCGATCTAGTAACAGGATATTTTGAATAAGTGCTGCCGTGTTTGGTGCTTTATCTTACAGATTTAAGGGTAATTCTGCTGCGGCTAGTATTGTGCGTGCCATTTCCACAATTGTTCTATTTTGACGTTCTATTCGATTATTCTGTTCAGGACAATATTCTGTTAAGAATTCCTGTACGATGCTGTGTTTGCGCATGACTTGTTTAAAATTCTTTGATTTAAATTCCTTGGCATTGTCTGATAATAATTTGTCCTTTGTGAATACTGCCTTAGCATTACGGCTTGTTGCTGCTCTAATGCTAAAAAGATTTTATGTAATTTCAGGAATAAATAGTACATTATGTAGCGTGTGATTTTCTAATTGTCCATTCACTATTGACTTCGTGTTGATTTGACCTATGCCTTGAGCACTGATTTGATTTCCAAATCTGATAAATTTATTTTTTGCAAGTGGCTCAAATGTTGCAAACCATTCTTTACGTAAAGTTATGTGATAACTTGCATCACTATCCGCTAACCAGATGTCATTCCTATTAGATATGATTAAGCATTAAGCTGTGAAAGCATATGATTCCTTCGTTGAAACAGTTACATTTGTTTGATTGTCGTTGTGAACTTTTCCTCTGGTGTTGCATTCAGACCGTTTGTGTCCATACTTTCCACATCCGTGACATCTGTTCTTAAACTTATTCTGATTGTTTTAATTTTTATTTTGATACTTCTTAAGATTGTTATTAATATTTTGACGACGTTTACCTTTACTATATGTATAAAGCATTACCGTCAGTATCATCAAGATACAATCCAGCCATTTCTTTGTTCAACAATTCTTCTTTCATAAGCAAATCACTTCGTAGCAGCAAATTTTCCATTGTTTGCTTTTGCTCAGTATAGAATCCCATGCTGAAATTAAGTTTTTGAAAGATGATGGTAAGCTATGCAGAACCTTTGTTACGAGCGTGACCTCTTCTTGCTTATGAGTAAGTTTTTTTAAGTTGTCATGCCATCTCCTCGATTTTTGTGACATGTTGCGCAACGGTACTATCATTATCCATTTTATATTCAAAGAACTTTTGTAACAATAAATATTTTGACGTCGCGTTTTTTTAATTCGTACAGTGACTTGAGCCGAGCCCACATTTCAGCAATAGTTTTCAAATTCATTACTTGCTTTAGTTGAGCCGATTCCAGTGACAAATCAATATAAAACCGGGACTTTTTATCCAGCTTGTCCCGTTCTGCTGTTCCTGCATCTGGGCTTTTTCTTGAGCCGTCTACTATGTCCAGTAATCCATGGTATTAAAGGAAGCCCATAATTTAAAACTTTCATACAAAATCGTAACCATTAAACTTGCTGACCATTAACTTGTCCATTTTTCTTTTCTTTTACAAACAGTACAAAAGAACCACAAGTTCGCTTGCAGTACAGATACAAATGGTACAAAATACTTATTAATTATACTGATATGCTGGGCCCATAACTTGTTAGAGTGCACGTCTTTATTACGCGGGCAAATCAGAAAATACAATAACTTGTAAGAACAGGTTAGGACGCGCAATAAAGACGTGCACTCTAACAAGTTATGGGCCCAGCATATCAGTATAATTAATAAGTATTTTGTACCATTTGTATCTGTACTGCAAGTGTTAACTTTGTTGATTTGATAGAATCGAGACGGTGTGAGTAAGAAGACAGCAATAAACGTAGAGTAACAACAGAAATAGATTGATTTGTTAAGTATTCCGTTCGTATTGCCCGCTCCCTCTTTTTTTATGTGTGACACCTATAGATGGCATTATTTTTCATTACACATTGCGCGCCATTATTATGTTAGTCTAGATACTTATCTAAAAAGCAGTCTGAATTAAAACTCACTCAGCGCCTCGGTTCAATAAGGTACTAAATACTGTCATGGCGTTGTTTTTTTTACAATATTCACAACGAGACATTTAAAGTATAAAATAAAATATGATTTTATATATAATTTTATATAATATAAATCATATCACTGAATACAAAAAATTACTTATAGGATAGAATAAATATCCACTTGTCAAATTACTCTCACTGTTCACCATTATTACCGGCAGAATCCAGCGTTTAGTACCTAATTGAACATTCCGAGGCGCTTCAGATCATATAGTCTATGCAGTTAGTATATAAATCAGTGATTTACACTCTTCTTCTCGCTTCTTGTAGTCTTACTCTTCTTCGTATAAACCTTTACGCATCCAATTTTTCCATTCTGCAACTAGTACTGTATGCAGCGCTGTGTCATTTGACTGAGTTGGCTCTGTTTTCACTTTTCTCTTCGACATCTTTAATTACATATATATATATATATATATCTTAAATTCTTCTACAATCACTCTAAGATGTGACTTCTTTGAGCACAAAAAACGTTATGAAGCAGAGAAGTATAGGTTGGGGAAAAAAATTACTCTTAAGATTGTGGCACCACGCTGCGTGGAAGACGGTATTACTTGTATAATCGCGAGAACGAGAATATAATAATTGTTAATTCTCACAATGTAAAATGTTACTTATAACGTTATAATTGTTAATTTTACAACAAATGTTTGGGTAGAAAGAACAAGAGAGGAAAGGCAATAGGAGGAATAATTATGGGTATAAAAAAAGAAATAGCAGAGAAGGGAAGAAAGATGGAGCCGGACAAGGAGGGTTTTATGGTAGGGAGAGTGAAGATAGAGGGGGAGAGATGGAAGGTAGTAGGAGTTTATGTAAGAGAAGGAATGGAGGAAGCGAGTAAAGAGATGGAGCAGTGGACGGAGGAGAAGAAAGAAGGAGTATACACGTTAACAGGACAAGATTTTAATGCGAGGAAAAGAAGGGGGTAATGAGAAGAGAGGAGAGATCAGGAGAGAAGGAAGTATGGGAAAATAGAAAAAGGTCGAAGGACAAAGTAATCAACGCAGAGGAAAGGAAACTGCTAGAATTTTTGGGAAAAAGAGGTTGGAGTCTATTAAGGGGAGGTTCTGGTCCAAAAGCCCGAAAATTAACGTAATTTCAGGAATTTTTTTTGAGCAAACGTAAATCTTTTTTGAAAAAACTGTTTGTGGCATTTATTAGTACATATTTGACGAATCATACAAAATTTTGTCGAGCAAAAATAATTAAAAATGGTGGCTCCAGCCCTCACTGAAGAAAGCCGTGCGCGGCGATAGTGAATGTGCGCGCAGCACTCTACAGCCCTGCCAAGTGATTTGAAACGAAAAAACGAAAAATATTCTTAAACTAGATGAAATTCAGGGGGCCTTATAAATTTCCATTTTAAAAAACTCTTTAAAAAAAAATGGCCATTTGAAAAAAAAACCTGTTTTGCTTATTTTTTTTTTGGCTTTAACGTTAAAAAAAATATTAAAAAATTTTTTTTTGAATAAAACGCTTCCTGAAGGCCCCCTAAATTAAATAAGCTTTAATTTGAGCCGTCAAACATCGAAATCGGTTCAGTCGTTGAAGCGGAATCGTGCTGCGCGCGCAAAAAAAAGGTGTTTCGAGAAAAACGCGTTTAAAGTTTGACGAAGAAAAAATCTTATGTAATGTTTGTTAGATATGAAAATATTCTTTTGCCCACACATTTTCAAGACCCAAAGAATGAAAATAAAGCAACAAAAAAAAATTTCTTTTTGATCGATTTTGACCAGAACCTCCCCTTAAATGGGGACACAAAAGGAAACGAGGAGAGGGAATGGATGTTTACAGGAGGAAGAGGGAACACGGTAATAGATTATGTATTAGGGAATGACGACAGCGGAGAAAAGGTGAGAAGACTAAGGGTAAGAGATAAGGTGGATTCAGATCATCATCCAGTAGAGGTAGAGATAAAAAGAAGGCAGGGAGAGAGAGGAGAAAGCATCAAGGAGGGATAAGAAAGGGAATATGGAACGAAGAAGGACGCAGGATATTTGAAGGGAAAGTAAGAGAAATGGGAGTAAGAGAAGAATAGATGGAAAGAGAGTGAGAGAGAGTGGAGAAGCTAAAGGAAGCGATGAGTAATGGAGTTAAGTAAAGGGAAAGAAGAGAAGAGAGGATGATGTGATGAGGAGTGTAGAGAGGAGAAAAGGGAGGTAAGAAAGGAGCTGAGGAGGTGGAGGAAGGAAGGAGGAGAAGGTGATGAATACAGGAAAAGAAGAGGAGAATACAAGATGTGTGAAAGAAAGAAAAAAGAAGAAAATGAAAAGTGAGAAAGGCAGCACAGGTAAAAAGAGGAGGTGTGGGGAATAGTGAATAGGGAAAGGAGAGGGAGAAGAGAGGGAAAGGGAGAGAGAGGGGGGGAGGGAGAGAGAGGAGGGAAGCAAGAAAGAGGAGGAAGAGGAGGAGGAGGAGGAGCAGAAAATAGGGAGAGAGGAAATGATAGAGGCGAGAAAGAAACTGAAAGAAGGAAAAGCGGCAGGGATAGATAAGATTTCGAATGAGATATGAAAGTATGAAGGAGGGAATTTAGAGAAGTGGACACTGGAGTTTTGCAACAAGATTTGGAAAGACGAGGGATGGCCGCAGAGATAGAAGGAAGGGGTGATAGTACCGATAGTGAAGAAAGGGGAAGGAAAAGAGGTAGAGGACTACAGAAGAGTGACTCTGATGCCGACAATGTATAAAATATATACGATGATACTAGCGGAAAGGTTGAGGAAAGAAGTAGAGGGAAAAGGTATAGTGCCGAAGCCGAAAAATCAGACGGGGTTCAGGAGAAGAATGGAGGATACGATATTTATGTATTAAATTATGTGATAAATAGACAATTGGAGAGAAAAAGATGACTGCTATGTTTGTGGACCTGAAGGCAGCGGTTGATTCAGTGGAAAGAGGGAAATTAATAGAGGCAATGAGAGAGAGGGGGGGGAGAGGGAGGGAGAAAGTGGGAGGGGGGAGAGAGAGGGCGGAGAGAGAGGGGGGAGATAAGGAAAGAACTAAGAAGAAGGATGAAGGAAGTGCTGAAGAAGATGAATTGTAGGATAAAGGTAGGGAAGGAAATAGGGGAGAAATTTTGGATAGAAAAAGGAGTAAGACAGGGATGCCCATTAAGTCCAATTCTTTTTAATATTTTGACAACGGATTTAAAGGAAAAAATGAGGAATGTGAGGAGAGGTGGAGTAAGGATAGGTGGAAAGAGAATATACACATTAGCTTACGCGGATGATATGGTGTTGATGGCAGAGGAGGAAGAAGAACTGAAAATTATGATAGAAAGATTGGAGGAATATTTGGAGCAGAAGAAGCTAGAATTGAATGCAAAGAAGATGAAGATAATGAGGTTTAGGAGAAGGGGAGGAAAATGGAAAAAAAGGCAATGGAGATGAGGGGGGAGAAAATGGAGGAATTTATGTACCTGGGATATAGACTACAGAGGAATGAAGGACAGGAAGGGCAGGTAAAAGAAAAGGTGAGGAGAGCGGCAGCGATTATGGGGCAGGTATGGGAAATAGGGAAAAGAAGATTTGGAAAAGATTGGGGGAGAAGATTATGGTTATTTGACAAATTGATGTGGACAGTGATGAGCTATAGGGTGAAAATATGGGGGTGGAAGAAGAGAGAGGGAATGGAGAGGATGAAGGAAAAGTACTTGAGGTGGACTTTAGGGGCGGAAGGAAGGACACTAGAATATATGGTGAGAGAAAAGCTACAAAGAGAGAAATTGAAGACAAGAGCCGGGAAGAGGGCTTGGAACTTTGACAAGAGAATGGAGGAAGGAAGAGAAAATGAATTAGCGAGGAAGTGTTGGGAGGAAATGAGAGAAAGGGCGAAAGAAGGAAAGGTAGGATCAGAATGGGAAAGGGAAAAGGAAGATTACTTCAGGAGAAGAGGACGGAAGATAGAGGAGATGAAGGAGAAGAGAGGAGAGGGAGAGAGATGGTTTGAGGAGTTAACAAGGAAGGATTTAGAGGGACAGAGGAGGAAGAGGAAGGAGAGAATAGAAAGGTTAGAATATAACAGATGGTACAAGGAAGTTAGAGGGGAAGGAATACCGGAATATTTAAGAAAGGATTGGGGAGAGGAAAGCAGATGGAGGAGAGTAGCGAGATTTAGATTAGGAAGTGAGATGTTAGAAAGTAGGTATTGAGAAGAGGAGAAGAAGAGGAAATGTAGAATATGTAGAGGAGAGGAAGAATCCTGGAAGCATGTGTGAGAGAAATGTGGGAAGGATGGAGAATGAAAAGGGTGGATGAGGGAGGTAGAAGAGGGGAAAGAGAGAGAGAAGGGAAAGGAAAGGGGAAGAGAGGGAAGAAGTAGATTCAAGAAAGAAGGAGGATGAATGGAGGAGTGAATACCACGAGGGGGGCAAAAGAGGGGAAGAGATGATGGTCAGTAGAAAAAGTAAGAGAAAACGGAAGTCCTGCGGCGTATGTGTGTGTGTATGGAGTTGGGTGGAAGCCAA
The DNA here is from genome assembly GCF_048542155.1 of Nylanderia fulva. Classification (NCBI taxonomy): domain Eukaryota; kingdom Metazoa; phylum Arthropoda; class Insecta; order Hymenoptera; family Formicidae; genus Nylanderia; species Nylanderia fulva. Next base: position 534,083 of record NW_028190862.1, read on the forward strand.
TAGGAGATGGCCTGGGCAACGGGCGACCCTGAGCGGAAGCTCAATCCCCTAGGATAGGTTAGGTTAAGTTAGTAATAAGTTAGGTTAGGTTAAGGTTAAAATTTAGCGGGTCGGGAATGGGCCTTCTGCCCATTTCCATCCCCGCATAACCCGAAGCCTCCCCCGAGGTGGAGGGTATGTGTTGAACACATTCCTGACGTAAAAAAAAAAAAAGGTTAAGGTTAAATTGTAAATGTTATGTTTTTTTGTTATAATTGAAAATTGTATATGTAAATTGTAACTCCAAGGGGAACAAATAAATTTTACTACTACTACTACTACTACTACTACTACTACTACTACTACTACTACTACTACTACTACTACTACTACTACTACTACTGCTACTACTGCTGCTACTACTGCTGCTACTACTGCTGCTACTGTTACTTCTATAACGAATGTTTGACAGCTACCTGATTTATTAATATAAAAGACAATATAATATAATTTTTATTATTTTAATTTGGTAATAATATTGCCAATTCTTTTTAAAACTAATAATGTATAAATATTTAAATACGATATGTTCCGACTCAAAAATAAAAAAGGTTTTATTATCTTTTATACATATATCTTAGATTATCGGATTTCAGAAGAGACTGGATCAATTAAATGTCCAATAGTTTTAATCGATAGTTTTATAAATATTTTTATTTTTCTTGTTTATTTGGTTTACATATCCTAAAGAAAAAAAACATTACGATTAAAAGTTACAATATACAAATAAGATACATTACGTTCACTTTGAGCACAATATATTTTCACAATTTTTAACACAAAATTCCTTTAGTAATGTATATATTATGTATCAATCTTAATGGAAACAATACAAAGTCAGTAATTTAATTTATAAATTATCCTTGATTTTTATTGATTAACTAGCTGTCCCCGGCCACGCGTTGTTATGGCTCAGTTTGATTAAATGAAAAAGAAAGAAAAGAGAAAACACGTTTCTAATATGTTTAATTTCACAATGCTTGAGGGTATACAATATTTTTTGTTGTTCCATTATCTGTGCAGATATAGAGATTGTCTGGTTTGCCGACTCTAGAACACGCAACATATAATTGTCCATGTAAGAAGCAATCTTTTTGTAGATCTAAACCGCACAATTCTAAAGATTAGCCCTGAGCTTTGTTGATAGTGATTGCAAACGCCAATCAAATTGGGAATTGCACTCTCTTAAATTGAAATGGTATATCCGTTGAAATCATAGGAATGCGAGGAATGAGGACATCTTTACCTTTGAAAGGTCCTGTCAAAATTGTTGTTTCTATGACGTTGCTCATTAATTTTTTTACTGCAACCCGCGTGCCGTTGCAAAGCTTTGGCTAGTTGATATTTCGCAACATTATGATTGGCACGCCGATTTTCAATTGCAGTACGTGCGGTGATATCCCTGGTAGATCTAGTAAATTCAAAAATTTGGTTGGATAATGAACCGCTTCATCTGCTTCCACAACAGTGTCGACAGACTTGTATGTGAATGTGACTACCTCACTTTGAATGTTATACTGAATAATATTGTTAAGTTCGTAAACGTCTTTGTTCTTGGCTGCAAGAATATCTCGTTCACTCAGCCAATCGTGATTCTTATAATTGCTTTGAATATTGGGAAATATTTGTTCAACTAGATCTTTTGACGTCACCAAATTGCAGAAGTTATGAGGCAATGAAATTTGTTTTGAGGTCAGATTAACCGGCACCTTTCCGTTTCCAATTTCCAGCAATTGATGTGAGAATATTTCAGCTGATCGATCGTTTTGCAGCTGGATACGCATATTTGTAGTTAATTTCAACGTCTTTACGTGTTGCCAGAAAGTAGAATATTTTAGGCAAGCATTTATTTTGTCCGCTGGTGTCGATCGAGGAATTAGAGGTAATGTTTGCCTGAAATCTCCTGCAAGCAATATTAATGCGTTCCCAAATGGTTTGATGTTCCCACGCAAATCTTGCAATGATCGATCGAGAGCCTCAAGTAATTTTTTGTGCGCCATCGTGCATTCATTCCAAACAATAAGTTTGCATTTCTGCAATACTTTTCTCATACCGGATGCTTTGGAAATGTTGTACGTGGGAGTTACAATGAATTGCATGTTTAATGGCAATTTCAAAGCGGAATGAGCAGTTCTTCCACCTGGTAGCAATGTCGCAGCTATTCCGGACGACGCAAGAGCTAGGGCTATGTCATTTTGAGATCGAATTGCTGCCAAAATCAATCTAATCAGGAACGTTTTACCAGTTTCTCCTGGCGCATCTAAGAAGAAGATATTTCCAACCCCGTTATTGACAGTTTGCATTATTTTATCGTAAATGCCTTTTTGTTCAAGCGTCAGCTCAGGAATATTTGATTGCACATACGACAATAGATCGCCCGTGTTGTAATTTTGCTCACGACGCAAATCTACATCAAACGAAGCAGCAGCAGATCGATTCGGTGATGGTATTCCCAATTGATTGAGAACTTTGTTCGAGATTTGTAAGCACAAATCTTCAATTATTATCAACGCTTTGTTGTACATTTCTGCGGTGAAATCCATGTTAATATTTAAATTTTCCGTGCGTATTCGACGGAAAATATCTTCATGTGCAATTTATATTTTTCCCGTAACTCTGTTGGAGATGAAGGAGAGCAGGCGGTCAATATGATTGCAAATAATGCATAAATTTGATTTGGATGTGACGTGTTGCATGCGTCATTAATGCATACATCCCAGTGTGAGTCGTTCTCCAATAAATTCAGAGCTTGACATGCACTGCGGAAAGTGGCATGTGTAACGCCATTAACAATTCTCAATGGCTGGAAAGACGTTAGACCGCGCACATTTACTAACATCATGCGAAGAAAGAAGCATTCATCTTGATTGAGATGCACGGTGTACAGTCTGCCTATGGTAGTTTCTTTGAATATGTTAGGTTGTCCGTCGACTCGCTCTCTTCGTTTGCGTCGTTCAAATGATTTGCTACTCGCATTCCATGTGTAATACGTAGGTACTTCCGAATACAGTAGTGTTTTCGCAAACGCGTCATTACACATAACGTAAAGAAAGCAGTTAACGTTGTAGCTGGTGGATTGAGGGCTATTTGTTGCACATTTGCAGGTGTGAAATAAACGCGTTGTCCATTTTCTAGATGTACTGCTAAGTGAACAACAGCTGGACTTCGTTCATGTATGGAAAATGAAAGAATTCGCCATACAGCTTCATTGCTGCTTATGTATCTTCCAGCCTGATACTGTGCGATTTTATCGATATGTATGACCGCATTCCTCTCACTTTCTAGTTGCACACCAAAAACTGCCATGTCGCTGCCTTTATTCACGTACTTACAAATGTATTTGATCGATTTAACGGAGTTACAGTATTCCACGTTTATGTGCGTTTTGTATGTTTTTGATAGCAAAGGCAAATATGAAACAACCCACCGGTTATCTACTTCGATGTCATCAAATCGCATTTGTATGGTTGCTACTTTACCGCCATCTTCTGCTGATCTTCTTCTGTATAAAGAATATCCATCGTTTCCTGTAACTCTGTTAGATACTAATGCTCGAGGATATCGCTTACATTTTCCGTCTATCATGCATGGTGAATTTGGATTCAGTGTACCGCAAGGTCCATGTATCATATTTTTTGTCACAACTTCATGCAAATCCTTATCGACGTTGGCATTGGGTATTTCAGCGCATATTACATCGTCGATTTCGTTTAAGGTAATTTTGTTATAGAGCCAGATTAGTATATGTGCGTGTGGCAATCCTCTCTTTTGCCATTCTACTGAGTACATACAGCAGTGCACAGACCCAAACACTTCACGTTTTACCATGAAATTCATCAACGATTTCAGCTTCTGTCTGAAAACACGTGCTGTGATGTCGTGCCTATCTATCGGCGATTGCTCAGGAAGTAAGAGCTGTTGTATATCGTTTCAAGCTAGATTGCATGTAAATGTAATGAATAGGTCTGGACGCCCGTAGTGACGAACATACGCAATTGCATCTTGAGCGTACTCATGTATATGACGTGGACTGCCTGTATATGAAAATGGCAAAATCGTTAGTCTTCCAACGTTAGTTGTATTACCGTCATTTTCAACTGCATCTCGCAAATGAACGTATTCTTCAAAGCAAAGTTTGGTCTGATTCAAACGGATGAATATTAAACGTTCTGTTTCGATTTTTGCATACATATCTACGATGTATTAGTGAAACAATTGACGGCATTTCAAAATGTGATTGTCCTCATTTTCTCGAATCATTAATCGGTATGAATAATAATTTATTACGCTGCATTTCTTATTTGTTTCTTCGCCACTGACTGGATTAATCATCTTAACGTTAAAGTGATATCCATCGGCACCATTCCAAAAAATGATTGGATATTGCAGGGCATCGTAGCATCGATGAGTTTCTGCAACTTTTGTCAATTGATCGTTTCTCCGATGAAGAACAATATCTCTAGGTTGGAATTGATCTCCGATTATAACAATTGCCACTTCGTATATAGTTGGAACATTGAATCTTCGCACATGTTTTCCAACAGGCGTTTTGTCAGCATGAATAACAATCTTGTGTGTATCAGATGGCATCATGTCAATTGCTATTTTGAACAAACGCACTAAATTGTTTTCCTTGTGAAGAAATTCTTGCAGTTGGGAAACGATGGACTTTTTTATGCCGGTATAAATTCCGCAGCGTACATTCAACTCATCATTGCTATCACCGATAAAATACATTTGTAGAAATTTATGTTGGCCATCTGGGAATGGAAGCAGGGAGCCGGCTTTATGATAAATTTGTCCTTTGACTTTGAAAGTTGACATGAATTGAGATGTTACGATTTCTGCGCCGAACGACGTCATTTGGAAGCATGAGTTGTATTTCCTGATGTTAGATAGAAAATGCTTTGATTCGGCAGTATATCCGGCAAGCAAAGTTTTTAATGGCTCTGGCGGTTCTCCAAGTTAAGGCAGTTTAATTTTTCCGGCGGCGCAACACATTCCTTTCGTTTCTCCATTAAATTTTTCCATTAGAGCCTTGCAATAAGGACACACTGTAGTCATAGTGCCGATGAGAACATGCCGGCTCAAACTATAATCATCAGCTGAGTTGTACTGGAATGCAAGGCGATTGTAATCGCGTGCTTGCTGAGCACGGAGTCGTGTTTGACGTTGATCTGCTGTTTCTCTTTGACATCTTTCAGCCACTTTCAGCTTGTCGCGTTCATTCTGTTGAAAACGAAGCAGATCTGAAGATGCAGAACGTGATTACCGTGATTGCAACCGTGCATCCTCAAGTCTAGCTGTACATCGCTCTGCTGCTTCCTCGGCCCGTATTTGAGCCATTCTTTGTCTATTTTACTCGTTTGCTGATGCCCGTTCTTCCTCAGTTTGATTTGCAATTACTCGTCGCACTGCTTCCGCTCCGCGAGTATGACGACCTAAGTTTGATTTTCTGCGAGGCATTATTTTGATAAACTAAAGCAGATGGATTGCACTAAAAAGGAAGAAAGAAAGTTATAACATAAATTGCAAAATATAAAAAAGGAAAAAACACGAACTAAAAAGCAGAGAAAAAAATACTAACAAAATATTTCAATTCAAACGCAGATCAATTGATACAGCTCAATTCCACTGCCAATTGCACTAAAAAATAAGAAAATATGTAAAAAAAGGAAATAAAAAAAGAATAAAATAAACTATACTCACGAGATAAACGCTATGATAAACGACAGGTCAATTCCAATGCAATGTCACACGAAATGGAATCGTAAAATATTTAGTATAGCGTGTTTTGCTTTTACGTACAACAGATACCGCACTTATTTACCTGTCACAGGTGAGACATCTATAGTAAGTATATATAAAAACACGCGCGTATTCGAATGTAACGTTGTGTCAAAATTTCAAAGCAATCGGTGAAGAACTGTCGGAGATTTGAGATTTTGAACAAACGAACATTTACATTTTTATTTATATAAATTATTATAGATAAATTTTTGAGAAAACAGATTTTGAGAGAACAGATTTTATGAGTATTAATCGGATAGTACATGGACATCTATTGAATATTTATCGGACATCTATTTCTAGACATCGAATATCCATTTTTGATGCAGAAAGGATCTATCTGATAAACATTTATAATACCTATATATGTTTGACATAACTTCAAACATTAGATATTCGAACTAACAAGTTCTTAAATTTATTCTGGATATACATATCTTAAATAATCTTGAATCTGAAAAGAGTCTAAGGTAAATTCAAAGTAGATCGAAAATCTTCGATTCTATTTCGAATATATCATAGACATAGAGGTTTTTAATATATATACACGCGCGTGCGTGCGTGCATAAAAAAATACTTCACCCAATAAAAATAATTAAATAATTAGTGATATAATATAAATTAAAATAATTTTATTCATAAAAGTCAAAATTTCATTTGTATAGAAATTAATCTCTAAAACACTTAAACAACTTTAAAAAATAGTGGAATCATCTTTCATATACAGAACAGCTTTTTGTTTTTTTCGATGTATATCTTCAAATATAAGAAAATGTTTATATACTTTACATTCAAGATCTTGAAAATAGGACGTCTTTAAAAATTTTTTTGTTTAACATTTGTAGCTAAAATTACAAAATTTTTACAGATATGATTTTTTAAAAGATTTTTCCGTTCTTTTAAACGAAAAAGTTGATTCTAATGGAAAAAAAGTTTAATAGTTTGAAAAAAATCAAATCAGTTTTAAGTAAATAAATGAAAAATTATATCCACTTTTAAATATCTGAAAAAATTCTCAAAAATATTTTAATATATGTACAATACAGTACCATAAAGAAAATTCTAGGATTGATCCACTCGTAAATTAATATTTTTCCGAAACAAAATAAGAATTTCAGTCAAATTTCAACTAAAAATTCAATATCTTTTTAATTCTAATTATTTACTACTATATAAATAATATATTTTTAACAAACAGTTATAATAAATAAACAATAATTTTGGAGTCTTTTTATATTTTTTTCTATTTTTTTTAACTCATTTATTTCTTCTTTTTCTTTGAAAATAAGTCTTGTTTCTTATTAAAAAAAAATTTTTTTTAATGAATTGATTGTTTGTAGAAATAATTGCATAATGTTTTAATGTGCCTGGAATTGTTTTGCTAATGCAGATCTTTCAAAAACTGATTTAATTTGCTGCGTATTCAATAATAAGTTGCGTAAGATAAATGACACTAGAGGCAAATAATTCTTTTAGAATCCAATCCGTAATGAGGTCATATCCAAGAGCCTTTTTTGTAATCTAATTTCTTAATAGCATTGAAACCTTCCAATTTTGGAAACTTTCTTCATTATTTCTACAGGATGAGTTCGTGCCTATAGACTGCATGAAACATTCTTTTTATGTTCTATTGAGCCTTTATAAGGGTGAGATGTGAATACCTTTCATAGATGCTCAGCAAAAGTTACGGCTTTCTCTGCATTATTTCGTATTTATTTTCTCAGCGTAGCGGAAGATAGGCTAAATTGCTGTTATAGGTTGCTTTAATTTTATTATAGCCTTCAATAAGGAATAGTCACAATGGCCGAAGCATCCTATTGCTGGAGGCACCTCTAGACACCATCGTTTTTTTCGTATATAAATTTCGTATATTTTTTAAATTCTTTTACTGAACGGTTTAAGCTGGTTTTTATTTGAGGATAACAGGTTATATAGATGTCACTGTTTCCTTAAGCGCCTTTTTCCGCAACTTTATCTAATATTTTTATTCAAATAAATTAACTTATTATCTATAGTTTCATACTACGAGGTAGAATCCCAAGCGGCTTTTTGTACTGAGGAATTTAAGTACTCCACAACTAACACCACATCTTCGAATTTCAGCGGTATTTTAGTATTGAGGGAAAAAGTTATGAGGTCTCAGAAATAATCCCAGTCGGTCTTTTTATTATGAAGCGTGCACTTTCTTGATTTGATGGATATTTTACTATCATCGTCATTGTTATAAAGACTAGAGAATGGTCCGAAGACAACTCTATACAGCTTTCACACTTAATAAAATTTGCAAAAATACCTTTGATTATACAGAAATCAATAAAAGACAGGTGTTTTTGATCTGTCTGATGGCCAGTAAGTCGAGTGTTCTAAAGAAACTACCCTTAGATCATTTTTTTAACGCAGAAGAAATCCTCAAGAAGATACCCTTAGTCCGCAATGACGAGACTGAGAACGTTATGTGGAGTTGGGGACATTCCCTTGTAACGGCGTAGCCGTTACTAACGCCTCGCGGGCCGATCACCCGCCCGCCACTTGAGGCTATGGCGCCTAAGGCGCCCCTAAGCACAAAATCACAACTGATACACGGGTCACCCTACCCCAGGGGCGCCCCACTACAACCCCCAGAGGCGCCCCACTACGACGCCGGCATTACCCCCACCACAGCCTCGAGGTAGAGTGGGGGAACCGCCGGCAGGGTATATAAGCCGGCTCGACGGATGAGCCGGCACCAGTCCTGCTCCAGACCTCCTAGCCAGGCAACGGGCTTCTCGTTGTTACGCCGGGTTTCCCGGTTTCTGGCCTCCTACCTTTAGTATCGGGCAACGGGTTTCTCGTTGTTACGCCGGGTTTCCCGGTTTCCGGTCTCTTCCTGTTACACGCCGGGCAACGGGTTTCTCGTTGTTACGCCGGGTTTCCCGGTTTCCGGTCTCTTCCTGTTACACGCCGGGCAACGGGTTTCTCGTTGTTACGCCGGGTTTCCCGGTTTCCGGTCTCTTCCTGTTACACGCCGGGCAACGGGTTTCTCGTTGTTACGCCGGGTTTCCCGGTTTCCGGTCTCTTCCTGTTACACGCCGGGCAACGGGTTTCTCGTTGTTACGCCGGGTTTCCCGGTTTCCGGTCTCTTCCCGTTACACGCCGGGCAACGGGTTTCTCGTTGTTACGCCGGGTTTCCCGGTTTCCGGTCTCTTCCTGTTACACGCCGGGCAACGGGTTTCTCGTTGTTACGCCGGGTTTCCCGGTTTCCGGTCTCTTCCTGTTACACGCCGGGCAACGGGTTTCTCGTTGTTACGCCGGGTTTCCCGGTTTCCGGTCTCTTCCCGTTACACGCCGGGCAACGGGTTTCTCGTTGTTACGCCGGGTTTCCCGGTTTCCGGTCTCTTCCTGCTATACACCGGGTGACGGGTTTCTCGTCATTACACCGGGTTTCCCGGTTTCCGGTCTCTTCCTGCTATACACCGGGTGACGGGTTTCTCGTCATTACACCGGGTTTCCCGGTTTCCGGTTTCTTCCTGCCATAGGCTATACGCCTCCGTACACCGTATCTCTATTATACCGGGTAATTTGTAAATCTTTTCCGGACACCGCTACAGGCTATAAGCCTCCTTATTTTGTATATACCGAGTAGTCAATAAGTTTCTCTATTTAGGGCTTTAAGCCAACAAACATTTCGTTTATACCGAGTAGTCAATAAGTTTCTCTATTTAGGGCTTTATGCCAACAAACATTTCGTTTATACCGAGTAGTCAATAAGTTTCTCTATTTAGGCTTTATGCCAACAATCATTTTGTTTACTTGTTTCTTTTTAAATAAACCAAAGTATTGTTAATAAGGAATAAGCGAGTCTGAATCTCCCCCTTCCTCCCGAATCCTGGAACCGGCGAGCCGATCCGCGGCGTCGGGAAAGGTGAACCGTTACATGGCGCCCGAACAGGGACCTGCCCAGTGGAGATCCCGACTCGCTTAAGCCTATCCAGATGCCCGCGTGGGTAAATCAATTATCAAAAACCGAAGCTATTGCCTTGGCCAAAAGACACGGAATCGATAGCCAAGGAACTTTAGACGAGGTCCGCCGACGCCTCCGCCGATTTGTCGGGCAAAACCCCGCGCTATTTCGAACTCACCTACCTGTGCCCACTATCAACGTCGAAATGGCCACCGGAAGCCCAACCAAAGACGAAGAGGCTACCACCCCGACACCTGTTGAACCAGCCAGGATCATGGACCAGATCCGAAAAGGGGGGTGCCACTTTGAGGGCAAGGACCCCCTGGCATTCCTCGAGCGTACGGAAGAGCTGTGCCTGGGCTACGGCTACACCGACGCCCAGATGCTGTTAGGGCTACCCGAACTCTTACGGGGAGACGCCCTGCTGTGGTATCGCAACATCCGCGATACCATAGCCAGCTGGGCCGACTTTCGCCAAGCTGTCCGCCAGCAATACCTGCCAAGCGGGTATGAGAGACAGATGAAAAGGACGATCCAGGGGCGTCAACAACGCCCTAAAGAGTCCTTCCAAAAGTACGCCACCGAGGTCCTGACCATGATGCGGCGCGCCGGGGGATATTCACCCCTAGACCAACTGGAACAGTTCTACGAAAACATAGATCCGGAGTACCAATTGTACATCCGTCGGGCGGACGTGCTCAGCGTCGGGGATCTGAGCATCCGAGCCACCGATTCGGCCGACCACGTGCGATCCGCCGTCTAGGGAGGGGGTAGTGTAACGGCGTAGCCGTTACTAACGCCTCGCGGGCCGATCACCCGCCCGCCACTTGAGGCTATGGCGCCTAAGGCGCCCCTAAGCACAAAATCACAACTGATACACGGGTCACCCTACCCCAGGGGCGCCCCACTACAACCCCCAGAGGCGCCCCACTACGACGCCGGCATTACCCCCACCACAGCCTCGAGGTAGAGTGGGGGAACCGCCGGCAGGGTATATAAGCCGGCTCGACGGATGAGCCGGCACCAGTCCTGCTCCAGACCTCCTAGCCAGGCAACGGGCTTCTCGTTGTTACGCCGGGTTTCCCGGTTTCTGGCCTCCTACCTTTAGTATCGGGCAACGGGTTTCTCGTTGTTACGCCGGGTTTCCCGGTTTCCGGTCTCTTCCTGTTACACGCCGGGCAACGGGTTTCTCGTTGTTACGCCGGGTTTCCCGGTTTCCGGTCTCTTCCTGTTACACGCCGGGCAACGGGTTTCTCGTTGTTACGCCGGGTTTCCCGGTTTCCGGTCTCTTCCTGTTACACGCCGGGCAACGGGTTTCTCGTTGTTACGCCGGGTTTCCCGGTTTCCGGTCTCTTCCTGTTACACGCCGGGCAACGGGTTTCTCGTTGTTACGCCGGGTTTCCCGGTTTCCGGTCTCTTCCCGTTACACGCCGGGCAACGGGTTTCTCGTTGTTACGCCGGGTTTCCCGGTTTCCGGTCTCTTCCTGCTATACACCGGGTGACGGGTTTCTCGTCATTACACCGGGTTTCCCGGTTTCCGGTCTCTTCCTGTTACACGCCGGGCAACGGGTTTCTCGTTGTTACGCCGGGTTTCCCGGTTTCCGGTCTCTTCCTGTTACACGCCGGGCAACGGGTTTCTCGTTGTTACGCCGGGTTTCCCGGTTTCCGGTCTCTTCCTGTTACACGCCGGGCAACGGGTTTCTCGTTGTTACGCCGGGTTTCCCGGTTTCCGGTCTCTTCCTGTTACACGCCGGGCAACGGGTTTCTCGTTGTTACGCCGGGTTTCCCGGTTTCCGGTCTCTTCCCGTTACACGCCGGGCAACGGGTTTCTCGTTGTTACGCCGGGTTTCCCGGTTTCCGGTCTCTTCCTGCTATACACCGGGTGACGGGTTTCTCGTCATTACACCGGGTTTCCCGGTTTCCGGTCTCTTCCTGCTATACACCGGGTGACGGGTTTCTCGTCATTACACCGGGTTTCCCGGTTTCCGGTTTCTTCCTGCCATAGGCTATACGCCTCCGTACACCGTATCTCTATTATACCGGGTAATTTGTAAATCTTTTCCGGACACCGCTACAGGCTATAAGCCTCCTTATTTTGTATATACCGAGTAGTCAATAAGTTTCTCTATTTAGGGCTTTAAGCCAACAAACATTTCGTTTATACCGAGTAGTCAATAAGTTTCTCTATTTAGGGCTTTATGCCAACAAACATTTCGTTTATACCGAGTAGTCAATAAGTTTCTCTATTTAGGCTTTATGCCAACAATCATTTTGTTTACTTGTTTCTTTTTAAATAAACCAAAGTATTGTTAATAAGGAATAAGCGAGTCTGAATCCCCCCCTTCCTCCCGAATCCTGGAACCGGCGAGCCGATCCGCGGCGTCGGGAAAGGTGAACCGTTACACCCTGACCCACTAAAACTTCTGCCTCCTCGACTATTGTTTGAATATCTCCCAAGAATTGCATTAGCATTACTTACGATCAAAGATAAATATGTCATTAATTAAGGGGCAGATCGATAAGTTAAAAAACAACAAGTATTTTACAAGATTCGACTTGGTTTCCGGATACTATCAGGTGGTAAATTCCATAGAAATAACATCATTAACTGTAACTACGAAAGAAATTACGAATTCTTGCGGGTGCCATTCGGCCTAACCAACGTGTCCGCCGTCTTCCAACGGCTATTGGACAAGATGCTGTATACTTTAAAGAATTTTTTATAGCATTTTTCTTTTTGAATAATGTTATTATATCATCTATGACACAATAAAGAAAGGAGTGGCACGATTACGCTAGATATTGAATACCTTTCCTACGCATCATTTAACTTTAAAATCAGAAAAAAATACGTTTTTTCAGACTCTGTAGAAAACCTAAAACAAGAGATTAGTGAACAAGGAATCCGACTAGTTCAAAACCAAATTAAGGCATATGGAAAGAGCTCGATCGGTAAAGTAGATACGACAGATTTTGGGGCTAGCAAGTTACTTCAAAAGATTTATCAAAAACTGTGACAATTGTAGAACCGTTGGTAAAGTCAAACAGCGTGTATCTTGGATGTGGAAAAATGTACAAAGGCATTCAATACTATCAAAAATAAGTTAACGATCCGGCTAGTATTAACAATATTCAATAAGCGTACCGAAGTACATAAAGACGTGAATGCGGTAGGAGTAGGAGTTATATGTTACAGGAAAAGGATGATAAAATGGTGATAGTGACCTATTTCAGACAAACTACTACGGATTAACGCTGTTATCACTCTTATGAGTTAGAAACGATGGAATATATGTTGGTCTTAAGATATTTTAGAATATACTTTAAGAATGAGATACAAAGTGGTGACCGATTATATTATTCGCTAACTAAAATTTGTTATCTCGCATTGACCGAATTGGTGACTTGAAATACAGGAATGCATCTTCGACGTCGAGTATAATGCCGGTACTAAAATAACACACGTAGACGCAGTCGTAACCCGATGTAACTCCCAATAGAAGGTAGGCATAATGAAGAGCGATTGGATATTAGTAGCTTAATTGCAAGATGAGCAACTATCGTGAATCCGGATTAGTAGCATCTCGCAGAAGGAAATACAATGCACGAAACGAAATATTATTTTGACGAGTATGTACTGAAGGATAATAAAGTAGTGTGGTAAAGTATACCAACGCTTAGATGATAAGATTGTAATGTAAATGGTACTGCGAGATGCACACATACATTGCAGGTTAAGTTACGATGACGCTGAGTATTTAGGCATTGGAAAGATGCTAGAATGCATAAAACGAAATTACTGGTTTAAGTATGAGACACTTTGTAATGAAGTATAATACATAAATGTCTGCTTGAACTGCACCTATTACAAGCATATGACTGACAAGAAGCAATGTAAATTAAATCTTATTAAAAAGGTGCTGGTACTATTTCACACCGCGCATATCGATTACATTGGCCTCTTCGAGACAAATCGTAAACAGAATAAATTTATTAGTATTAGATGACGTTTTTACCAAATTTACGTATTAGATGACGTTTTTACCAAATTTACATAACCAACAAGAAGCCAAAAGGCATGTTATGTCATAAAGATCTTAACCAATCTTATTTATTTATTTGAAATCTAACAAAAAAGACTTTAAGTGGTAGAGAATGTTTTTATGTCTCAGATTTTCCGCCTGTTTGCGATACCTATGGAATCACATGCTTAAATACCGTTGTTACAAGTTAATCAATGTGAGATGTACAAGACGATCGTATAGGCCCTAGTCACAATAACGACTAGGCGAGATCTATGTGATTAGGACAATTATTAAACAAATACAGAATGCTTTAAACATGACACATAACAAGAACATAAACCTGACACCGACCAAGGTACTCATTGGTTGTGAAGACAGGAATCCCGGAGGCGTCATTCCTGTCTCATATATAGAATACGGTGCACCAACTATACTTAGACGAACTACGTACTGGAATTAAAGCGCACATTGATTAAGAATAGCAGATACAAAAAGAACGCTATGACAAGAAAGGTCACCAAGTATCACAATGGTCATCTAGTATTAACACAAGTTGTCCAACAACGGGCAGCAGTAGAAAACTACATCCGAAATTTAAAGAAATTGTTTCGAATCCGCAAGATCCTTATTAACGATCTTAACAACGAAATCAAGGATATGAGAAGGATGCTAGCAAAATTGGATGGTTGCAGCTACTGTTGATCGAATGAAGCATTTGATTATGATTGAGGAAAGACAACGTATCACAGACTAGTCTTGATTGATTCAAAGAAGTCAATCTGAGTTAATACAAACTGGTCTCTAGCGACTCAACTGAATCGATTAGAGTCAATTAATACGGGCTCGTTCAGGACGGTATAACGGTATCTAGTTTATCCAATTATTAGGGGTCGATTTTAGGCCGCATATAGCATGCTGTTTAATCCAGACATTGGTAATATGGATTCCGTTGAGATTGATAAATAATCATAATTATATACTTGGCGGATGTCATAAAGAACATTGGAGAAGAGGTACAAAAACGAAATCTCATGATGTCTAAGAACAGACATCAGAACAAGACAGTCAATATGTAAGAAATTTGCAATACCGGTGTGTTAGAACAGCGCGTTGAAAGTCCCCTAACACTGTTGGATTGCCGTAACACTATATAAATCACTAGTATAGATTGGTAAATAGAAAAAAACTAAATAGTGTACATAAATCTAAAGAAAAGGATCATCTCATTTATATAGCATTCATCATTGCTCAATCTTGTCTATATTCTATGTAAATCATGACTAAACGACTATGAGCCATACATACTGCAAAATTTTTTTTTAATTATTGTATGTCAGTATTAAAATTGCTATATAGAGTGAGTTAAAAATATATTTTAAAAATTTGTGAGAGTGTTCTCTTACATAAAAGAGAATAACAAAGATGAACATATGGTCGTAAATGCTTTGTTATCGAAATAATGGACAAATCAACAGTATCAAATAACGATTTTTGTTTACAGCTAATTAAACACGAAAATTCGGGCTCTGCGAGTTGTTTGACTGTAACTCAGTAATTGTCCAATACTTGATTATTATATAATATCTTTTATTTAGCAAGTCATAAGCTACAACATATGAAAAAAGCAGCCAATTCCGCTGAAAGCCAAAATTCTATTATATTTGGTTCGGGATTCTTTACATTGACAATTATTGCGCGATATTGTGGTATAAACAAACGACGAAAATATAATAGTTTTTTTACGTAGAGATGACGTTCTAACACATGACTAATTTAAATCTGTGCTAACTTGTCCATCATTATCATGATATACACGGAGATTAGGTTTTCGGTGCCGCTTTAAAGGTTTAAATTTTTTATCATTTTATATAGTATAAATATCATCTTTGACAATAGGCAATGTGTGCTTTTCATCCAAGATTTCTATATTATCCCATATACGAATTCATTATTATTCAATCTATGATTCATGACAAGATATTACGATATTTTTAATATGGTTATGTTGTTTTTGGCAGCTCTAGTTTTAAAAAATTTTCTGTCTGATGTATAAGACATTATAATTCTGTAACATCTTATAAAGGATGTTAGTATGCAAATTATTAAGTAAAATATCCTTTTGTACCCGAATAAACTGGTCTCAATTTCACTATAAGGAAGTTTTATTTATAAATCACGGACTCTAAACTTTAAATTGTAACGAAATTGTTAAGACATACGAAATATTCAAATATAAAATATCTTTTAATTGTTATAAGAATTTATCACATTTATTATGTGTAGTTATAAATATTTTTATACATTTTATTAGTGTTTTAAATATGAACCTAACCAAATATTCATTCATTAATAAAATGTATTGAGAAAAAATTTAGGCAACATATTATCGAATCACTGTACATTATTTTATTATTGTATGAAATAATATTACAAGTTTTTTTTATTTTTGCAAGGGTAATTTTGTATATAATATCCTATATACGGAGGGTATATCTCGCAGATTGTGCCAACACTCATAAACAAATAGAACACAGGAAAGTATTTTATTATTTTGTAATTTTAGCAATAATTAATGATAAATATTAAAAAAGATCGACCAATTTGTGCGAGTATAAGCGACAAGAAAGAAGACAGCCTAATGTTACAATTGTTAGACACAATTAAATTTGATTATTAATCCCAATATTTTATCACCTTTAAAAATATTTGCGTTGTTTCTTTTCTACGAGTGATCACGTAACACTATTTTTTTGTCGTGCGCTTGTACTTGAGTGAATTAGCTGATCTTTTTTAATTAATTTATCATTAATTATATATTGCAAAAGTTACAAAATGATAAAGGACTTTTCTGTTCAGTTTACTGTGCTATCTGTTCAGTGTTAGCACAATCTTTACTAGACATCCTGTACACACGCACATGCACACACATTCTATGAAAAAAAATAATTTCTCGCTTATAAAAATTGCTGAAAATGTGTATTATTTTGCAGATAACAGCTTATGTTGCGATTCTGGCACATTATCAAAAGTCTGTGATGGATCTACAGCGGAAGCAGCAATCAGACATTTATCTGACACGGATCGAATCTTGCTGAAAAATTTGGACATCAGTCAATGCAGACCTAGACATTCTGGTCGATTTTTGACAATGCACAAGAGACGACGTAAGAGGCTTATTACTAGATCTTTGAATCAAGAGCCAGGCATGATAGACGATATTTTTAACGGGCTAGTACAGGTAATTTTTATTAAAATCAAATAAACATTTTTTCGTTTATTTCCAACAACAAATTAATTTTTGTTGGAGAAACATCTCTTAGGTCTTTTTTATTTATATTTAACAAATAAAAATTATTTTTAAATGTATATTTATTTAACATTATTTGTCTCTTTTTATTGATTTGTAACATTTT
The DNA here is from genome assembly GCF_048542155.1 of Nylanderia fulva. Taxonomy (NCBI): domain Eukaryota; kingdom Metazoa; phylum Arthropoda; class Insecta; order Hymenoptera; family Formicidae; genus Nylanderia; species Nylanderia fulva. The sequence continues at coordinate 551,290 of NW_028190862.1, forward strand.
TTATCAGTTTTTTTTAATATATGTAAGTGAACTATTTTAATCACATTAATATTAAATATGAAGTATTTTCTTTAAACAATTTTGTAGATAATTATTATAATCAAATTTTTTGTATAATTGAGTAGAATAAAATTTTTTACTTCTTTTTATATGAACATTCTTCTATTTGTTTTTATTTCTTTGATCTTAAAACTTTTAAGCTATTACCAGCTATATTACCACAGAAACTTAATACATAAATTTTGGATTTTCTCGATACATAAATTTAAAAAGAAAATAACTTGAAACTAACATGAATGAAATTGGCATTTTATGCTGTTCAATTTTTGTTCTTATAAAATTATTAAATTTTGCAAAAATAATGGGTGTGAGTGAAGGTAAATTCAAAAATTTGATATTTTTGAAAAATGTGAGTACATTGTAAACAGTATAAAATACTATAAAACTTTTGTATAAAATTTTTTTGTACATGTTTGTTTTCAAAGATATCCGCTAAGAATGAAAAAATCTATTATTTTCAAATAATGGTTTCAATCTCTAAACGTTGATATAAACGCAACTAAAAAAATATAGGTCTAATATTTTTATAAGCTTCTATAACATAGTCCATCAAAATCGGTGAGGGACATTTCCGTTCCTTTATAAGTTCAGAATTACGCAAAGTAATATACCCGCTCAAGCTCACTTACTTCCATTGCATTCTGCAAAATTCTAGTTTCATAGGAAAGAAAGAAAGATTGAAAGAAAGACTAAAACATTTTTAAAAATAAGAATATATTTTTTATTAAAAGGATAAATAATTTTTTACGACCAATACTGGCTAATAAATATTTAATAATCACCACAACGTTTCGACCAAAGGTTTTGGTCTTTATCAAATGTACTACAATAAATTACAATAAATTCATAGTAATGCGTAAAAATATATGTGAACAAAACTTCACCTTAAAATAAACTTTATCTTAAAATAAAAAACCGTATACATATTATGCGAACGAAACTTCTTGTCATACTGTGATAATATAATAGCCGAGGACTACACAACCTTTAGTATATTGTTATAAATATTACTCAAATTATCAGTGTCTTTTTGTAAGTTGATTGTGTTATTAGTTCTTTTAATGAAAAACATTTCAGCTATTTCTCTCTTTTTTGTAATTAGATTCATTGATTAGACGAGGCAAGGACAGCGTGACGAATGATATGAGAACTAATGTAGTGTATAAAATAGATTGTAAAAATTGTACGGCGTCTTATATTGGTCAAACAAAGAGATTCTTAAGTACTCGAGTTAAAGAATATTTTAATAATATTAAATTGCACACGTCTAATCATTCGGTTATTAGTAAACATAAATTAGAGTTTAATTACGATTTTGACTGGGCAACACCGACAATATTACATAACAAAAAACATACAAAAAACATCGAAATAGCTGAAATGTTTTTCATTAAAAAAAGGTAATAACACAACCTACAAAAAGACACTCATAATTTGAGTAATATTTATGACAATATACTAAGGGTACTAAAGGTACTAAAGGTTGTGTAGTCCTCGGCTATTATATTATCACAGTATGACAAGAAGTTTCGTTCGCATAATATGTATACGGTTTTTAATTTTAAGGTAAAGTTTAACGTTTTGTTCACATATATTTTTACGCATTACTGTAAATTTATTGTAATTACTTTATTGTAGTACATTTGATAAGGACTAAAACCCATGGTCAAAACGTTGTGATGATTATTAAATATTTATTAGTCAGTATTGGTTGTAAAAATTATTTATCCTTTTAATTATTGATTGGCAACATCAAGAATTCGATTGATTATTTACATTTTTTATTATAGTATAAAGAAAAACGGGCTAATTAAGAGTCAAACGTGGTTATTAATACGTGAAAATATGGAAACTTTATATTTCAAATAACGATAAAATTAATGAAGTCGCCAGTAATGAGTAAAACCATACAAATGTATTGAAATTTTGACCTAACTGGCCAGTACAATTTAATTAGGAACACTACGTTTCGACTCTTAGGTACGGGTCTTTTTCAAGTGTAACTGCACCATAAAAATATACAATGATTAAATATGAAATAATAATTTACAAAGTTGTTAACGCGCGAAGAAATTTAAAATAATATAAAAATAATGTAATGTATCTTTCAAGATGTTGATTCAACAGCAGTAAAATTACTAATGTTAAACTGGAGACAAGTGAATCAATTTAAGTCAAACGTTAAAAACACAAAAGGACACAAAAAATCTAAATCCGATTTATAATAAGTTGATTCACAGTATATGATTGTCTATTTATTTATTTATTTATTTCGTTGTATTGTCGAACTTTGATATTATTGTGTTTTTAACGTTTGACTTAAATTGATTTACTTGTCTCCGATTTAACATTAGTAATTTTACTGCTGTCGAATCAACATCTTGAAAGGTACATTACATTATTTTTATATTATTTAAAATTTTTTCGTTAACAACTTTGTAAATTATTGTTTCATATCTTAATCATTGTATATTTTTATGGTGCAGTTACATTTGAAAAGGACCCGTACTTAAGGGTTGAAACGTAGTGTTCCTAATTAAATTGTACTGGCCAGTTAGATCGAAATTTCAATAAATTTTTATATTTCAAAGTTTTTTATTTACATCTCAGCAAACACCAAGTAACTCACACAAGTTATATTGCATTTACATTGTTGAGTAGGAAATTATATCTTAGACGTTTTGTTGTCTGGGTTATTTATTGACTAAATATATATTTTTTACATAGTTTAGTTATTTTAATAATTATTAAAATACTTATCAAATATTTGCTATCTTCAAAAACCTCGATATTATCAATTCATAGAAGATAAAGATAAATATTTAATAAATTTGATAAAAGGCTGTTAAGAGCAGTAAATATAAAAATTCAAATTATGTTTGAAAGTGAAGTCTTTAATCTAATGTCTAATAATGAATTACAATAAAAGGTATTATGCATTTACGTCTGGTATGTAACATATTTTTGTATATGAATTTATAATTATTTGTTGCGATGAAATGTATTAAAATTATAATTATTTTTATGTAACTTTTTATAGATTTACTTGAAAAGGGCTGCAATGACAGCCGAAACGTTGTATTTTAACTAATTATTTATAATAAATGATTGCCAGTTTGGTCGACTTTTACCATTGAGGAAAGATTTTTAAAAGTATAAAATTTAATTTTTATTAGGCCTTTTTCGAGGATGAAATTAGAATAAATTAAAAAGACATAAATATTAGATGTAACCTTTATTAGAAGCGGAACGTTTCGTACTTTTACTTAAAACTTCTTCAGCCGCAATATACAAACGCTATAAATATAATATAAAAATTAATTTTAACAATTTATATATTTTAAAATTTTATATGGGTGTTGTCTACATAATTAAACTAAACTCAACAATCGTTTGTCCAAGTTTAAAGTTAAAGTTAATTTTTATATTATACTTATAACGTTTGTATATTGCGACTGAAGAAGTCTTAAGTAAAAGTACGAAACGTTCCGCTTCTAATAAAGGTTACATCTGATATTTATGTCTTTTGAATTTATTCTAATTTCATGCTCAAAAAAGGCATAATAAAAATTAAATTTTATACTTTTAATCAACGTTAATTGACGTCTCGTTAATATGACAATAATAAACTTTGCGATGGTATTTTAATTTTCTAGTTATTGTATTAAATTTGCGTCTTTTTCTAACAACGCCAGGCTGTTATCGCTATTTATTTACTTAGTTAATTTTAGATTGAAAGAATCATAGATATTAATTTCTGTTTAAATTAAAACGCAAAGAGAATTTATATTAAATTGAAAAAGATATAATTTTATTATATTTATTTTCTGAAACTTTCTTATTTATCAAGTGGACAGAGCTTTATTTTTAATTATTTATAGCTTTAAGGATATGCTGGATGTATGTTTTATCGATCGGATAATTATAGATCTTTCTACACCGAAAACTTTTTATTAGTTTAATAAAATAATAAATGCTTTTCCACAATTAAAGTACGTACAGAAACAAAGTGGGAACCTATCGATTTTATGTTAAAAAACAAGAAAAAATTAAAAAACTAAAATTTCTTTATCAACTTCTGTCATCAGATCAAAAAAATAATTGTTTAATATAAAAGTTCTGCTGTTTGTACGATGTACAAAATAAGATAGATTCCGACTAGAAATTAAATGAAGAAGTATTAGTAAACTTTTAGATATAAGTTTAAAAGCCTAATAAATAAGAAAATAGTGCAGAAAATTTTCACGCATATGTGTATATACATGCATATATTTAGATATGTGTAGTGCTAATTTATCGTATGTATATGTGTATGTATGCGTATGTTTAGATATGTGTGGTGCTAACCTATCGGAGTTTGGCCGTCACTTCAGCATCCCCTTAAAGATATAAATGTAATTCTTTACAAAAGAAAAATTTATAACAAATTAAAAGTCCTCAATTCAAAGGAGATACTTCGTAAGAGATATTTTCTATGTGTCATAATATTGTATGCGTTATAATTAATTAAAATTTTTAATTTTTTTATGTTGTGAAATTGCCATATTTTTTTCTCAAAATTAAATGTGATATTTTTATTATTATGTATTTACGTTTAGCATACACATTTTTGTTTTTTCTATTGACAATATTATGTCCATTATATTTGTGTCGGTATTAAATTGGAATTTGTTATATGTATTACAGTGCGTTTTACAAAAGGTTGACAATTGGCGATTTAACGCTTTCACGCTAGAAACAGTCACAGGTGGTAAGTAGCGTCAAAATAATTTATTATATGCAATTTTTTTAGTATTAATAAAATAATCAATTTTAAATTAGAAATCATACTTTTAGTAGAATCATACTTTTGATTCTTTTCTTTTTATTTGACTACAATTTTTTATAACACTATTTATAACATTTTTTATAATATTATTTGCAACATGTTTATAACATTTATAACATAATATTTATAACTTTGTTTATAAATCGATGTTTTATAATAATGATACACATTTGAAATATTTTCTATATTATTTGTCTCATTTTGGCAGCATCTTTTTCTTATGCACTTTTAATAAAAAATATTTAGAGTAATAATACTTACATAAAAATAAATTTAAATTAATCTGTATTTATAAATATTGTTTTATAAATATAATTATATAGAATGTCTTTTCAAAGGTAAACTATGCTAATATTCACTTTTTAAAACATAATAAGAAATGGTAAAATTAGATTCACAAATTTTATTGAAACTTTATATAAAATAAACTATATCATTTTAATTGAACTCATATTTCTGATGAGATAAAAAAATTATTTATTTATTTTGTTTTTGATCATATTTTCTTTAAATATATTTATACACGCTTTTTCATATATTATCGATTTAATCTAATTTAATTAACAAATTATAAAACTGATATTTTTATTAAAATTGTTGTGTTTCCGTAACGACCTCCGCGTATTCTCGCGAAACACCTCTTTCACACACGCACTCTCACACGCGCCCGAAATGAAGATACTCGCGTAGGCAGGAAATGAACTTTAATATAGCGACCCAATACAGAAGAATGATGAAATACAATAAGGCGTGCATATAATATGCTGAGAAATCTCTGGTCAATACGTCCGTCCGTTGATAGTTCTAGACTAATAGCGTTTTCGATTGGGAAAAAGTTAGTGCGCACCAGTGCGCACTCAGTTCACACGAACACTGGACAAGTTTCATGGGTTGCACTGAATAGTGCAGGTGAAAAAGAACACGCCGAAATTTTCAGTGCCACTTGAGTTGACTAGATTCCGGGAAGAACAAAAAAGTAATCTCGACATCTTGTGTTCAGTTAAGTAATGATTTTTATTATATGTAATTAAATATAGAAGATGATCAAGAATATCACGTATGACAAATATAAAAATTATTATTATTCAGTATAAAAATGCTATTACATTAAGTACATTAATTATAATATGTGATATAATAAAAGGCCAACTTAACGAGATTATATGCTATTAATTGAAAAATTTTATTTATTAATTTACGTCATACTATACAAAAGTTACGATAAACGTTTCGACTGTACGACAGTCTTTCTCAATATCCTAATAATATGTTAAAAAATTAATTTAGTCATTTCGACATCATAAATAAATACAACAATTATAAGATTATATGACGAAAGCAGTACAAAATTCATGTTTGTTGGCATGAGTTAGAGCGTCAGATGCTGTTATATTATGTAACGACACTGTGAACAAATTAATATATCCGCTCAAATATTACATTTAGATTTTTAATAAATAGTATTAACTTACTTTTTTGTCAACGAACATAACACTTTTTTTAAAAAATTATTTCTTTTTACTTAACATAATCACAATGTGTACTTTTTTAAAAAACAAATTGATGTCTGTATCTTACAATGTCGGCGCGCTGTATATATACCCAATTTTTAAGATGACGTAGACAATTTTTTTAGAATATCATAATAAGAACCGTCAAGACGCTCGGTGTCCTTTTTTAGGTTGATACTGTTGTTTTCTTCTTTAATATATATCATTTCTGATATCAACCTTTTATAATAATTCTTTTCATAATCTAGGATTTTTGTGTCGTTCCAATTGAAATTGTGTGTAAATTTTACAATATGATCAGAAACCACCGAGTGCCTTGCTGAATCTAATCTAATATTATTTTTATGTTCATTTACTCTTGTACCTAATTGTCTTTTCGTCTGTCCTACATATGTAGCATCACAATTATTACACGAAATCTTATATATGACCCCCGAATTATTTTGGAGCTTATCTCTGTCTTTTTGCGTTTTTATGACTCTGTTTAATTTCTTTAGACATCTGTATCCTACTGTTATATTTGATTTCTTTAATTCTGATGCTACTAGTTCCGAGATTCTTTCAATATAAGGTATCGCTATGAATTTTTTATTATTGTCATTATTTATGATTTCGTTATTTATATCTTTAGTCATTTCTTTGTTTAATCTATTAACAATAAGGAACTTCAGTCTATTATATATACAGCGCGCCGACATTGTAAGATACAGACATCGATTTGTTTTTTAAAAAAGTACACATTGTGATTATTGTTGCGGAATGTACTGATTAAATTAATTTTGATCGGGAATAGAGGGAAGAAGGGGTTGATTGTTAACAGCTGAGAGTTTGGTTAAAAAAGGTTTATTCGATCTTTCACAAAAAAACTAAAGTTGTCGATCTTTCACAAAAAAAAACTAAAGTTTCGAGTTCGAATTAGACACACTTGGCGAACGGTGGACAATAAATTTTAACGAGAACGGACGGACATCTTGAGCTTGATCGTACTTGCTGCGCGCGTACTCGACGGAAATCTTCTCGCGATAATTTTTACAAAGATCGCAGCGATCAAGAGCCGAACGCGGATGCGCGATGCACCGTTCGCGAAATCGAGGTCTCTGAGAGTCTCCGGAACACTGTAATGTCGGAGCACGTGGTGATACATGCGGTCGTAATTGCAGCCGAACTATGCATGTATTTCACAAATAAAACTGAAATAATGGAAAATATCGCTTGCACAATATTCTACAAATTTTTGCCGATGACCGGCGGAAAATAATCACTTTCGTGACTCGAAGGATTATGTGAACCACGCGTGATACGAATCTCCAATAACGAGGCAATGTGTTAATACACTGAGAGCCGGAACAACAAGAAGGAACGGGAAACGAGGAAGGATATTAGCGACTCAGATAGGCATGAACGGGGGTGCGCGACAGATCCTAATCGATACACCGCGCACTTGAGTTGGCGAAAAAGGACCGCGAATGCGAATTGCAAAGAGGTGTGAGAAGGATCGGCTACGCGCTATGCCTCGGTCGCGTGGAAATTCGTGATTCGCTAATGCGACGATTGGTGGTTCTCAATATATTTGATCGCGCGACATTTAACTTTTCGCGGAGACTCTCAATTATTTTCAACGGTTCCGGAACATACCGCCCGTCTCGAATGATTTTATTCGAAGTAAAGACTATAACGCTTACAATTTATGACTAGAACGCTTACAATACGAATATGGAAAGTTTTTTTTTTTACAACAAATGGTGCAGTACAATAATTTTTGAGCATTATTACTTAAGTCTAATCGGAATCGGTGCCGCCCGCCATGGCGGAACTTTGATCGCTTGAAGTATTGATATCGATCGGAAGAAAACATAATTTTACAATTGGACGCTTATACTGTGAACGCGCGGTGCGCACGGTAACGACGCGAACGAGTCCGTCGTTGCCGGGATGACATTCGATGATACGTCCGAGCTCCCAGTGAGACGGAGGAGCAAGTGCGTTCCGCAAGAGAACGATTCGGCCTACAGTCGCAAGTCGTTGCCCAATTTTCCATTTTGGCCGCTGCTGCAACGTTAATAAGTAGTCGTTTGACCATGATTTCCAAAATTTTTCTGTAATATGTTGCAACAATTGCCAGCGGGAAAGACGAGTTTCGTTAAGATCGAGAACGCTTGGCTGTGGCGCAGCTAAGATGGGTCCCCCGATGAGGAAGTGTCCCGGTGTTAATACATGATAATCATCGAGATTTTCGGACACAGACCCAATAGGTCTCGAGTTAAGACACGCTTCGATACGACAAAGAACAGTATTTAATTCTTCAAATGTGAGCGTATGTGAGCCGATACAGCGCTTTAAATGGTGTTTGACGCTGCGTACGGCAGCTTCCCATAATCCACCGAAGTGGGGAGCGGAAGGAGGCACGAAATGCCAGTTTATTCCGTCGGTCGAAAGCGTATTTTGCAAATCCGAATTTTTTAAAGCCTGCGCGATTGCGAGTTTAAGTTCGCGATCGGCACCTTGGAATGTGGTTCCATTATCCGAATAAATCGATGCAGGGTATCCGCGACGAGAAACGAAACGATTTAATGTGGCGAGAAAAGCGTCTGAAAAGTAGTCGCTAACGAGCTCGAGATGGATCGCCTTTGTCGTCATACAAACGAACACGGCAATATAGGCTTTATGCGCTTTATGACCTCGTCCACGAGAGGTTCGTACAAGAATTGGACCGGCATAATCGACACCGGCATGTTCGAATGCTCGAGCTGAGCGATTTACTCTTACATTCGGAAGATCGCCCATGAGCTCGGTAGGAATCTGAGCCCTTTCTCGTGTACATGATACACATTTGTAGAGTACAGCGCGAACCAGAGATCGTGCTCGCAGAATCCAAAATTTCTCTCGAATCCGAGCTAATGTTAATTGAGATCCAGCGTGCAACATTCGTCGGTGGGTGTCCATGATGATCATCCTGACCAAGGTATGGTCCTTTAGGACAATCGGATTGCGAACGGCGCTTTGTAAAGTGGCGTTCCTTAGCCTGCCACTGACTCGAATTATTTGATCATTATCGAGATAAGGATTTAATGAAAGCAGTGTGCTAGATTTCTTGATTGGAGTTGCCGTACTGAGTGCTGATATCTCGCTATGAAACAATTCTGATTGAATATAACGAATCCAAAAGATTTCAGCGGACTTAATTTCAATCGGATTTAGGTAGATCGGAGCTCTAGGGTTTTGTATCTTCAGATTGAGATTGATATGTCGAGAGCGGGAATTCGTTACGAATCGATAGATGTATGCAGTTATTCGAAGGAGTTTGTGCCATGACGAATAACGTTGTGATAGGTCCCACGATGCGACAACGGATGTAGTGAGCGATTGTGGTTGCGCGCGTTGCTCGCTTAGCGCGTGGGGATCGAAATCCGAGTTAGATTTTGGCCAATAATCGGAAGATTTAATAAGCCAATCGGGACCTGACCACCATTGAAGGTTTGTGGCAAGGTCGTCGGGAGAGATCCCGCGCGATGCGCAGTCGGCAGGATTTTCCTTTGTTGGGACATGACGCCATGGAATGTCCGGAAGTAGCGTGTGAATATCGGCTACTCTATTCGCTATAAATGTCTTCCATGTAGTAGAAGGTCGGCTCAGCCAGGCAAGAGTAATTGTGGAATCGGTCCAACAATAAACATTTACCTCACGAAAGTCGAGAGCTTCGCGAATGAAATGAATGAGCCGTGCGAGTAATTGAGCTGCAGATAACTCGAGTCGCGGAACACTCATTACTTTGACAGGAGCGACTTTTGATTTTGCAAGAAGATTGACCGAGACCATTCCATCCACCGTGACAACGCGAATGTACACCGCTGCAGCGTATGCTTTGGTAGATGCATCCGAGAATCCATGCAACTCTAGATGCAGTACGTGATGGCCGAGTTGAATCCAACGTGGAATCATCACCTCTTCTAGATGTTTAAGATGAGTATGATACTGCTGCCAGGCTTCAAGCAGATTCGGCGGAGCGACTTCGTCCCATTCACATTTAGCGATCCAAAGTCGTTGCATCAAAATTTTGGCGCGAATAATCACTGGAGTTGCCCATCCAAGTGGATCAAAGAATTTGGCGATGTCGGATAAAATTCTTCTTTTGGTGTTGCCAGGAGGCCCTGTAATCGTAATGGTAAATTTGAAGATGTCGCGATCTGGTTGCCAAGTAAGACCGAGAATTTTCAAGCTCTCATCTTCGTTTAGATCTCGGTTTTGAGCGAGACCGTGGTCGGTATCTTCGATCTCGTCAAGGAGTTCGGACACGTTGCTTGCCCATTTTCGTAGCGTGAATCCACCTCTTTTGAGAAGAGAAACAATCTGCTCGCGAGTTTGACGAGCGAGAACTTTGTCGTCGGCGCCGAAGATAAAGTCGTCGACGTACATTTGACGATCGATAACGGATGTGGCTAATGGAAATGAAGCGCCTTCATCTATGGCGAGTTGATTCATGACCTTCAAAGCTAAGTACGGAGCTGAAGTCATGCCGTACGTTACGGTACAGAGACGATACTCCTCAACTTGATGTGTTGGAGATGGCCGCCAGAAGATGCGCTGGAAATCACGATCGCGAGGATCGACTTGAATTTGGCGATACATTTTTGCCACGTCGGCGGAATAAACGTATCGAAATGTGCGCCAACGCAAAATCACTGCAGCAAGGTCCTTTTGAAGTTTAGGGCCCGGATATAAATGATCATTCAATGACGTACCGTTTGAGGTTCGACTTGAAGCGTTGAAAACGATACGTATTCGCGTTGTTAAACTGTTAGCGCGGAATACGGCATGGTGCGGAATATATACGATTTGATTCGAGTCGATTAATTGTTCGGTTTCTGAGACGCGTTGCATGTGTCTCAGATCATAATATTCCTTTAAAAAATTATGATATTCCGACGATTTCGATGAATCCGTTTTAATGCGGCTTTCCGTGCGAAGGTAACTCTGAAGCGCGGAATGTCGAGATTCTCCAATGTTGAGTGGAGGTCCGTGTTTAAATGGAAGTCTGACGATATAGCGACCTTCAGAATTTCGAGAGTGTGTCGAATTAAAATGGTCGTCGCATGCCTTTTCTTCACTAGTTATTTTCGATGAAGCGGGAATTTCTTCGATTTCCCAAAATCGGCGGAGAGTTTGATTGAGATCATCCGTAACAGAGCAATGATGTACTCCAATGGACGACTGCGAGAGCGGTCTGAGTTGCGCTATAGGTCCGGATATGATCCAGCCTAGCGCGGTATTTTGAGCGATCGGTTCGTCAACCGCGCCTTTTCGAACGCCGTCGAGGATGAGTGACCCGAAAAGATCCGCTCCGATAATTATTTCTATTGGATCTGATCCTGCTGGATCGGGATCAGCTAACGAAAGGCCATTCAAATGCGGCCATTGCTCTGGAATGGTGAGATGGTTTGGCAAATATCGAGTTAACGATTTTAAAATTAACACGGTGATTCTATAAACCGGAGTGTCCGCGTTGCTGGGAGTTATCGTTAGATGAACGGCATGTCGAACGCTTGTCTGCGTTTTGCCGATACCTGTTACCCTAACAGCGGTATTTAATTTCGGAAGTCTTAATGACTGCACTAAATTTTCGGTTATAAAAGATGACGCAGATCCTTGATCGATGAGCGCTCGGGCCCATTGGAATCGACCGTGCATTGAATGCACGCGAACGCGAGCAGTTGCCAGGAGAATGTGACGCGCTGTTACAGCTTTTGCAATGATATGCGAGGAAACGTCACTTGTCGAGATGACGGGATTTGTTGACGCGGGAGACGATGACGCTTGAACAGCTGATTTCGGAGCGTCAAAAAAATGTAAAAGCGTGTGATGCCTTTTGTGACATTCTTTACACGAGCGGGTACTCGGGCATTCTTTCGCTTGATGCTTCGAACTGAGACAATTAAGGCAACGCTTGCCATTACGAATAATTTCGTATCGCTGAGTCGGCGTTTTTCCGAGGAACGCGGTACATTGATATAACAAATGATTCGATTCGCACACGGGACATGAAACTTTCGTGGCGCTTGTTGTATGCGAAGTGACAGCCCTTTGTTTTAATTTCGCGTTTGATTTATCGCTTTGTTTATCGAGTGTCGAAGCGATCGGTACAAGGGCGTCGAGAGCGCGAATACGAGAATCCAAGAACGCGCTAATTTCGTCAAACGTAGGATAGACGGTCGTTTTTCCTAACTTCAATTCCCACGCTTCGCGCGAGGATTTGTCGAGTCTTTGTGATAATATAAACAAAAATATCGCTCCAATGTTCGACCGGACGAGACAAATTTTTTAACGCGGCAATTGCGGCAGTTAATTTGCTCTGTAGAGCTCGAAGTTCGGTCGCCGATTTCGCCGTAACATTGGGCAGTGTAAATAAGCGATGTATATACGAATTGATTAGCCGACGCTCGTTTTCAAAATTGGACGAAAGAATCGTCCACGCTACAGCAAAATTATCAGAAGTAATCGTTAAATGTTCGATCGCGGTGAGCGCTTCGCCTTTTAGACACGAGAATAAATGATGCAATTTTTGTACGTTAGACAGGCTTTTTTCTTCTATAATCATCGATTGAAAACGATCGCGGAAGCTCTCCCATTTGTCGAACGATCCATCGAAGACCGGCAATGTGACCTTCGGTAGGTTGAGTGTCGTATGAGACTGACATTCGTGCAAATGACTTACGTTAGCTGCAGGATGAGCTGATGATTTGGAGAGTTCATGTACAACCTCTGCGAAATAATCCAACGCTGTCTCGTAGGCTTCTTCGCACTCGTCAAATTCGTGATCTGAGAAGTAGGGGTGCGTGGTCTTCTCCTTGGAGTCAGCGGAAGCGTGTAATTTGGCATCTAATTTTGAGCACTGTTCGAATTTTTCTTTTAATGTTTCCATGCGATTTTTCGTCACTGCATAGGTCATTTTAGCTTGACCTAACTTTTTAAAATTAGATATCGCACGAATAACTGAGCTCATTTTTGTAGACTGTTCGTGCATCAATTCTTCGAAGGATTCCATTTTACACAGGTTTTTTATTGCACCACTACGCGATAATCGAACGAGTTCGCTACTGAACGCGTAGCACCAACACAGCTGTTAACAGTCAAAAAAGGCAAAAAACCTCAGTCCCGATCCGGCTCGAAGGACCAGAAATGTTGCGGAATGCACTGATTAAATTAATTTTGATCGGGAATAGAGGGAAGAAGGGGTTGATTGTTAACAGCTGAGAATATGGTTAAAAAAAGGTTTATTCGATCTTTCACAAAAAAAACTAAAGTTGTCGATCTTTCACAAAAAAAACTAAAGTTTCGAGTTCGAATTAAACACACTTGGCGAACGGTGGACAAAAATTTTAACGAGAACGGACGGACATCTTGTGCTTGATCGTAATTGCTGCGCGCGTACTCGACGGAAATCTTCTCGCGATAATTTTTACAAAGATCGCAGCGATCAAGAGCCGAACGCGGATGCGCGATGCACCGTTCGCGAAATCGAGGTCTCTGAGAGTCTCCGGAACACTGTAATGTCGGAGCACGTGGTGATACATGCGGTCGTAATTGCAGCCGAACTATGCATGTATTTCACAAATAAAACTGAAATAATGGAAAATATCGCTTGCACAATATTCTACAAATTTTTGCCGATGACCGGCGGAAAATAATCACTTTCGTGACTCGAAGGATTATGTGAACCACGCGTGATACGAATCTCCAATAACGAGGCAATGTGTTAATACTCTGAGAGCCGGAACAACAAGAAGGAACGGGAAACGAGGAAGGATATTAGCGACTCAGATAGGCATGAACGGGGGTGCGCGACAGATCCTAATCGACACACCGCGCACTTGAGTTGGCGAAAAAGGACCGCGAATGCGAATTGCAAAGAGGTGTGAGAAGGATCGGCTACGCGCTATGCCTCGGTCGCGTGGAAATTCGTGATTCGCTAATGCGACGATTGGTTGTTCTCAATATATTTGATCGCGCGACATTTAACTTTTCGCGGAGACTCTCAATTATTTTCCATGGTTCCGGAACAATTATGTTAAGTAAAAAGAAATAATTTTTTAAAAAAAGTGTTATGTTCGTTGACAATAAAGTAAGTTAATACTATTTATTAAAAATCTAAATGTAATATTTGAGCGGATATATTAATTTGTTCACAGTGTCGTTACATAATATAACAGCATCTGACGCTCTAACTCATGCCAACAAACATGAATTTTGTACTGCGTTCGTCATATAATTTTATAATTGTTGTATTTATTTATGATGTCGAAATGACTAAATTAATTTTTTAACATATTATTAGGATATTGAGAAAGACTGTAGTACAGTCGAAACGTTTATCGTAACTTTTGTATAGTATGACGTAAATTAATAAATAAAATTTTTCAATTAATAGCATATAAGCTCGTTAAGTTGGCCTTTTATTATATCACATATTTTAATTGTATACGAGCCGAAGTTTAATTTATAAAATATATATACATTAATTATATTTTAAAAAAGGGTATAGGTTCGATGTTTATATAAAAAGATATAACACTTACGGTGTCATTATCCATTTTTTTCACACATTCTACATAATTTACAGTTTTTGGAATTATTCTTCTAGTTCGAAGAGTTGTAATTATTTCTTTTTGCTCGCTTGAACTAGAAGAAGATTCCAAAAATGTCTCCAAAATATTAAAGAGAGCCAAATCCGAATTGCTCATTATGTCGAATTTTCGTTCAAAAGAATGCCCTACTGCTTGCATGCATCCAGTGCACTGAACTGGCACCGTCAAAATATCTCGTGCCACTTAGTGCGCACTGAGTGCGCACTATGCGAGTGTTGTGCGTTCAAACGAACACGCAACACTAGCCAAGTGCGCATTGGCACTACCAATCGAACACGCGCCTGACATTCAGTGCAGCCAGTGCACCCCAATCGAAACCGCTATAAGTCTGTCTAAATATGCCGCCGGGAAACAGAACAGAGTCGGGAGTTGTTAAACAACAGCTCCTTGGCGACAAGCTAGGAGACGATTCCATCCCATCAAACTTCCCGCGGAACGAAAAACTCGGTGATTGAATATTTCAGGGAGCCGGACAAATACGGGGGCACAACACTGCCCCCTCTCTTCTAAAATTGTCGTCCCGACAATCCTACTTCTGAAGAACCAAATGTCTCCTTTATCCTTGGAGTCCACGACCTCTTGTCCTACTCTGAGCTGCTGTTACAGATTACCGGACTATGCGTGCTGTACTCCAATAAGACGATTCTATCCTTTTGAATAAAAAAAGGGGGGGGGGGCGAGTAAACTCGTCTAAATATCTTCTTTGTCTTTGGAGTCATGATGCGATCTCTTGTTCTACCCTGGGCTGCCGCTACAGGTTTCCGAACTGCGCGTCTCGAGCTCCATCGACGAAATCTTATCTCTTTGAACAAGGGGGGGGGGTAATTTTCGTGGACCCATTGTCCCTCGAGGACTCTCCAAGTCCCTGCCGCGGCATTCGCCCAACGACCCACGGGAAAACCACAGATCAAAAACCGTGGGTGAGGCAGTCTTCGTAGAAAAATCTCAACCGATGATCAAAAACTTCGACCGACGACCAAACAATTCCTTCTCTTTCTTCCTAAGAGGATTTCCTAAATAACATAAAAACAAGTAAGAAGACTTGTTAAGTCATTCTTAAATCATGACACAAATTGGGCCTTGGATGTGTTTTCCTTAAATTTGTACCTCATAATGAGAAGCTAATCTATCTAAATGGACTATCTTGTTCTTATGCCTCTTTGATTTCCGAATGCAATAAACGACATCATTTAACTTTTTTACTACTTCGAACGGATCTTTCCAGTCGCTTTGTAACTTAGGAGTTTTTCCTATAACTCTGCGAGGATTATGTAACCACACTTTCTGTCCAGGATCAAATTGTATTTGACGAGCTTTCGATAAAGTGTTTTTGTTTTTGAAGACCTAATATTTATACGTTCCCTAACCCTTTCATGAATTTGATTTAATTTTTCCTTTAGTTCCGAAACATAATTTTCTTCCGAGAGATTTAATTGATTTTCTGGAGAACATCCTCGGAAAAGATCTAAAGGCAATTTTAAATCCCTACCAAAACACAACTCTGGAGGAGAGATCTCAATAGTCTCATGTCTGGCGGATCTAAAAGCTAAAAGACACATTTCTATCAAACGATCCCAATCTCGCTGATTCTCCGAAACAAACTTAGCTAAATAATTGATTATCGTTTGATACTGACGTTCAACCGTCTCGTTCGATTGAGGATAAAACGGAGTTGTTCTAGTCTTCTTTATTCCCAATAATTGTGATAATTCGAGAAATAATCGAGAATCAAAGTTTCTTCCCTGATTTGTCTGTAATTCTGAAGGTACGCCAAACCTAGAAACTACCTGATTCACAAACACTTCTGCGATCGTATTGGCCCTAATATTCTTAAGCGGAAATGCTTCCACCCATTTTGTAAAACAATCTGAAATAACTAACAAATATCTATTTCTTTGCAACAGATTCAGGAAATGGACCCAAGACATCCATCTGGATTCTTTCGAAAGGAACTCCAGCATTATAAATCTGCATTCCAGATTTTTCTTTATCAAAAGGTCTTTTTCTAGCCAAACAAATTTTGCAGGATCTACACCAGTTCTCAACGTCTTGTTTACATGTAGTCCAAAAGAATCGTTTCCGAATTTTCGACAAAGTTTTATTAATTCCGAAATGACCGCCAGTCGGAGAATCATGCGCTTCTTTTAAAATCTCTCGAATTCTTATCTGAGGAACTATCATCTGAAAAATACAAGATTGTAAATTAGGAGATTCCCATTTTCTAACTAACACTCCATCCCTAACTTGAAGAGAGTCCCAATATGACCAATAAATTTTTGAAGAAGAACCTTCTGGAATTATCTCTTGCCAAGAAGGACGCTGATCCTTCTCTTTTCCTAATAATAACTTTGCAATAACCGAATCTTCCAATTGTTCTTTCCTCCATTCCTCCTTTGCATCTATTTTATTACAATAATTACAATTAATCTCCGCACAAGGACGTCTAGATAAACCGTCGGCATTTCTATGGACTCTTTCTTTACGATGTACAATTTCGAAATTATACTGTTGAATCCGTTCCAACAATCGTGCCATTTGTCCTTCTAGGTCTTTGAATGACATCAACCATTGTAAAGAGATGTAATCAGTTCTGATTATAAATTCTCTTTTGTATAAATAATGATGAAAGATCTTTATTGAATCCACAATAGTCAACAATTCTCGTTGCGTCACACAATAATTCCTTTCTGTTTTGCTTAATACTCGACTGAAATATGCTATAACCTTTTTTTTCCATCCTAAATCTGAGATAAAACTGCACCAATTCCATGATCAGAAGCGTCGGTATCGAGAATAAATCGTCCCTCTTTTCTTGGAAAAGATAAAATAGGAGAAGATACTAGGCGTTCTTTTAACTCCTCGAATGCTAACTCACATTGCTGAGTCCAAACAAATTTCGTCAAATTTTCTGTTAAAAAAAATAATGGCTTTGCTATTAAAGAAAATCCTTTAACAAACTTCCTGTAATAGGAACAAAAACCTAAAGAGCTTCGAATTTGCTTCTTGTTCCTAGGAAGTGACCAATCCCTAACAAAAGAAATTTTATCCGGATCCGTAGTAATTCCTTTCTTAAAGATTATGTCCTAAATACTTTATTTCCTTTTTGAAGAAAGAACATTTTTTGGATTTAATTTCAGATTAGAAGAACGTAACTGTAAAAATACCTGCTTTAGATTATTCAACATTTCGCGTCAAAACTCTTACCGAAAATAATAATATCGTCCAAATAAACCAAGCATATCTTAGACAACAATTGTAAAACTTTTTCTATCAAACGCTCGAAGGTGGCAGGAGCGTTACAAAGTCCAAAGGACATTACAGTAAATTGCCATAAATCATTTCCAACAGAAAATGCAGCCTTTTCTTTATCCTCCTGACGAATTTTTACTTGCCAATATCCGCTCTTTAAATCTAACGTGGAAAACCAACAATTTCTATTCAATCGGTCAAGTAAGTCGTCAATCCGAGGCATAGGATAGGAATCTTTCTTGGTTACTGCATTCAATTTCCTGTAATCCACACAGAATCTGATAGTTCCGTCTTTTTTTCTGACCATCACCGCCGGAGAAGGGGCTTTGCGATTCTTTGATCACTCCTTGACGACTCATTTCCTCGATAATCCTGTCTACTTCTTCCCGCATATGCAACGGAATACGACGAGGGTCCTGTTTAATAGGATTTGAATCAATCAAATTAATTGTATGCTCTACAGTATTACAATTTCCTGCTACAATCTCTTCTGTAAAAATATCCTGAAAATTTATCAAAAATTTAGCAAATAAATTTTTTTGCTCTTCTAACAACCCCTCCGTCTCTTTTTCAAAAAGATCTCTCAAAAATCGGGGAACCTTATTAACATTACCTTGTATTCGAGAACACCGAATCTCTTCCTTTTTGCCTTCAACCGAATTCTTAAAAACCGATTCAAAAATATTCTTTAGTTTCATCGCACAAAGAAAATTAGTCTCTAATAAACAATCCTCTACCATGTCAGCTACAAAAACCGGAAGTTTTTTTAAATAATTCCCTATTCTAACCTCCACAATGACTTTAAACTTTATTGGCACTTTTTCTCCAGTAGGATATTTCAAACAATAGACATTATCTAAAGAGATTCGCTTTTTAAGCGTTCCAACTAAATCACTCCTAATTAATGACACATCCGAGCCCGTGTCAATCTTAATGAAACAATTCTGTCCATCAATGGACCCTTTAAAATAAAATAATTTATTTCGCTCCTCGTTCAAAGTGCAATTACTAATTAATTTATCACATTCTTTCGGGGGTTTTTGAAATTTCGCCGAACCTGCCCCCAACAGCTCGACAATTCCTAGTTTCCCTCAGATTTCAAAGAAGGACACTCCGCTCGAAAATGGCTCGTACTCTCGCATTGCCAACATTCTCTCGAAAAATTCTTTTTATTCTTATTCATATTTACCATTTTCTTTCCAGATTTCTCATTATCCTTATCCTTTTTTTTATTTTCAAATCTATTTTTATTTCTTTGAAATTCATTGAACTTTTTCTCTTTTTCACCACTCTCATTTCTATATCCATTTCTATACCTATCATTATTAAATTCTTTCCGTCTCTCAAAATTATTCTCCTGAATTACCCTAATCGTCATAGCTCTTTGTACGGTCACTTTCAAGGAAGTAATAGCCTCCAATTGAAGGATCCCTCTCACAAATCCATTCGAAATTGCAGAAATATATTATATATACTTATCACGGATATGATGCGAGCATTCGGGATACGCCAATCTTTCAATTTCCGAACCCAAAGTAGCCTTATCCTCTCCCACTTTTTGTTTCCTATTTGTAAAAAGAGAGTAATAAGATTGAGAAAGATGTCTCTCTCCAAATCTCAATTCTAATTTGGACTTTAACTCGTCATAATTGAGGCTTTCAATATCGTTTATACACTCTAATACTGCGCGCGCCTTCCCTCTCAAGCATGAAATTAATGCCACGTTTTTTGTCTTGTCATCCCATCGATTTGCCCGTGCGATCAATTCATATTGTGAGAAGAACTCTCTTAGGGGAACTGTTCCATCAAAAATGTCGGGTTTTAATTTAAATCCTAAATTTCTCGTGTTAATTGTCGCGCACGAATTACACGATTTGGAACCGTATCACGATCGCTCGCGCCCGTGGAAACCGGAATATTATTGGAACGACTTAGCTGATTTATTTGGACGATCTCCTGTTCTAAGCGTTGTAATGCATCGTCCCTTTTCTGCAGTTCCGTTTGTATCAGCTGTCGCTCCGTTCTCTGCTCCTGCCGCAGCTGATTGAGCTCCTGAAGAATGGCTCGCAAAGTCTCGGCTTGCAGAGTCTTCGTCGGTGTTTGATTCGTCGAGTCCTCGCTCGTCGTCGCTCGAGACGGAGCTTGTGATCAGGTAATCCTCGGAGAGTGCTGCATAGCCATTTTGTTGTTCCGCTGCGACGTCACGTTCCTTAGATCCCGGACGAGCCCCTAAAATGTTGTGTTGCCGTAACAACCTCCGCGTATTCTCGCGAAACATCTCTTTCACACACGCACTCTCACACGCGCCCGAAATGAAGATACTTGCGTAGACAGGAAATGAACTTTAATATAGCGACCCAATACAGAAGAACGATGAAATACAATAAGGCGTGCATGTAATATGCTGAGAAATCTCTGGTCAATACGTCCGTCCGTTGACAGCTCTAGACTAAGTCTGGAGCTACTTTTATGAATGATATACTTTTATGAATATGCATCTTATTAATTATACTTCATTATATATATTTTTTTTTCTGTTGTGCGTGTGAACAAGTGTGTGCGCTTTTAACTAATTATAGTCTGATATACCATACAGTATAAATTATTATAAAAATAAAATCACATTTTTTATCGTGTAAAAATATATAAATTTTAGTCAAGACAAAGTCAATTTTATATTAAAGAAAATATATGTATAATCTTGGTAATAGAATAAAATTAATCAGTTATTATGTAATCATTGGTAGATATGTTTATAAAACTTAGGTATAGAACTGTACAAACGTACTGTACAATTTTATAAAACAAAATTATTGCTTACAATTTGATAATTTCATGGACAAAATTTCGCATAACTTCAAATTACTCCACCAAAAATTGTATTTAAAAATTGTTTCACTATCTTTAAAGTCTGTACTTTAAAAAACATTTGTCAAAGAATTTATTCTTTCTTCTACCCGCTGTCTCTTCAAAAGTAAAGACATGTTACATATCCAAAAAATTGCATAATTTGACGCACTCCATGAAGTGGAATAAACTTTTTTTGTAAATCTTATGATAAATATTGTAAAATTTGGACTTTTCTTTGTAAATTAAAAAAATGAGATTAGATTAGATTAGTTATGTATTATGTATCACTATTACCCATACATTTTTATTTATCACCAGCATTGACTTTATTTGATGTGCACCATGAGGAAATTACTGGTTGAATTTGACGCATTGTGCGCGTGCGTGCGTGTGTCAAAAATTTTTTTTGAAAGGAAACAACATTGAGATGCTACCACGTAACAATTAGAGTAACATTTTTACTATAACGTTCATGTAACAAATCTACCATATTACATTAATTATACAGTGCTCCGTAAAAACCATGACAAAACGCTCATGAGGAAATAGAACGGATCGAAATGAACAAAAAAGTTCCATACCATTTTGCAAAATTTCCAACAATAATCAAAATATTGAATATTAAAATCAAACAAATAAGAGCGCTCCGTATATTTACATTGATTATCGGCGCGTGGGGAAAGAAACAATAAAATTTAATATTTTAATTACATATATATATATATATATATATTAGAAATTCCACAAAATGGTATGGGCGACTTCTTTGTTCATTTTGATCCGATTTCTAAAAGATGTCTTACCATATCTTGAGATGTCTTTTATGTTTTACCAAAAGACATCTTTAGAAATCTAAAAGCTGTCTTATACGACAGTTTTAGATATCTTTTAGATATCTATAGATAAATTATGGAAATAATTGTCCAAACTAGCAGATAAAATCGTTTATTCAATTTAACGACGTTTCGACCATATGGTTGTAGTCCTTTTCAAGTGAGACTACAATAATTATTAAACATATTATTATAAACCGAAAACACAAAATACAATTCGCAATTTGAAACGCACATAATACTTACAAGTAAAATAATAACTAATAAACTCCACTTATCTCTTCATGCCGTGTCAAATTATAGTAATTTATATGTCACAAATAAAAATTAATTAAAATTAAATTTAAAGTGAAAATAAGAGACAGCCACAACATATTCCAACTAAGGAACGTCAGATTCTGATATGTTTATATTTTACGTCAAATTATTTAAATGACCTTAATTATTTTATTGTATATATCGTTAAGACTCTCTGTATCCCTTTGCGCGTTTATGTTGTTATTAAGTTTTTTAATGTAAAACATTTCGGCTATCTCTCTCTTTCTCACATGTTTTTCTGTATGTAAAATATTAAATCTATTCCATTCGAAATCGTGTTCAAATTCAGATCGATGTTTACTTATAACTGAATGTGAACTATGATGTAATTTGATATTATTACAATGTTCCTTAACCCGTGTACTAAGATGCCTCTTAGTTTGTCCTATGTATGATGCAGAACAATCCCTACAATTAATTTTATAGACGACATTGGTCGCACATTCGCTGGATAGTAAATCTTTACCACAACCAATGAGATTATTCAGTTTCTTTGGTAATCTATATGTGCAACGGTCATACCAAACTTTTTAACGAATGTAAGATATTATCACTAAAATTGTTCACGTACGGTATTAAAATGTAAAATGTTCTCCCTTGTGACTCAGTTATATTCTCATTATTTTCTTTTTTATTAGACTTATTATGTCTTAAAAATTGATTCTTTTTTGTACATATCGGTTAATTATTTTTGTTGGAAAACAATTATTCAGTAAAATATTTTTAATAATATTTATATTTTCTAGATAAAACCGCTCATTAGATAATAGTATTGCGTGGTCAATCAAATTATAAATCGTGTTAATTTTTTATGTGAAAGGATGTCTGGAAAGATAATTGATGTATCTCCCTGATCACGTCGATTTCTTATACCAGTTTGTTAACTTTTTATT